>NC_057012.1:5324003-5641769 GCF_000002595.2 Chlamydomonas reinhardtii
TCCTCGGAACTAGCGGCCGCCCTCGCCACCGGGGTGGCTCCTTCTTCCAGTACATGGGCGTATTTGCGTTCGATGTCCGAGGGCGATCCGGTGAAAAGAACGCTGGTGTTTCCAAGGCCTAGTCTGTCGGTGGCTTCTGTCCCGATTAATTGCTTTAGTTTCTTTAGAATGAAGGAACGATATATTTCATGTATCATTGTTGTGTGGGGCCTAAAGCGGGCTCTAGGCGGTAGGTCTGCGCTTAAGTTCGGTGCGCCCTCCTTGCATGTCCCCCATTGCGTGTCGGTGCTGGTTGCAGATTTCGTGCTGTGGACATTTAATACTAGATAGCATCCCTGGTGGCAGAATAAGTTCGGTGTGAAGCTCGGGCACCATAGTGTTTCTTTGACGCAGGCACTTTGAGTATTCCCCTTCTGTTCCTGGCGATATGCATTTGCGCCGGTGTGGCACATGGTTATGGGGACATCACTTAGCAATTCGGTCGCGTTCGCGTGCGGGCTTTGGGCCAAGAGGAGGCGAGAGCGCTCTGCGGTACTGTTGGCGAGCGGCTCTGAGGCAACTGGTATGTGCTCGGAGCTTATAAGCCCCTCAGTGTGCGGGTGCTTTGCAGCAGCTGGGCTTTGTGAGGGTCTCATTTGCGACATGCCGAGGGGCCCGGCGCCAGCACGCTTGCTGGCTGTGTAGCACGTTGTTTGCAGGATACTGGCATCAAGTATGCCTTTCTGAGAGCAGCGATGCGACGATAGCGTCGTGTTCGCGGGGAAGCTGTAGCCATGGGAAATCCTCTCCCTCAGAGAGAGCTCGTTTACATCCGTTCGAGACGGATATGCAGACCACACATGGTCGTGGGGAGTTCGCTGGTTGCCTAAGTGCACGAAAGCACTGGCTTGCCGGGGCGGTCCCCAGTCAAACCAGCGTTCGGCCGCGGCAGGTCCAGCCCCTTTCCCAGCCGTGGTTGCGTTGGTTGTCAGCATGCAGAGTGCAAAGCATAGCAGAACACAGATACCTGTGGTCTTTCGCTCCACCTTTCGCCGAGCAACCATTTTCCACATATTTCCTAGCGACGAGCTTACAAGGGTTGGTACAGAGGTATGGCTAAGCATTATATTCGAGCGCGCGCCCTTGGTAAGGCATTTGGTAGCTCAGTGCCGCTTTTACACCAACCTACGACAACTCTCGCTGATCAAAGACGCGGGGCTGGAGCTGACCCAAAAGGGCAGCGCATACCACACCACGCTCCACGGTCTGTCGGCCCTCCTTACACGCACCGCGCCGCCAGGCGCCGACACGGAACAGGCCCTACCCTTCCGATTGATTCAACCCCTCCTTGAACTCACCAGCGACTTCCGCGAGCTCCTCACTCCGGACCGCACCTGTGTTATTGACGCCAACACATTAAAAAACAAGTGGCCACGGGCCCACAGGCGGCACAGGATAGCCCTTAACCGCCTTACTCTCGCACTCCACGCTGAAACCCGAGCCCGAGCCAAAACCCACAACAGCACCGCTCCCCTTACCGCTGCCCAACGCACTCTCCCAGACGGGCACACCTTTACCGGCCTCCACACGACCCACACCGCACCTACCGCCGTTGACTGGGGCACACTTAACCGCTTCCTTCGCCAGCGCGCCCCTGCCGCCGAACCGACCGCCCATGCCGGAGGAACTGCCGCGGCCGCCACCACCGCTGTCACCACCGCCACCGCCGCCACGGCGGCAGAACATGAGGACGCCCACAGCGATGGCGAAAACCAGACACCTGCACAAACACGCCGGCCGGGCACACAGCAACGTAAGCGGGCCTGCATTAAAATGGTCAGAGAACCCGAAGGACGGGGAGCCCCGCCAGCCCACGCACCGAAAGCGTTCGACTGGGACCCCGCGCTTGACCCACTTACCGACGCACACTGCGCAGACCTGCTCGACATCGCCCCCAGCCTCATCGGCCGATCCAAGCCCCCCAACCCCGAATCACACCTCAGACACCTACTTCTGGGCCCCACGCCCCCAACCACTTTCACACACCGACACAAGCTCAACCAGGAGGAGCAAGACGCGTACCTGGCCGCCACGTCCGACACCTGGAAGCACTTCAGCGAAACCTACCGCACCAAAGCCCTCACCACCAACAACACCCTGTATGGACACCAGGAGCGGGTGCAGCACGTAATAGCCCGCACCACCAGCAAAGGTTCGCCTCACTACCGCGTCCAGTGGGAACCCACCGTCATCACCCCCGGCTCCCTCACCCTCTACGCCCGGAACCGCTACCGCCCCAAACCCGGCGGCCTTACCTGGCTCCTTACCCCGGGTAATGAACCTCGCGTCCTGGTGGAATGGGAAGACCTGGAAGAACCCGCCGCTACCCTGGAGGCACAAGACAACAAACAGGACCTCCTGGACGCCCTGCACGCCCGCCTTGCTGTCCCCCCGGCCCCCCGCCCCCCGGCCCCCGCTAGCGACACACACCTAAACCCTGACCAGCGACAGGGCCGATGGATAGATGCCAGCAACGACACCGCACGAGGGCAACGCACTCTGCGCCAATTCGTCGACATCAATGTCGAGCCATGCAACCCCAGCCGAGACATCCGCCCCACACAAACATACACCATCCAGCTCGGTATCCTCCCCGACCCTGGCTCCACGGCACACAGCACTCACATGGCGCATGTATACGACCCCCGCGGACGGTGCATAGGCACCATCAGAGCCGAGCGGCTTAACCTCCTCTGGCAACGCTACCAGCATGCACAAACAACCTGGCCCGAAGCGCACGCCAAATACGACCAGGGCAGAGGCTTTGCGGCGGCCATCGCCCGCCTGCTCCTCCGATACAAACCCGGGGGCGGCTCCAAATCCCACCCTGTCACCGAAAAAGGGGAACGCATTCTGTGCGACGGATTGACACAAACCCTGCACACAGCAATAGGCAGCACAACAGAGCTCTTCGCATCACCCCTAAACGTCTCGGAAGCCGCCACCACCTACTACACACTGTATGAAGAAGACATGCTCTTTGGGGCCAACTATGACGCGTACTCCCAGCCATGGGATGGAATTGCTGTCGCCTACCCCGAACCCAACACCGAAGACGGAGCTCACGCGGTACGATGGGCACTGGCATGGGCCGAACACACCGAAACCCTTACAAACACCCGCAACCCGCCAACCACTGCCACGCTGATCATCCTCCCCACCCAACGCAACGCGCCATACACACGATACCTCGCCCACCCCAGAGTCACACTCCTTGGCAGCATCTCCGCCACAGCAACACACGCCCTTCTCGGCCAGATCCACAACGACGCAGGCATCACCTTAAAACACGACCTGGTGCTGGTCAGCAATACACCCGGAGCCCGACTTGCCCAGTCCATACGCGACGACCTAGGCACGTCTCTATACCTCTCAGGCATGCCCGTCGAACCGCAGCCCCAACTCACCTGGGCCCACACACGGTGGGTAACCAAACAGGTCCGCCGGATGACCCGCACCCGCCCGGCAGCCCCCCGAGTAACACCCCCTCCCGTACCGGCCACGCCAGCCACCCTGGCCCCGTTCGCGGCCACCCAACCCCTACGCCTCAATCCCTGCGAAGGCTTCTACACCGATGGCTCAGTACAGAAAGACGCCCTTGGTCAGCCCAGCGCGTGGGGGGCCGCAGCGATCGATGCCCGCACGTCCCAAACGTATCAGATCGACGTCAACCCTGGACAACACGGCTGCAACACCATAACAAGATGCGAGCTCTCGGCCATACACCAAGTGCTCAAGCTCGACGAAGTGCAAGCGCTCCCCGAAATCACAGTTTACACCGACTCCGCTGCGTCGCTATTCCTCATCCGCAAAACAATCAACCAGCCCCAACTCCTTACCTTCAGCAAACACAAAGCGCTGCTGGATAACATCCTCGCGCTCCTGAAACGCCGCTCCCACGCCGGCCGAAGGACAAACCTCCTCAAGGTCAAAGCACATTCAGGGATTACGTACAATGAACTCGCAGATCAGGCGGCGGTGAAAACCGCCAAGGGAGAAGAGATGCCCGGGGCCGAGTGGCTGGTCGAGGAGTCCGATAACGACCCGCGTAGTAAATACTACTGGATACGTAAAACTATCAAACCGACTGTGGAAGGGGTGCCACGAGAGAAGAACGAAGGACACTACGCGCATGACCTCAACCGCGGCATCGCCACGCTCGCAGCCCCGCACATCGCCCAAGGCCACACCCGCGAAACCCTCTACACTGGTTTCGTAGCCAACGCCATCCCAGACCTGGATATCAAATCCAGCACCCGAACCCTGAACCTGCAATCAGGCCGGCACCGCAAGGCCAAACGCTGCATGGACTACTTATACGGGCAACTGTGGAACAACAAACTCGCAGCCCGCTTTGGCCGCACAGTTACAGGCCGCCGAGCCCCCCGCGCTGGCCCTGATACCCCCGCCCCATGCCCACTCTGCCGCGGACCCGACTCCGGCGGCCACATACTGGGAGGCTGCCACAACCCCCAACTCCGTGCAATGTACATTAAACGACACAACATTGCAGTCCAGACCATCGCACGAGCCATCTCCCGCGGTGACTGCGGCGGCTGCTACATGGTAATGGACGCCACGTCTAAAGACGATCTGCCAGACTACGCAGCTGACAACCGTCTGCCGCCATGGCTGCTTCCCGACCAGGAGGGCAAACCAGCAGGACGCCACCTACACTACCGCCCCGACATACTACTAATTCCTTCAATCTCCCTCGCCGCAGCCCTAAACCCAGACTTTGTCGCGCTTCCCAGCGAACATGACACCATCTACATTATTGAAGCCGGATACACAGCCGACACGAACCACGCCGCCAAGCAACACGAAAAAGCACAACAGCACCAGGCCCTTGCAGCCGACCTGCGGGAAGCGGGATGGAAAGTGCAATACACTCCACAGAGCGCCATCAGCCTCGGGTTTGCAGGAACAATCCACAAGGACCTCCACCCCCTCCTCACCTCCCTGGGCGTCACCTCCCACAAAGCCAGGCAGTGCTGCGACACCCTACACGACCACGCAGTCGCCACCCTCAATCATATAGTCCTGACCAGACGGCGCCTCGAACGGGGACTGCCACCTGGCAACCCCGGCGGGACGTAGCATCCCGGCAGGGTGCAGGCCTAGCCTGCACGCCCGCCGCCTAATGCTCGGTAGTGGGGGCGTACAGGAGGCGGGCCTGGCCCACCTCCTCATCTCCCCCCACTCCCTTAATCCACACCACTTGCCTACGGCAGGGTGTATCTATTTCTATTTCTATTTCTCGGCTCTTGGAGCCTGGGCCTGGCGTGCTGCCCCCGGCGGTGGATGGGGCGTGGCAGCCTGCCTGTGTGCTGCAGCATCGCAAGCCGCGGCACCTGTGGACCTTTGAAGAGCGGGCGGCGTACGATGCAGCATCACCAGGGGACCGGGCGGGGGCGTGGCCTCGGGCGCCGTACTTCCTGGCGCCGGAGGCTGGGGTGGTGGTGCACCCGGAGCACTGCCGGATTGCGGGTGTCAGCTTAGCGGACTACACGGTGCGGGACGTGCGGCGGGCCATCACCGCGGCCAACCCGGCCGCACCTCCGGCTCCGGCCCGCCCCGCAGCCATGCCGTGCCCGGCGCCAACACAGCAGGCGGGGGGGTCGGGGCCCCAGCCAGCGGCACAGTCGCGGCTGGCGAAGCGGGAGGCGGAGTGGCAGCGTGCAGCGGTGCAGCTGACCACCACGGCGGCGCAGCATTTCTACAATAACCCGGTGGCTCTGGACCCCTGGCTCCACCGCACCTCCGCGGCAGCCGGGCTGCAGAACACGCCGGCGAGAGAACTGCAGTCGTATGCGTCCCCGTCCCAGCCGTCGGGGGAGGGGCCGCGGCGGTCCGCGCGGCTGCAGGAGCAGGCGGCGGGAGGGGCGGGACCTAGCACTGGGCCTGCCATGGCGGCGGCGGCAGCAGCGGCGGCGGTGGAGGGCGACCCTCGCATGCCGCCCCCGGATGCGTCCCTTCTGCGGGGTACGTGGCGGAGGCTGTGGGACAGCCACGCCAGTCGGGGGGCAAAGGTACTTGTGTACCGGCTGCAACATGCTTACCTGCCTTGCGGGCTGTACAGGGCGGGCAAGGGCATTCGGCCACGGGTGACCACGGGGTGCGGGGGGTTGGGGGCGCACTGTCCTCACCCCGCCTGCGGGCCACCTGGCCCGCGGGCGTGGGCCAGCCTGACGCACATCTTCCTGGAGTGTCCAGCTTATGCGCAGGCGAGGACGTGGCTGCAGCAGCTGTGGGCATGCGTTGCGCCCCAGGCAGCGGCGCCGCCAGTGACGGACGCGGGCTTCATGCTGGGGGACCGCATGGGTATGTGGGCCTCAGGCCCACGGGGGGCGGGCGCGCTGCTGTGGAGCACTTTGCGGGCCACCTTCTTGTACGCCGTCTGGTGTGCGTACTGGTCCCGCGAGCCTGCTAAGCAGACGTCGGAGCATGTGGTTCGGGAGGTGGTCAGCGAGCTGCGCAGGGTGATGCAGCTGCGTTTCACTGCCGCCACGCTAACCCCTGAAACCCTGTCGGCTCTGCCCACTCAGCTTCTCACCGCACAGCTCAAGGCGGCTAAGCTGGAGCACTTTGTGGCCATCTGGTTGGCGGGTGGCGCGCTTTGTGAAGTGGAGGAGGTTCAGGGTGGGTCACCGAAGTTGAACTTGCGGCTGACGCTTGCATCACCTGTGCAGGCCCCCTAGGTTTCCTTTTGGGCGGCAGTTCGTTCCAGGCGCTGGCGTGGCGTTTATCGTCATCAGCTTATCTGGCGCCCATGTGTTTTAGCTGTGGCTGGCGTCGCAGCGCCTGGGCGGCTGTGGGACTTCCTGCACAGCGCGTCTTGCAGCGGGCTGGAGCCCGCTTAGTCAGCGCCACATCTGGCCCGTTTAGTTTTCTGCTTGTGTCTCCTCTGCCGGTTCTCCTGGGGTGTTGCTTAAGCAACCGACTTGTGGGGGTGGGGTGGGTTTGGGCGGGGCGAGTGCGTAGCGCTGGTGTTTCTTTTTCTGGCGCGCGGTGGTGGTGGTTCTTGCGGTTAGGCTGTGGTGTAGGTTGGTGCTTGGGTTAGGTCTGGCGGTGTTTTTGTGCAACCCCTCCCGGGGGGCGGGGGGGCCAGCCTCCTGCTCTGTCTGCCGGGTCGGGGTGGGGTGGGGTGGGATGGTTGGGGGTGGTTGGTGGCGGTTTTCGAGGTGTTTGTTTTCTGTTTTTCTTCTCTTCTCTCCTCTTCTTGCCCTGTCAGGGTTCTGGTCCCGGGGACCAGGCTGCTTTCAGGCAGCAGGGGGGCAGCGCGTCTGCCCCTGTTCAACCTTGTAAGGATGATTCCTCAAAAAAAAAACGGCGTACAAGAAGGTGGCCCGCAAAGTGCTCCACAGCAGCGCGCCCGCCCCCCGCGGGCCTGAGGCCCACATACCCATGCGGTCCCCCAGCATGAAGCCCGCGTCCGTCACTGGTGGCGCCGCTGCCTGGGGCGCAACGCAGGCCCACAGCTGCTGCAGCCACGTCCTCACCTGCGCATAAGCCGGACACTGTTCATCCTGTTCAACCTTGTAAGGATGATTCCTCAAAAAAAAACTCCAGGAAGATGTGCGTCAGGCCATGGGCCTTGGCAGGTTTGCGCACCTGACGGGCCCTTGCCCACACACGGGGGTGCCGTTTACCACTGGCGCCGTGACGCACCTGGGTGTGCCCCTGTCGTGGGACTCGGATGCGGCTGCAGCTGACTTGTACACCCGGCGGGCTCGACGCCAGCTCGGCGCGGTCCAGGCTTTTGCCCTTGTAGATGAGGGTGATGATGCCCTCCCGCCAGGAGGCGGGCAGCGCCGCCGCCATTTCACCGCCATCGTGGGCGTCTGCAGCGGCAGCAAAGGCAGCGGCAGCAGCAGCACACAAGCGCGGGCCCAGCAGTGCCCAGAAAACCTTGTACACCTCGTACGGGACCCCGTCCGACCCAGGCGCTTTACCATTGGCGGAGCCAGCCAGCGCTGCCATCAGCTCGGCATCACTGAGGGCGCCGTCACCGGACCCCTCTGCGGCGGCCTGCAGATCTGCCGGAACCTTGCGGTCAATGGCCGCCAGAAGCTGCTGCTGCGACGCCGTACAGACCGGCTGCACGCGGAACAGGCCGGTGGGGCTGGTGCTGCTGTACATGGCTGCAGCGGCTGCGGAGACAGTGTTGCGCGTGCCCGGCCCCGTGAGCGCCACAGGCGCCGGTTGCCCCGGCACCTTCAAGTGCGTGATGGGCTCCTGCGCACCGGCTGCTGGCTCGTCAGCCTGCCGATGGAACTAGCGAGTGCCCCGCTCCCCATGCTCCTCCATCAGTGCCGCGCGGGCATTGTGGCTGGCCGCTGCGGCAGCTGCCCGCTCCTCCCGCACCGCCAAGTTGGCCATGGCCGCAGCCTGACGCTGCGCGGCGCTGGCACCCGACCCGTCGGCCAGGGCAGCGGCCGTGTCTGCGGCCAGCACCACGCCATGCAGCCCATCCCGGGTCTGGCGTGCATGCCGACGGTGGATGCTGGTGGCGGCCTCCCGCAAGAAGAACTTGTCCGCCTCCCATTGCGTGCAAGCGCCGTCACCTGTACTGGCCACGGGATTTGCGGCAACGTGCGCCTCCAAGCGCTGCTCAAGCTCCAAACGCAGCGAGGGGTGAAACAGCAGGTATATGGGGAAGCGCCACTGCTCCCGGTGCGCATGTGGCAGGTCGGGCAAGGACAGGGTGAGCAGCACACTGTTATGGTCCCCAGGCGCCCCATACGTGCGAGCGACATCCACCACCCACGGCGCCGCGGTGGCACTGACATACCACCGATCCAGGCGTGCAGGAGTGGCCGGCTTGGGTGTGGCCGGATGCGTGTAGCCCTTGGCGCCGCCACGCTTGCTTGCCCAAGGGTCTACCAGACTGAACTGGGCAAGGAGGCCGGCAAGTTGCGGGGCACCTGCAGCACGTGACGGGCTAGGGGCCGCCTCCTGACTGGCATCGGTGACACAGTTCCAGTCCCCACCAACAACAAGCACCCTGTCCGTGGCCAGGTGGGGATGCAGCCCGGCAAAGAAAGCAGGCTTGTCCGCCACGGCCGTGGGCGCATACACACACACGAAGCGCAGGCGCAAGTGACCCACGTCCCAATCCCAACATACCACACGGCCCGCCGCATCCATTGACGGCGGCTGCAGTACGCAGCCTGGAAGGGACAGCCGACTCCGCGCCAGGATAGCCGCCCCACAGGAGTGTGTGTGTATGCGCCCACGGCCGTGGCGGACAAGCCTGCTTTCTTTGCCGGGCTGCATCCCCACCTGGCCACGGACAGGGTGCTTGTTGTCGGTGGGGACTGGAACTGTGTCACCGATGCCAGTCAGGAGTAACTTTTACGTTACTCTTTTCTCTTGCTATTCTTGCATCCTCCTTTCCTTCTGCACAGCTTTGAAACAGTCGACGTCATTTCTCTCGTGCTGTTTGACTTGCTTCCTTTTGTTTTAGGCTTCTTAAGGCCTACGAACCACTGTGAAGGAGTCTGCATTTGTGGGCGTGCTCGTTTTTCGTCAGTCCATTTTGCAGCTGTAGCGCGACACTCCCTCTCCAGCGCCCTTCAGCCTATGTCGGCTTGTGCTTTGGAACTCGACACAGCTATGGAATAGGATTCTGGCGGTTCAGGAACGTCGCCGTGGAGTTGGCGACATTTCGCTTGTTGGCATTTTAACATCTCGGCGAGCACCACACTTCACCAGCTTGGAGCCGGCGGCGTATCAACCTTTGTGGTTGGTCACTTGCATCCGCGCGTGCAGCAGGGTGCTTTGGGTGTGGCGGTCGGGGGAGCCCTGCAGCACTTGGCTGTTTTTTTGGGGTGTGGCTCGTCTTCGTGCCCTTGTTGCCTGGTGCCTGGATGCCTGGCGCCCGCCCTGCTGTGATGCCCTGGGAGTGCTGATCTTGGGCAGCTATGCAGTTGCTGGGTGATCCTTTTTTTTTTGAGGAATCATCCTTACAAGGTTGAACAGGGGCAGACGCGCTGCCCCCCTGCTGCCTGAAAGCAGCCTGGTCCCCGAGACCAGAACCCTGACAGGGAAAGAAGAGAAGAAAAGAGAAGAAAACAGAAAACAAACACCTCGAAAACCGCCACCAAACACCCCCATCCATCCCACCCCACCCCACCCCGACCCGGCAGACAGAGCAGGAGGCTGGCCCCCCCACCCCCCGGGAGGGGTTGCACAAAAACACCGCCAGACCTAACCCAAGCACCAAACTACACCACAGCCTAACCGCAAGAACCACCACCACCACGCACCAGAAAAGAAAACACCAGCGTTACGCACTTGCCCCGCCCAAACCCACCCCACCCCCACAAGTCGGTTGCTTAAGCAACACCCCAGGAGAACCGGCAAAGGAGACACAAGCAGAAAAAAGCCCCCGCAGCGTTAGCCACCCACAGCTGGTCCAGGCTAACCCGCCACTGTGGCGGCGCCGCTGGCGGCTGAGTGGCTGGCTGCGGTGGATGCTGTTCCACGCCCGCGCTCCGCACGTGGTCGACCGCGGCGCCAGCCGGGCAGGCAGCCCTGCTGGCGCCGGCGTGTCGCTGTACACCCACGCCCACGTGATCACCGGATCGCTAACTCAGTTAGTGATTTGACTCGTCCTTACGGCAGAAGGGACCCGGGTACGAATCCGGATAAAAGCCCAATTATGCAAAAGGCGAAAGATTGGTGCGAAACCGATTGGTGATCCCACGAACGATAGGTAATTGCCCTTAGTGGCAATTGCGGGCTTATGCCCGCTACAACCTAAATAGGTCGTGGTGCAGAAGTCCGATTTAGTGGCGAGGTCCAAGGTTCAAGACAAGGCTCAAGATCCAAGGCTCGAGGAGGAGCGCCATGGCTCCTCGGTTTGCACGAACTGGCAGTGCTCCACTACTATAACGCGGCGTTTCCCTAGCTCGATATGCTAGGTGTGCAGGCTTGGATGTAGTGGACTTTGAAGAGCAGCCTAGGACTTGGAGGCTGTAGTTTCGGAGGTTGTGACTCTTTCGTGGTGAGGCGTCAGCGTGAGGGGGGCGGGCCCTCTCGCCCTAGTCACCTTGCCCCGTTAATCCATGCCAGGCCCTATGGGCCGGCGTTGTAATTATTATTATTATTCCCACGCCCACGTGGTGGCGGAGTCCGGGCGCACATGGGTAAGCAGCGCCCGGGTGAGGATCTTCCAGGGTTGCCGGCCTGGCTGGGCAAGGAGGGCGAAGGTCTTAGCTTGCAGGGCAGACAGGAACGCAGGCAGGTCGACGTGGTTGACACCCCCGTCCTTGTACGGCAGACAGGCCGTTTCCCGCTTTGGCAGCAGGAGCGGGTTCCCGTGCGACACCAGGCTGGCGTCCTCAGCGTGCATGGAGCGCACAGCAAAGTGGTCCACCAGGTCGGTGAGTTCCTTCAGCTGCGCCGGCGACGGGTTTAGGAAGCTGAAGTGGTAGGCCAGCTTCGCCGCCAACACCTGCTTCGCAATGTGCACACGGCCAACGAGAGTCAGAGACAGGGCAGCCCACAGACGCGCCACAAACGCCATGCCGCGAGCCCGCCGGGTGTACAAGTCAGCTGCAGCCGCATCAGAGTCCCATGACAGGGGCACACCCAGGTGCGTCACGGCGCCAGTGGTAAACGGCACCCCTGTGTGTGGGCAAGGGCCCGTCAGGTGCGCAAACCTGCCAAGGCCCATGGCCTTGCTCTTGTCCGGATGGACACGGGCGTTGGACGCGCGGCAGAACAGCTGTACTGCCGCCATCAGGACCGGCCCGTCCACCGCCGGGTCGCGCGCCGTGAGGGTCGTGTCGTCAGCGTGGTGGGCAGCCGGTGGCGCCTGCTCGCCACTGGGTAACAGGGGCGTGCGCAGAAAGGACGTCAGTGGCTGCATCTGGATGACCCACAGGGGTGGTGAGGCGGTGCTGCCCTGCGGCAAGCCGTTCAGCACTGGGAAGGCATCAGAGAGCATCCCGTTCACACACACGCGGGTCCCGTACGAGGTGTACAAGGTTTTCTGGGCACTGCTGGGCCCGCGCTTGTGTGCTGCTGCTGCCGCTGCCTTTGCTGCCGCTGCAGACGCCCACGATGGCGGTGAAATGGCGGCGGCGCTGCCCGCCTCCTGGCGGGAGGGCATCATCACCCTCATCTACAAGGGCAAAAGCCTGGACCGCGCCGAGCTGGCGTCGTACCGGCCCATCACGCTGCTCAACTGCGACTTCAAGATGGTGTCCAAGGCCGTCAGCGCCCGCCTGCAGCCCGCCCTGGATGCAGTTGTGGATGAGCTGCAGACCGCGTTCATCACCGGCCGCTGGATTGGTGACAACGCGCTGTACCTCCAAGGCCTGATCGAATGGATGCGCCTGGACGTGGGCGCGGACGGCACGCCACGGCAGGGTGGTGCGCTGTACTTCTTGGACATAGAAAAGGCGTATGACCGGGTGCACCGGCAGTGGCTGTATGCATCCGCGGAGGGACTTGGGTTTGGGCCGCGCATGCTGCGCTGGATCCGCCTGCTCACTGCCAACGGCTCTGCCCGCGTGTGTGTGAACGGGATGCTCTCTGACGCCTTCCCAGTGCTGAACGGCTTGCCGCAGGGCAGCACCGCCTCACCACCCCTGTGGGTCATCCAGATGCAGCCACTGACGTCCTTTCTGCGGCGGCAGGTGGAGCAAGGGGCACTGCGCACGCCCCTGTTACCCAGCGGCGAGCAGGCGCCACCGGCTGCCCACCACGCTGACGACACGACCCTCACGGCGCGCGACCCGGCGGTGGACGGGCCGGTCCTGATGGGGGCAGTACAGCTGTTCTGCCGCGCGTCCAACGCCCGTGTCCATCCGGACAAGAGCAAGGCCATGGGCCTTGGCAGGTTTGCGCACCTGACGGGCCCTTGCCCACACACGGGGGTGCCGTTTACCACTGGCGCCGTGACGCACCTGGGTGTGCCCCTGTCGTGGGACTCGGATGCGGCTGCAGCTGACTTGTACACCCGGCGGGCTCGCGGCATGGCGTTTGTGGCGCGTCTGTGGGCTGCCCTGTCTCTGACTCTTGTTGGCCGTGTGCACATTGCGAAGCAGGTGCTGGCGGCGAAGCTGGCCTACCACTTCAGCTTCCTCAACCCGTCGCCTGCGCAGCTGAAGGAACTCACCGACCTGGTGGACCACTTTGCTGCGCGCTCCATGCACGCTGAGGACGCCAGCCTGGTGTCGCACGGGAACCCGCTCCTTTTTTTTTTTGAGGAATCATCCTTACAAGGTTGAACAGGGGCAGACACGCTGCCCCCCTGCTGCCTGAAAGCAGCCTGGTCCCCGAGACCAGAACCCTGACAGGGCAAGAAGAGAAGAGAAGAAAAGAAAAACAGAAAACAAACACCTCGAAACTCCTGCTGCCAAAGCGGGAAACGGCCTGTCTGCCGTACAAGGATGGGGGTGTCAACCACGTCGACCTGCCTGCGTTCCTGTCTGCCCTGCAAGCTAAGACCTTCGCCCTCCTTGCCCAGCCAGGCCGGCAACCCTGGAAGATGCTCACCCGGGCGCTGCTTACTCATGTGCGCCCGGACTCCGCCACCACGTGGGCGTGGGTGTACAGCGACACGCCGGCGCCAGTGGGGCTGCCTGCCCGGCTGGCGGCCGCGGTCGGCCACATGCAGAGCGCGGGCGTGGAACAGCATCCACCGCAGCCAGCCACTCAGCCGCCAGCGGCGCCGCCACAGTGGCGGGTTAGCCTGGACCAGCTGTGGGTGGCTAACGCTGCGGGGGCTGTGTCCTACGTCCACTACACGGGGCGGCTCTTGGAGCCTGGGCCTGGCGTGCTGCCCCCGGCGGTGGATGGGGCGTGGCAGCCTGCCTGTGTGCTGCAGCATCGCAAGCCGCGGCACCTGTGGACCTTTGAAGAGCGGGCGGCGTACGATGCAGCATCACCAGGGGACCGGGCGGGGGCGTGGCCTCGGGCGCCGTACTTCCTGGCGCCGGAGGCTGGGGTGGTGGTGCACCCGGAGCACTGCCGGATTGCGGGTGTCAGCTTAGCGGACTACACGGTGCGGGACGTGCGGCGGGCCATCACCGCGGCCAACCCGGCCGCACCTCCGGCTCCGGCCCGCCCCGCAGCCATGCCGTGCCCGGCGCCAACACAGCAGGCGGGGGGTTCGGGGCCCCAGCCAGCGGCACAGTCGCGGCTGGCGAAGCGGGAGGCGGAGTGGCAGCGTGCAGTGGCGCACACTATAAGGACGGGTTTGTGCGTTACACCTGCTTTTTGTGCGTAAAGCATGCGTTGGGGGTGGGACGCATGCGTCCACGGAACGCAAGAAGCATGAGGGCCGGGGAGGGCGGCAAACCTCTCGGTTGTGCGTGCGAAGCACGCATGCGGAACGCATGCAGACGCATGCGCCCCACGAATACGCAAGCCCCCGACGCAAGCCCCGTCAAAGCCTTCACCTTAAGTACTTGCTCAACTCACAGAGTGTAGACACATAGCGAACGATGACTTTGCCAAACCTCGCGATCCCCCAACTGCACTGCAACGTGCAAACTATTGCTTCTACATTTGCTGCGTTAACAAACAGTATATTAGCACGTATAACGCAACTGCCATGAGAAAGGCGTTAGGGATGGGCCTTGTTATGGGGCTGTTTCCACTGAGCGGTAATTAAGGTTTGCTTAAATATCGAGTGACATCGGCTTTGTAGGGTGCCCAAATACTATTTTGTGCAATTGCATTTTGGCTTTATGCGTGAAGCTGGATTGGTCGCAAAGTCGGGTCCGCAGGGTCGGTCACACCCAGGTCGGCCCTTCGGGCCTCTTTAAACGCATCGATTGCATTTATGGGACATAGATGACAAAATAATAACGTCACAAAAGCGGCGCGCCTTAAATATGATGTTTAACCCCTGTCGGGGTACAGGGGCCAGAAAGTTAGCATCCGCGACCGAGAAATTGACACAAAGCATCCTTACACGCTATGTATCTTTAAATACTTTTGGGGGCGTACGTAGAATTAAGGATGTATGCGCACGATCGAGGCTGAATTGCGCGCTTAAATACTTGAGCAATTACGCGTGTCCATACTTGCGGGTAATTAGCCCAGTATTTAAGCTAATTACCACCTTAATTACCAAGTGGAAACAGCCCCTATGGATAAGCAAAGGCAAAGCAACGAGTGCCAGGCTCTATGTTGTATGTATGTATGAAGAGTTAAACCTAGGTACTAAGTAGTAATCACGGTAAACGGGGGGAGCGCCGGCGGTGCGTGGCGGTGACTGTTCCAAACAGCCGCGGCAGAGGCTGTGGCTGCCGCGGCTGCCCATGGCCAGCTGTCACCGGTTGCGCGGCCGCTGGTGGGGAGGAAGGCTGGCGACTGCCGCTGCTGCGCGCTGCTATCAGCCCGGAATCTGCATGGGAGCGGGAGGCATGGGCGGGCTAAACGGGAGCGGCCGGGGTTGCGGCGGTGCGTGGCGGTGACTGTTCCAAGCAGCCGCGGCAGCAGCTGTGGCTGCCGCGGCTGCCCATGGCCAGCAGTCACCGGTTGCGCGGCCGCTGGTGGGGAGGCAGGCTGGTGACTGCCGCTGCTGCGCGCTGCTATCAGCCCGGAAGCTGCATGGGAGCGGGAGGCATGAGCAGGGTAAACGGGGGGAGCGGCCGGGGTTGCGGCGTTGCGTGGCGGTGATTGTTCCAAGCAGCCGCGGCAGCAGCTGTGGCTGCCGCGGCTGCCCATGGCCAGCAGTCACCGGTTGCGCGGCCGCTGGTGGGGAGGGAGGCTGGCGAGTGCCGCTGCTGCGCGCTGCTATCAGCCCGGAAGCTGCACGGGAGCGGGAGGCATGAGCAGGGTAAACGGGGGGAGCGGCCGGGGTTGCGGTGTTGCGTGGCGGTGATTGTTCCAAGCAGCCGCGGCAGCAGCTGTGGCTGCCGCGGCTGCCCATGGCCAGCAGTCACCGGTTGCGCGGCCGCTGGTGGGGAGGGAGGCTGGCGACTGCCGCTGCTGCGCGCTGCTATCAGCCCGGAAGCTGCACGGGAGCGGGAGGCATGAGCAGGGTAAACGGGGGGAGCGGCCGGGGTTGCGGCGTTGCGTGGCGGTGATTGTTCCAAGCAGCCGCGGCAGCAGCTGTGGCTGCCGCGGCTGCCCATGGCCAGCAGTCACCGGTTGCGCGGCCGCTGGTGGGGAAGAAGGCTGGCGACTGCCGCTGCTGCGCGCTGCTATCAGCCCGGGACCTGCACGGGAGCGGGAGGCATGAGCAGGGTGAACGGGGGGAGCGGCCGGGGTTGCAGCGTTGCGTGGCGGTGACTGTTCCAAACAGCCGCGGCAGAGGCTGTGGCTGCCGCGGCTGCCCATGGCCAGCTGTCACCGGTTGCGCGGCCGCTGGTGGGGAGGAAGGTTGGCGACTGCCGCTGCTGCGCGCTGCTATCAGCCCGGAATCTGCATGGGAGCGGGAGGCATGGGCGGGCTAAACGGGAGCGGCCGGGGTTGCGGCGGTGCGTGGCGGTGACTGTTCCAAGCAGCCGCGGCAGCAGCTGTGGCTGCCGCGGCTGCCCATGGCCAGCAGTCACCGGTTGCGCGGCCGCTGGTGGGGAGGCAGGCTGGCGACTGCCGCTGCTGCGCGCTGCTATCAGCCCGGAAGCTGCATGGGAGCGGGAGGCATGAGCAGGGTAAACGGGGGGAGCGGCCGGGGTTGCGGCGTTGCGTGGCGGTGATTGTTCCAAGCAGCCGCGGCAGCAGCTGTGGCTGCCGCGGCTGCCCATGGCCAGCAGTCACCGGTTGCGCGGCCGCTGGTGGGGAGGGAGGCTGGCGACTGCCGCTGCTGCGCGCTGCTATCAGCCCGGAAGCTGCACGGGAGCGGGAGGCATGAGCAGGGTAAACGGGGGGAGCGGCCGGGGTTGCGGCGTTGCGTGGCGGTGATTGTTCCAAACAGCCGCGGCAGCAGCTGTGGCTGCCGCGGCTGCCCATGGCCAGCAGTCACCGGTTGCGCGGCCGCTGGTGGGGAAGAAGGCTGGCGACTGCCGCTGCTGCGCGCTGCTATCAGCCCGGGACCTGCACGGGAGCGGGAGGCATGAGCAGGGTAAACGGGGGGAGCGGCCGGGGTTCACTAGGGCGCAGAAGTCGCGTCCAGCGACCTGCACCCCAAGGCACTCCGCCCATCAAATTTGATACCCTCTATTTACAGAACTGCCCCGCACTCTGTAAGCTGCTTCCTAGGCCGAGAACGCTTGCTGCCGTACCCCTATTAAACGCACCGTCCTCCCTGCGCGTATTGTCCAGCCTGCTGTACGGTTTGACAAACGCTTTCGAATGGTGTTGAGAAAAGGCTACAGTCAGTGGCGGGTTTCAGGAATGCCGGTTTTTCCCTTGCGCTTCCCAGCCATGCCAGCTAAATGCCTGGGTATTGGGATTGATAATCCAGTTGATACCTGGCAGCAGGGCAGCGCGGTGGGTAGCTGCTCCCCTCGCGCATTGCATGGGTGCAAATTCATGCTTTTGCGCAGGGGGCAGGATGCCCTCATAAATCCTACGCGCGCAAGGTTGGGAGTCATTGCCCACCCGTACCCCAACAAGCTATGCATACCCAAGCTGCTACACCACAGGGCTGTCGCCGGCAACCCATGGCGCGAAAGCTGGCTTGCTGTCACAATGGGCCTTTTTCCCAGCCTCGCAGCGTGGGCGTGGCTACCTAGAACCCGCATGCACGCTGGAGAGCGCCCAGGAACATCTGCGCTATGGAAGGGGCCTTGGGGGTACTGTCCCACGATGGGACTTACCGGGTCGGGATCAACGCGCTCCCGCGCGGGAGAGGTCGGGCTGGCGCCGGTGTCTGTTTGGACGCGACTTTTGCGCCCTAGTGGTTGCGGCGTTGCGTGGCGGTGACTGTTCCAAGCAGCCGCGGCAGCAGCTGTGGCTGCCGCGGCTGCCCATGGCCAGCAGTCACCGGTTGCGCGGCCGCTGGTCGGGAGGGAGGCTGGCGACTGCCGCTGCTGCGCGCTGCTATCAGCCCGGAAGCTGCACGGGAGCGGGAGGCATGAGCAGGGTAAACGGGGGGAGCGGCCGGGGTTGCGGCGTTGCGTGGCGGTGACTGTTCCAAGCAGCCGCGGCAGCAGCTGTGGCTGCCGCGGCTGCGCATGGCCAGCAGTCACCGGTTACGCGGCCGCTGGTGGGGAGGGAGGCTGGCGACTGCCGCTGCTGCGCGCTGCTATCAGCCCGGAATCTGCATGGGAGCGGGAGGCATGGGCGGGCTAAACGGGAGCAGCCGGGGTTGCGGCGGTGCGTCGCGGTGACTGTTCCAAGCAGCCGCGGCAGCAGCTGTGGCTGCCGCGGCTGCCCATGGCCAGCAGTCACCGGTTGCGCGGCCGCTGGTGGGGAAGAAGGCTGGCGAGTGCCGCAGCTGCGCGCTGCTATCAGCCCGGGACCTGCATGGGAGCGGGAGGCATGAGCAGGGTAAACGGGGGGAGCGGCCGGGGTTGCTGTGGCGCGTGGCGGTGACTGTTCCAAGCAGCCGCGGCAGAGGCTGTGGCTGCCGCGGCTGCCCATGGCCAGCAGTCACCGGTTGCGCGGCCGCTGGTGGGGAGGAAGGCTGGCGAGTGCCGCTGCTGCGCGCTGCTATCAGCCCGGAATCTGCATGGGAGAGGGAGGCATGGGCGGGGTAAACGGCAGCGGCCGGGGTTGCTGCGGCGCGTGGCGGTGATTGTGCCAAGCAGCCGCGATGGAGCCGAAACCAAACTGGTGCTTGTCAGCACCTTTATTGACAGTGTCGGGCAGAACCACGGTGACCGTGTGCATGTAAGCCTTACCCCGTATCCAGCCCGGCGCACCAGGCGTTCCGTGTCTTCATGCGGCGGTGGGCGTGAGCGGAGGTGCGTGTGCATGGGAGCCCTACACCGTATCCAGCCCGGCGCGCCAGGCGTTCCCCCGGCGTGTCTTCATGCGGCGGTGGGCATGAGCGGAGGTGCGTGTGCATGCGAGCCTTACACCGTATCCAGTCCGGCGCACCTGGTGTTCCCCCGGCGTGTCTTCATGCGGCGGTGGGCATGAGCGGAGGTGCGTGTGCATGGGAGCCCTACACCGTATCCAGCCCGGCACACCAGGCGTTCCCCCGGCGTGTCTTCATGCGGCGGTGGGCGTGAGCGGAGGTGCGTGTGCATGGGAGCCTTACGCCGTATCCAGCCCGGCGCACCAGGCGTTCCATGTCTTCATGCGGCGGTGGGCGTGAGCGGAGGTGCGTGTGCATGTGAGCCTTACACCGTATCCAGCCCGGCGCACCAGGCGTTCCCCCGGCGTGTCTTCATGCGGCGGTGGACGTGAGCGGAGGTTGCGTGTGCATGTGAGCCTTACACCGTATCTAGCCTGGCGCACCAGGCGTTCCCCCGGCGTGCATTCATGCGGCGGTGGGCGTGAGCGGAGGGTGCGTGTGCATGTGAGCCTTACACCGTATCTAGCCTGGCGCACCAGGCGTTCCCCCGGCGTGCATTCATGCGACGGTGGGCGTGAGCGGAGGGTGCGTGTGCATGTGAGCCTTACACCGTATCCAGCCCGGCGCACCAGGCGTTTCCCCGGCGTGTCTTCATGCGGCGGTGGGCATGAGTGGAGGTGCGTGTGCATGGGAGCCTTACACCGTATCAAGCCTGGCGCACCAGGCGTTCCCCCGGCGTGTCTTCATGCGGCGGTGGGCATGAGCGGAGATGCGTGTGCATGTGAGCCTTACACAGTTACACCGTATCAAGCCTGGCGCACCAGGCGTTCCCCCGGCGTGTCTTCATGCGGCGGTGGGCATGAGCGGAGGTGCATGTGCATGGGAGCCCTACACCGTATCCAGCCTGGCGCACCAGGCCTCCCCCGGCCTTCCTTCATGCGGCGGTGGGCGTGAGCGGAGGGTGCGTGTGCATGTGAGCCTTACACCATATCCAGCCCGGCGCACCAGGCGTTCCCCCGGCGTGTCTTCATGCGGCGGTGGGCATGAGCGGAGGTGCGTGTGCATGGGAGCCTTACACCGTATCCAGCCCGGCGCACCAGGCGTTTCCCCGGCGTGTCTTCATGCGGCGGTGGGTGTAAGCGGAGGTGCGTGTGCATGGGAGCCCTACACCGTATCCAGCCCGGCGCACCAGGCCTCCCCCGGCCTTCCTTCATGCGGCGGTGGGCATGAGCGGAGGTGCGTGTGCATGTGAGGCTTTCCCCGTTATTGAGAAAGCTGTAAAGAAGAACCATGCGAAGCCGAGAAAGCCGGCATCCAGCTTCAGGTGGTTTCCTAAGCACAAGCCGCGGAGGCGCAGGCGGAGGCGAGACCCGTGCCCGGACCGGCGCTGAAGACTGACGTACCGGCCTGCTGTAGATTAACTTAAGGTCTGACCGGAGCATGCACAGCAAATCAAGACCCAGCATGGAGCGCGTTCCTTGTTGCATGGGGCTGCATGGGGCTCATATATTTCGGGTTCAGTTCTTCACTCTTCAAGCAACCTGTCTTTGTCACATGTAATAATAATAATATCTACGCAGGGCACAGGTGCCCGCGTGTCTTAAGGAGGAGTGAGACAAGCTCACCCCACCATCGGAAAACTTGATTTCCCTACCCCGGCTCCCCTGCGCGGGGGCCGCCATTGGCGGTCCCCTGGGTGCGGCCTCCCGGGCGGCATCGGGTGTTGGCAATGCCCATCTCTCGCTCTAGCCGGTAGTACAGGTTTGCGGTGCCCCGGAGTGTGGTGACGCTATGCATGTGGAGACGTGTGCAGCAGGCCTTGGCTGCCTGCGGTTTGGCTCCTAGGTCTTTGAGGAGAGTTTCAAGGGTACGGGGGACAGTGCCACCGTGGCCCAGTGTAATAACGTGTTGAGTATCGTAGTGCACAGTCCACCCTGCAGCTCGCATGGCAGTGGCAAGGGTGGCGTGCTGTGCTTGTTTTTGAATGAGCTTCTCGCTGTGGTGCAGGTCAGAGGTGTATCCAACTTCAAGGATGTACACTGGGTAGGCCCCTTTGTTGGCTGGTGGGGATGTCATGAAGCGTTCTGCTTCGGACCTGGGAAGGTTCGGGATAAACACAATGTCAGGCCGCATCCTGTTGAGGTCTGCGGCGGGCACTTGTGGGCAGAGCCATGACGGCGGCCGCATGCCCGCACAGTACTCAGGCAGTTCAGCTCGGGAGGTGGCATCCATTATCATGTAGCCACCACCATTGTGACCATGGTGTAGGCATTCGGCAATCGTCCGCACTGCAGTGTTGTGTTTGGCTATCCTAGCGCCAACGAGTTGGGGGTGCGCGCAGTGGCCGGCAAGGTGACCTGCGGTGCCACGCTCTGGGTCAGATCCGCGGCTGCGCTGGGTGTGGGCACAGAGACCACATTTGTCGCTATCTCGTAGTTTAAACAAAGCCAGCCGGGCCGGGCAGATGAGGCCTCCCTGACGAGCATTCTGTATGAACCGGCGTAGGCCGTGGCTGGCGTCCGAGTTCGTCATGTACGCGTTACTGGCGCGTGGGTCAAGGCTGGGTGCTGCCTCGGCCCATTTCTCAGTGTACAGGGTTTTGTTGGCGTATCCACCACGGCAGCTGGGGGCCATTGCCCTGGTGAGGCCCCGGTTTAGGTCCGACACGTAGTGTGTGGCTGTGCTATCGTCGTCCCTGGTGACCGTGAAGGTCGGCCACCAGTGCCGGGCGTGCGGGTCGTTGTCGGCCGGTTCGGATACATCGGCGGGTTTTTCCTGGGTGGCGACGGCAGCCGCCCCTTTATCGGCTTCCTCGTTGCCGTGTAGCCCGGTGTGCGAGATCACTTTAATTAGAGCGGTGGGTGCGCCCCGAGCGTGGCGTGCATGGAGCAATGCCACGATTGAATCCAGGAGGTCCCGATGTTTACTCAGATGCAGTCGCCGAGGCTCGTTAATAGCTCGTTTGATTAGGTACAAGCTTGCAACAGAATCTGATGCAATAGTGAGCTTCTTAGTTGCAAATTCTTTACCTTCGCCACCAAAGTCTGCGAGGGCAGCACGAATTGCTGCCAGTTCAGCTCTCGTAATAGTGTTTGTGCACCCAGCGCCATTTGGATTCACGTAGACAACGCGAGAATCGCTGAACCAGGCGCAGGCACCGGCAACCTGGACTTCTTTGCCATTTTCAGTTTTGATTTTGCTTACCGAACCATCTGTCCAGACAGTGCCATTCACGTCGTGGGCCAGAGCATGGTGGGTCTGGAATCACGCGTTAGGAAAGCGTCGTGCTTCGTCAGCCATGGCGTGTATCGTCTTTGGGTTAGCGTGTTGATATTTGGCTTGCTTTAGAAGTGAGTTTGGGAGGGCCGGGCAGGTTGGGGCCGTGGCCGTGTGTGTCCACGTGCGCGGGTCGCTGATGTGCGTGGGTGCGTTCGCCCCCCGTTTCAGTGTGTCCACGAGCCGTTTCAGGCGGGGGGCAAAGCACTGGAGTCCGGCGGGGTTCCCAACAATGACCAGTCGGAGCCCCTTCTGGCGTTCAGCCTGGGTGTTGGTGCCAAGTCCTGTGTCGAGGCCCGCGGTGCCCGCGGACCAGTTGGCCAGCTCGTGGCAAAGTGGGTGTTGAAGCCACTGCGTGTGGGGGAAAGTGGCCGCTTTGGGGAGCGCCAATACAGTAAGGGTTGGTTCCTGTGAGTCACGCATAGCCTCGGCGCATGCGAGGGCCCACATGAGCGCCTTCCGTGCATCGTGGGGGGTAGAGGGGGGGTGGGCATATTGCAAGCCGGTCCATGCGGTCTGGTAGGCATCGTGCAGTGCGCCAAAGGTCCCATCAGCAGGGTCTCGTGTCCAGTATTAATAATAATAATATCTACGCAGGGCACAGGTGCCCGCGTGTCTTAAGGAGGAGTGAGACAAGCTCACCCCACCATCGGAAAACTTGATTTCCCTACCCCGGCTCCCCTGCGCGGGGGCCGCCATTGGCGGTCCCCTGGGTGCGGCCTCCCGGGCGGCATCGGGTGTTGGCAATGCCCATCTCTCGCTCTAGCCGGTAGTACAGGTTTGCGGTGCCCCGGAGTGTGGTGACGCTATGCATGTGGAGACGTGTGCAGCAGGCCTTGGCTGCCTGCGGTTTGGCTCCTAGGTCTTTGAGGAGAGTTTCAAGGGTACGGGGGATAGTGCCACCGTGGCCCAGTGTAATAACGTGTTTAGTATCGTAGTGGACAGTCCACCCTGCAGCTCGCATGGCAGTGGCAAGGGTGGCGTGCTGTGCTTGTTTTTGAATGAGCTTCTCGCTGTGGTGCAGGTCAGAGGTGTATCCAACTTCAAGGATGTACACTGGGTAGGCCCCTTTGTTGGCTGGTGGGGATGTCATGAAGCGTTCTGCTTCGGACCGGGGAAGGTTCGGGATAAACAGAATGTCAGGCCGCATCCTGTTGAGGTCTGCAGCGGGCACTTGCGGGCAGAGCCAGGACGGCGGCCGCATGCCCGCACAGTACTCAGGCAGTTCAGCTCGGGAGGTGGCATCCATTATCATGTAGCCACCACCGTTGTGACCATGGTGTAGGCATTCGGCAATCGTCCGCACTGCAGTGTTGTGTTTGGCTATCCTAGCGCCAACGAGTTGGGGGTGCGCGCAGTGGCCGGCAAGGTGACCTGCGGTGCCACGCTCTGGGTCAGATCCGCGGCTGCGCTGGGTGTGGGCACAGAGACCACATTTGTCGCTGTCTCGTAGTTTAAACAAAGCCAGCCGGGCTGGGCAGATGAGGCCTCCCTGACGAGCATTCTGTATGAACCGGCGTAGGCCGTGGCTGGCGTCCGAGTTCGTCATGTACGCGTTACTGGCGCGTGGGTCAAGGCTGGGTGCTGCCTCGGCCCATTTCTCAGTGTACAGGGTTTTGTTGGCGTATCCACCACGGCAGCTGGGGGCCATTGCCCTGGTGAGGCCCCGGTTTAGGTCCGACACGTAGTGCGTGGCTGTGCTATCGTCGTCCCTGGTGACCGTGAAGGTCGGCCACCAGTGCCGGGCGTGCGGGTCGTTGTCGGCCGGTTCGGATACATCGGCGGGTTTTTCCTGGGTGGCGACGGCAGCCGCCCCTTTATCGGCTTCCTCGTTGCCGTGTAGCCCGGTGTGCGAGATCACTTTAATCAGAGCGGTGGGTGCGCCCCGGGCGTGGCGTGCATGGAGCAATGCCACGACTGAATCCAGGAGGTCCCGATGTTTACTCAGATGCAGTCGCCGAGGCTCGTTAATTGCTCGTTTGATTAGGTACAAGCTTGCAACAGAGTCTGATGCAATAGTGAGCTTCTTATTTGCAAATTCTTTACCCTCGCCACCAAATTCTGCGAGCGCAGCACGAATTGCTGCCAATTCAGCTCTCGTAATAGTGTTTGTGCACCCAGCGCCATTTGGATTCACGTAGACAACGCGAGAATCGCTGAACCAGGCGCAGGCGCCGGCAACCTGGACTTCTTTGCCATTGTCAGTTTTGATTTTGCTTACCGAACCATCTGTCCAGACAGTGCCATTCACGTCGTGGGCCAGAGCATGGTGGGTCTGGAATCGCGCGTTAGGAAAGCGTCGTGCTTCGTCGGCCATGGCGTGTATCGTCTTTGGGTTAGCGTGCTGGTATTTGGCTTGCTTTAGAAGTGAGTTTGGGAGGGCCGGGCAGGTTGGGGCCGTGGCCGTGTGTGTCCACGTGCGCGGGTCGCTGATGTGCGTGGGTGCGTTCGCCCCCCTTTTCAGTGTGTCCACGAGCCGTTTCAGGCGGGGGGCAAAGCACTGGAGTCCGGCGGGGTTCCCAACAATGACCAGTCGGAGCCCCTTCTGGCGTTCAGCCTGGGTGTTGGTGCCAAGTCCTGTGTCAAGGCCCGCGGTGCCCGCGGACCAGTTGGCCAGCTCGTGGCAAAGTGGGTGTTGAAGCCACTGCGTGTGGGGGAAAGTGGCCGCTTTGGGGAGCGCCAATACAGTAAGGGTTGGTTCCTGTGAGTCACGCATAGCCTCGGCGCATGCGAGGGCCCACATGAGCGCCTTCCGTGCATCGTGGGGGGTAGAGGGGGGGTGGGCATATTGCAAGCCGGTCCATGCGGTCTGGTAGGCATCGTGCAGTGCGCCAAAGGCCCCATCAGCAGGGTCTCGTGTCCAGTATTCGTGGGCTGCAGTGGAGGAGTTTAGTGGGGACGCAAACATTTCCCGAATGTGTACTGCTTGTGTGACCCGCAGGCATTGGACGATGGCTGCTACTGTGCCTGCCGGCAGCGACACCTGGTGCATTGGCATGGCCTTGCGGTCCTGCTGCGCCGGGTCATAGCGGTAGCGCATGATGAGGGCAGCGACCGCTTCCTCAAAGGCGTTGGGCCGCTGGTTGCCGGTGTGCCTGAAGCGTTCCCACAGGGTAAGGAGGCGGGGGTAGGTGATGGTGCCCAGCCAGCGGC
The DNA here is from genome assembly GCF_000002595.2 of Chlamydomonas reinhardtii. Lineage (NCBI taxonomy): Eukaryota > Viridiplantae > Chlorophyta > Chlorophyceae > Chlamydomonadales > Chlamydomonadaceae > Chlamydomonas > Chlamydomonas reinhardtii. The sequence continues at coordinate 5,349,346 of NC_057012.1, forward strand.
CACTGGGTTCATGGACGTGCGCCTCAGCTGGGTCACGGCGGGTGCCACCAGTGGTGGTAATTGTGACCCGGACCGGCGCTGAAGACTGACGTACCGGCCTGCTGTAGATTAACTTAAGGTCTGACCGGAGCATGCACAGCAAATCAAGACCCAGCATGGAGCGCGTTCCTTGTTGCATGGGGCTGCATGGGGCTCATATATTTCGGGTTCAGTTCTTCACTCTTCAAGCAACCTGTCTTTGTCACATGTAGCTACATACCTATCGTTCAGCACCATGTAGAGACTTCGTGGTCCTCTTCCAGTCGGCCATGGACTTGCTTTCAAAGTTGGCGCTCAAGTCTACAGGGCGAGTCTTCAAGTCCTGCTAAGCCCTGGCATCAATCTTTGGAAGGTATTTTATGAGCTGCTGGTGCTGGGGCTGGGCTGCGCTGTCGCAGGGGGTGTCGGACCCTCGTTGACCGGGTCTACAACTAAGCCAGGTCTTGACGCTGCTGTTACAGGATGTAAATCAAGCATCAGAGACCAAGTCTGGAATCAACAGTGCCAGGTGAGGCAGGTCAGGACACATAGCGACAGCCATTTCAGGGGGTCGACAAGCGACAACAAATTCAGGGGGTCAAGCGAGCTAGCATCCATGCGCAGTATGGACGAAGTTGTAAGAGCATAAGCAGAAATTCAGAGTGTGAAGCTCCCCCCTCCCCCTCCCCTTGTCTCCTCAGGTCCGGCACTGGAATTCGACTCGGGGCGCGGCGCGCGTAAATGCGTGGCCCTTCTAACCCTCACCAGGCAAGTTTGATCGGAAGTTGCTACACAACTCATAATAGGATGAATGATAGGATTTGAATGACGTACATGGGAAGTGAGTTCTAGGGGACTGAATGCGGTCTAGGCCCTGCCCTGCATGACACCGTGCCACCATGCACTGACCAACTTACCCCAAACACCATGCAGGCCGAGCTCAAGTATGGAGGCGGCTAGCGGCAAGCGGCAGACTTCAGGTGGCGGCAGCGGAATTGGCAGGCGGCGCTGTGCGCGCATGGTGTTATGGTGTGATCGGCGGGTGGCTGGGTGTAGTGCTGGCAGGGGATCCGTATCGGTTGCCTTCACACTTGCCTCGAGACCCTGAGTATGCCTGGTCTGTACGTTTAGTGTTGTGTAGCAATGGTAGGCCTTGCAGAATGTGTGCGTGCAGCACGTGGTGGGTTGCGGGTCGTGTGGACGGAGCGGGCGGGAGAGCCATGCGGACTTGCACCATTTTGGCACACCACGACACCAGTACGAGGGGCACGTGTCGGAGCGCAGATGCATGAACTGTAACACATCAAGAGAGCTTCAGGTGCCTCATGTGCCCCATTTTATGTGCCGTGCGGGACGCGCACAGTATCGGGTGGGACGCACACAGCGCCGGGTGGCAGCTTGCTTTAGGTAAAGCACAGGCGTGCCGCATGCGTGAGACTATGCGTAGAGCTCTAAGCAACCGGCATTTTTGCTTTATTTGTGCTTAATCGTGCGTATGCTAAGCATGCATACGCATGCGTGCCAGCCAGAGGGGAGCGGCGCGGCAAGTCCTGGCAACTACCATGCGTTAGCTAACGTAAGTGCTTGTCCTTGACGCATGCGAGCGGTGTGCTTCCTCCTGCGTACCGCACGCACGTTTCGTGCTTGCCGCATGCGAAATTTCCATGCTTAACGCATGCTAACGCATGCCATAACGCACAAACCCGTCCTTATAGTGGCAGCTGACCACCACGGCGGCGCAGCATTTCCACAATAACCCGGTGGCTCTGGACCCCTGGCTCCACCGCACCTCCGCGGCAGCCGGGCTGCAGAACACGCCGGCGAGAGAACTGCAGTTGTATGCGTCCCCGTCCCAGCAGTCGGGTGAGGGGCCGCGGCGGTCCGCGCGGCTGCAGGAGCAGGCGGCGGGAGGGGCGGGACCTAGCACTGGGCCTGCCACGGCGGCGGCGGCAGCAGCGGCGGCGGTGGAGGGCGACCCTCGCATGCCGCCCCCGGATGCGTCCCTTCTGCGGGGTACGTGGCGGAGGCTGTGGGACAGCCACGCCAGTCGGGGGGCAAAGGTGCTGGTGTACCGGCTGCAACATGCTTACCTGCCTTGCGGGCTGTACAGGGCGGGCAAGGGCATTCGGCCACGGGTGACCACGGGGTGCGGGGGGTTGGGGGCGCACTTTTTTTTTTTGAGGAATCATCCTTACAAGGTTGAACAGGAGCAGACGCGCTGCCCCCCTGCTGCCTGAAAGCAGCCTGGTCCCCGAGACCAGAACCCTGACAGGGCAAGAAGAGAAGAGAAGAAAAGAAAAACAGAAAACAAACACCTCGAAAACCGCCACCAACCACCCCCATCCATCCCACCCCACCCCACCCCGACCCGGCAGCCAGAGCAGGAGGCTGGCCCCCCCGCCCCCCGGGAGGGGTTGCACAAAAACACCGCCAGACCTAACCCAAGCACCAACCTACACCACAGCCTAACCGCAAGAACCACCACCACCGCGCGCCAGAAAAAGAAACACCAGCGCTACGCACTCGCCCCGCCCAAACCCACCCCACCCCCACAAGTCGGTTGCTTAAGCAACACCCCAGGAGAACCGGCAGAGGAGGCGCAAGCAGAAAACTAAACGGGCCAGATGTGGCGCTGACTAAGCGGGCTCCAGCCCGCTGCAAGACGCGCTGTGCAGGAAGTCCCACAGCCGCCCAGGCGCTGCGACGCCAGCCACAGCTAAAACACATGGGCGCCAGATAAGCTGATGACGATAAACGCCACGCCAGCGCCTGGAACGAACCGCCGCCCAAAAGGAAACCTAGGGGGCCTGCACAGGTGATGCAAGCGTCAGCCGCAAGTTCAACTTCGGTGACCCACCCTGAACCTCCTCCACTTCACAAAGCGCGCCACCCGCCAACCAGATGGCCACAAAGTGCTCCAGCTTAGCCGCCTTGAGCTGTGCGGTGAGAAGCTGAGTGGGCAGAGCCGACAGGGTTTCAGGGGTTAGCGTGGCGGCAGTGAAACGCAGCTGCATCACCCTGCGCAGCTCGCTGACCACCTCCCGAACCACATGCTCCGACGTCTGCTTAGCAGGCTCGCGGGACCAGTACGCACACCAGACGGCGTGTGTCCTACGTCCACTACACGGGGCGGCTCTTGGAGCCTGGGCCTGGCGTGCTGCCCCCGGCGGTGGATGGGGCGTGGCAGCCTGCCTGTGTGCTGCAGCATCGCAAGCCGCGGCACCTGTGGACCTTTGAAGAGCGGGCGGCGTACGATGCAGCATCACCAGGGGACCGGGCGGGGGCGTGGCCTCGGGCGCCGTACTTCCTGGCGCCGGAGGCTGGGGTGGTGGTGCACCCGGAGCACTGCCGGATTGCGGGTGTCAGCTTAGCGGACTACACGGTGCGGGACGTGCGGCGGGCCATCACCGCGGCCAACCCGGCCGCACCTCCGGCTCCGGCCCGCCCCGCAGCCATGCCGTGCCCAGCGCCAGCACAGCAGGCGGGGGGTTCGGGGCCCCAGCCAGCGGCACAGTCGCGGCTGGCGAAGCGGGAGGCGGAGTGGCAGCGTGCAGCGGCGCAGCTGACCACCACGGCGGCGCAGCATTTCCACAATAACCCGGTGGCTCTGGACCCCTGGCTCCACCGCACCTCTGCGGCAGCCGGGCTGCAGAACACGCCGGCGAGAGAACTGCAGTCGTATGCGTCCCCGTCCCAGCAGTCGGGTGAGGGGCCGCGGCGGTCCGCGCGGCTGCAGGAGCAGGCGGCGGGAGGGGCGGGACCTAGCACTGGGCCTGCCACGGCGGCGGCGGCAGCAGCGGCGGCGGTGGAGGGCGACCCTCGCATGCCGCCCCCGGATGCGTCCCTTCTGCGGGGTACGTGGCGGAGGCTGTGGGACAGCCACGCCAGTCGGGGGGCAAAGGTGCTGGTGTACCGGCTGCAACATGCTTACCTGCCTTGCGGGCTGTACAGGGCGGGCAAGGGCATTCGGCCACGGGTGACCACGGGGTGCGGGGGGTTGGGGGCGCACTGTCCTCACCCCGCCTGCGGGCCACCTGGCCCGCGGGCGTGGGCCAGCCTGACGCACATCTTCCTGGAGTGTCTGGCTTATGCGCAGGCGAGGACGTGGCTGCAGCAGCTGTGGGCCTGCGTTGCGCCCCAGGCAGCGGCGCCGCCAGTGACGGACGCGGGCTTCATGCTGGGGGACCGCATGGGTTTTTTTTTTTTGAGGAATCATCCTTACAAGGTTGAACAGGGGCAGACGCGCTGCCCCCCTGCTGCCTGAAAGCAGCCTGGTCCCCGGGACCAGAACCCTGACAGGGCAAGAAGAGGAGAGAAGAGAAGAAAAACAGAAAACAAACACCTCGAAAACCGCCACCAACCACCCCCATCCATCCCACCCCACCCCACCCCGACCCGGCAGACAGAGCAGGAGGCTGGCCTCCCCGCCCCCCGGGAGGGGTTGGGTATGTGGGCCTCAGGCCCGCGGGGGGCGGGAGCGCTGCTATGGAGCACTTTGCGGGCCACCTTCTTGTACGCCGTCTGGTGTGCGTACTGGTCCCGCGAACCTGCTAAGCAGACGTCGGAGCATGTGGTTCGGGAGGTGGTCAGCGAGCTGCGCAGGGTGATGCGGCTGTGTTTCACTGCCGCCACGCTAACCCCTGAAACCCTGTCAGCTCTGCCCACTCAGCTGCTCACTGCACAGCTCAAGGCGGCTAAGCTGGAGCACTTTGTTGCCATCTGGACGGCGGGTGGCGCGCTTTGTGAAGTGGAGGAGGTTCAGGGTGGGTCACCGAAGTTGAACTTGCGGCTGACACTTGCATCACCTGTGCAGGCCCCCTAGGCGGCGGTTCTTTCCAGGCGCTGGCGTGGCGTATTATCGTCATCAGCTTATCTGGCGCCCATGTATTTTAGCTCTGGCTGGCGTCGCAGCACCTGGGCGGCTGTGGGACTTCCTGCACAGCGCGTCTTGCAGTGGACTGGAGCCCGCTTGGTCAGCGCCACATCTGGCCCGTTTAGTTTTCTGCTTGCGCCTCCTCTGCCGGTTCTCCTGGGGTGTTGCTTAAGCAACCGACTTGTGGGGGTGGGGTGGGTTTGGGCGGGGCGAGTGCGTAGCGCTGGTGTTTCTTTTTCTGGCGCGCGGTGGTGGTGGTTCTTGCGGTTAGGCTGTGGTGTAGGTTGGTGCTTGGGTTAGGTCTGGCGGTGTTTTTGTGCAACCCCTCCCGGGGGGCGGGGGGGCCAGCCTCCTGCTCTGGCTGCCGGGTCGGGGTGGGGTGGGGTGGGATGGTTGGGGGTGGTTGGTGGCGGTTTTCGAGGTGTTTGTTTTCTGTTTTTCTTCTCTTCTCTCCTCTTCTTGCCCTGTCAGGGTTCTGGTCCCGGGGACCAGGCTGCTTTCAGGCAGCAGGGGGGCAGCGCGTCTGCCCCTGTTCAACCTTGTAAGGATGATTCCTCAAAAAAAAAACGGCGTACAAGAAGGTGGCCCGCAAAGTGCTCCACAGCAGCGCGCCCGCCCCCCGCGGGCCTGAGGCCCACATACCCATGCGGTCCCCCAGCATGAAGCCCGCGTCCGTCACTGGTGGCGCCGCTGCCTGGGGCGCAACGCAGGCCCACAGCTGCTGCAGCCACGTCCTCACCTGCGCATAAGCCAGACACTGTTCATCCTGTTCAACCTTGTAAGGATGATTCCTCAAAAAAAAAACTCCAGGAAGATGTGCGTCAGGCCATGGGCCTTGGCAGGTTTGCGCACCTGACGGGCCCTTGCCCACACACGGGGGTGCCGTTTACCACTGGCGCCGTGACGCACCTGGGTGTGCCCCTGTCGTGGGACTCGGATGCGGCTGCAGCTGACTTGTACACCCGGCGGGCTCGACGCCAGCTCGGCGCGGTCCAGGCTTTTGCCCTTGTAGATGAGGGTGATGATGCCCTCCCGCCAGGAGGCGGGCAGCGCCGCCGCCATTTCACCGCCATCGTGGGCGTCTGCAGCGGCAGCAAAGGCAGCGGCAGCAGCAGCACACAAGCGCGGGCCCAGCAGTGCCCAGAAAACCTTGTACACCTCGTACGGGACCCCGTCCGACCCAGGCGCTTTACCATTGGCGGAGCCAGCCAGCGCTGCCATCAGCTCGGCATCACTGAGGGCGCCGTCACCGGACCCCTCTGCGGCGGCCTGCAGATCTGCCGGAACCTTGCGGTCAATGGCCGCCAGAAGCTGCTGCTGCAACGCCGTACAGACCGGCTGCACGCGGAACAGGCCGGTGGGGCTGGTGCTGCTGTACATGGCTGCAGCGGCTGCGGAGACAGTGTTGCACGTGCCCGGCCCCGTGAGCGCCACAGGCGCCGGTTGCCCCGGCACCTTCAAGTGCGTGATGGGCTCCTGCGCACCGGCTGCTGGCTCGTCAGCCTGCCGATGGAACTAGCGAGTGCCCCGCTCCCCATGCTCCTCCATCAGTGCCGCGCGGGCATTGTGGCTGGCCGCTGCGGCAGCTGCCCGCTCCTCCCGCACCGCCAAGTTGGCCATGGCCGCAGCCTGACGCTGCGCGGCGCTGGCACCCGACCCGTCGGCCAGGGCAGCGGCCGTGTCTGCGGCCAGCACCACGCCATGCAGCCCATCCCGGGTCTGGCGTGCATGCCGACGGTGGATGCTGGTGGCGGCCTCCCGCAAGAAGAACTTGTCCGCCTCCCATTGCGTGCAAGCGCCGTCACCTGTACTGGCCACGGGATTTGCGGCAACGTGCGCCTCCAAGCGCTGCTCGAGCTCCAAACGCAGCGAGGGGTGAAACAGCAGGTATATGGGGAAGCGCCACTGCTCCCGGTGCGCATGTGGCAGGTCGGGCAAGGACAGGGTGAGCAGCACACTGTTATGGTCCCCAGGCGCCCCATACGTGCGAGCGACATCCACCACCCACGGCGCCGCGGTGGCACTGACATACCACCGATCCAGGCGTGCAGGAGTGGCCGGCTTGGGCGTGGCCGGATGCGTGTAGCCCTTGGCGCCGCCACGCTTGCTTGCCCAAGGGTCCACCAGACTGAACTGGGCAAGGAGGCCGGCAAGTTGCGGGGCACCTGCAGCACGTGACGGGCTAGGGGCCGCCTCCTGACTGGCATCGGTGACACAGTTCCAGTCCCCACCAACAACAAGCACCCTGTCCGTGGCCAGGTGGGGATGCAGCCCGGCAAAGAAAGCAGGCTTGTCCGCCACGGCCGTGGGCGCATACACACACACGAAGCGCAGGCGCAAGTGACCCACGTCCCAATCCCAACATACCACACGGCCCGCCGCATCCGTTGACGGCGGCTGCAGTACGCAGCCTGGAAGGGACAGCCGACTCCGCGCCAGGATAGCCGCCCCACAGGAGTGTGTGTGTATGCGCCCACGGCCGTGGCGGACAAGCCTGCTTTCTTTGCCGGGCTGCATCCCCACCTGGCCACGGACAGGGTGCTTGTTGTCGGTGGGGACTGGAACTGTGTCACCGATGCCAGTCAGGAGTAACTTTTACGTTACTCTTTTCTCTTGCTCTTCTTGCATCCTCCTTTCCTTCTGCACAGCTTTGAAACAGTCGACGTCATTTCTCTCGTGCTGTTTGACTTGCTTCCTTTTGTTTTAGGCTTCTTAAGGCCTACGAACCACTGTGAAGGAGTCTGCATTTGTGGGCGTGCTCGTTTTTTGTCAGTCCATTTTGCAGCTGTAGCGCGACACTCCCTCTCCAGCGCCCTTCAGCCTATGTCGGCTTGTGCTTTGGAACTCGACACAGCTATGGAATAGGATTCTGGCGGTTCAGGAACGTCGCCGTGGAGTTGGCGACATTTCGCTTGTTGGCATTTTAACATCTCGGCGAGCACCACACTTCACCAGCTTGGAGCCGGCGGCGTATCAACCTTTGTGGTTGGTCACTTGCATCCGCGCGTGCAGCAGGGTGCTTTGGGTGTGGCGGTCGGGGGAGCCCTGCAGCACTTGGCTGTTTTTTTGGGGTGTGGCTCGTCTTCGTGCCCTTGTTGCCTGGTGCCTGGATGCCTGGCGCCCGCCCTGCTGTGATGCCCTGGGAGTGCTGATCTTGGGCAGCTATGCAGTTGCTGGGTGATCCTTTTTTTTTTTAGGAATCATCCTTACAAGGTTGAACAGGGGCAGACGCGCTGCCCCCCTGCTGCCTGAAAGCAGCCTGGTCCCCGAGACCAGAACCCTGACAGGGAAAGAAGAGAAGAAAAGAGAAGAAAACAGAAAACAAACACCTCAAAAACCGCCACCAACCACCCCCATCCATCCCACCCCACCCCACCCCAACCCGGCAGACAGAGCAGGAGGCTGGCCCCCCCGCCCCCCGGGAGGGGTTGCACAAAAACACCACCAGACCTAACCCAAGCACCAAACTACACCACAGCCTAACCGCAAGAACCACCACCACCGCGCACCAGAAAAGAAAACACCAGCGTTACGCACTTGCCCCGCCCAAACCCACCCCACCCCCACAAGTCGGTTGCTTAAGCAACACCCCAGGAGAACCGGCAAAGGAGACACAAGCAGAAAACTAAACGGGCCAGATGTGGCGCTGACTAAGCGGGCTCCAGCCCGCTGCAAGACGCGCTGTGCAGGAAGTCCCACAGCCGCCCAGGCGCTGCGACGCCAGCCACAGCTAAAACACATGGGCGCCAGATAAGCTGATGACGATAAACGCCACGCCAGCGCCTGGAACGAACCGCCGCCCAAAAGGAAACCTAGGGGGCCTGCACAGGTGATGCAAGCGTCAGCCGCAAGTTCAACTTCGGTGACCCACCCTGAACCTCCTCCACTTCACAAAGCGCGCCACCCGCCAACCAGATGGCCACAAAGTGCTCCAGCTTAGCCGCCTTGAGCTGTGCGGTGAGAAGCTGAGTGGGCAGAGCCGACAGGGTTTCAGGGGTTAGCGTGGCGGCAGTGAAACGCAGCTGCATCACCCTGCGCAGCTCGCTGACCACCTCCCGAACCACATGCTCCGACGTCTGCTTAGCAGGCTCGCGGGACCAGTACGCACACCAGACGGCGTACAAGAAGGTGGCCCGCAAAGTGCTCCACAGCAGCGCGCCCGCCCCCCGCGGGCCTGAGGCCCACATACCCATGCGGTCCCCCAGCATGAAGCCCGCGTCCGTCACTGGCGGCGCCGCTGCCTGGGGCGCAACGCATGCCCACAGCTGCTGCAGCCACGTCCTCGCCTGCGCATAAGCTGGACACTCCAGGAAGATGTGCGTCAGGCTGGCCCACGCCCGCGGGCCAGGTGGCCCGCAGGCGGGGTGAGGACAGTGCGCCCCCAACCCCCCGCACCCCGTGGTCACCCGTGGCCGAATGCCCTTGCCCGCCCTGTACAGCCCGCAAGGCAGGTAAGCATGTTGCAGCCGGTACACCAGCACCTTTGCCCCCCGACTGGCGTGGCTGTCCCACAGCCTCCGCCACGTACCCCGCAGAAGGGACGCATCCGGGGGCGGCATGCGAGGGTCGCCCTCCACCGCCGCCGCTGCTGCCGCCGCCGCCATGGCAGGCCCAGTGCTAGGTCCCGCCCCTCCCGCCGCCTGCTCCTGCAGCCGCGCGGACCGCCGCGGCCCCTCCCCCGACGGCTGGGACGGGGACGCATACGACTGCAGTTCTCTCGCCGGCGTGTTCTGCAGCCCGGCTGCCGCGGAGGTGCGGTGGAGCCAGGGGTCCAGAGCCACCAGGTTATTGTAGAAATGCTGCGCCGCCGTGGTGGTCAGCTGCGCCGCTGCACGCTGCCACTCCGCCTCCCGCTCCGCCAGCCACGACTGTGCCACTGGCTGGGGCCCCGAATCCCCCGCCTGCTGTGTTGGCGCCGGGCACGGCATGGCTGCGGGGCGGGCCGGAGCCGGAGGTGCGGCCGGGTTGGCCGCGGTGATGGCCTGCCGCACGTCCCGCACCGTGTAGTCCGCTAAGCTGACACCCGCAATCCGGCAGTGCTCCGGGTGCACTACCACCCCAGCCTCCAGCGCCAGGAAGTACGGCGCCCGAGGCCACGCCCCCGCCCGGTCCCCTGGTGATGCTGCATCGTACGCCGCCCGCTCTTCAAAGGTCCACAGGTGCCGCGGCTTGCGATGCTGCAGCACACAGGCAGGCTGCCACGCCCCATCCACCGCCGGGGGCAGCACGCCAGGCCCAGGCTCCAAGAGCCGCCCCGTGTAGTGGACGTAGGACACAGCCCCCGCAGCGTTAGCCACCCACAGCTGGTCCAGGCTAACCCGCCACTGTGGCGGCGCCGCTGGCGGCTGAGTGGCTGGCTGCGGTGGATGCTGTTCCACGCCCGCGCTCCGCACGTGGCCGACCGCGGCGCCAGCCGGGCAGGCAGCCCTGCTGGCGCCGGCGCGTCGCTGTACACCCACGCCCACGTGGTGGCGGAGTCCGGGCGCACATGGGTAAGCAGCGCCCGGGTGAGCATCTTCCAGGGTTGCCGGCCTGGCTGGGCAAGGAGGGCGAAGGTCTTAGCTTGCAGGGCAGACAGGAACGCAGGCAGGTCGACGTGGTTGACACCCCCGTCCTTGTACGGCAGACAGGCCGTTTCCCGCTTTGGCAGCAGGAGCGGGTTCCCGTGCGACACCAGGCTGGCGTCCTCAGCGTGCATGGAGCGCACAGCAAAGTGGTCCACCAGGTCGGTGAGTTCCTTCAGCTGCGCCGGCGACGGGTTGAGGAAGCTGAAGTGGTAGGCCAGCTTCGCCGCCAACACCTGCTTCGCAATGTGCACACGGCCAACGAGAGTCAGAGACAGGGCAGCCCACAGACGCGCCACAAACGCCATGCCGCGAGCCCGCCGGGTGTACAAGTCAGCTGCAGCCGCATCAGAGTCCCACGACAGGGGCACACCCAGGTGCGTCACGGCGCCAGTGGTAAACGGCACCCCTGTGTGTGGGCAAGGGCCCGTCAGGTGCGCAAACCTGCCAAGGCCCATGGCCTTGCTCTTGTCCGGATGGACACGGGCGTTGGACGCGCGGCAGAACAGCTGTACTGCCGCCATCAGGACCGGCCCGTCCACCGCCGGGTCGCGCGCCGTGAGGGTCGTGTCGTCAGCGTGGTGGGCAGCCGGTGGCGCCTGCTCGCCACTGGGTAACAGGGGCGTGCGCAGAAAGGACGTCAGTGGCTGCATCTGGATGACCCACAGGGGTGGTGAGGCGGTGCTGCCCTGCGGCAAGCCGTTCAGCACTGGGAAGGCATCAGAGAGCATCCCGTTCACACACACGCGGGCAGAGCCGTTGGCAGTGAGCAGGCGGATCCAGCGCAGCATGCGCGGCCCAAACCCAAGTCCCTCCGCGGACGCATACAGCCACTGCCGGTGCACCCGGTCATACGCCTTTTCAATGTCCAAGAAGTACAGCGCACCACCCTGCCGTGGCGTGCCGTCCGCGCCCACGTCCAGGCGCATCCATTCGATCAGGCCTTTTTTTTTTTTGAGGAATCATCCTTACAAGGTTGAACAGGGGCAGACGCGCTGCCCCCCTGCTGCCTGAAAGCAGCCTGGTCCCCGGGACCAGAACCCTGACAGGGCAAGAAGAGGAGAGAAGAGAAGAAAAACAGAAAACAAACACATCGAAAACCGCCACCAACCACCCCCATCCATCCCACCCCACCCCACCCCGACCCGGCAGACAGAGCAGGAGGCTGGCCCCCCCGCCCCCCGGGAGGGGTTGCACAAAAACACCGCCAGACCTAACCCAAGCACCAACCTACACCACAGCCTAACCGCAAGAACCACCACCACCGCGCGCCAGAAAAAGAAACACCAGCGCTACGCACTCGCCCCGCCCAAACCCACCCCACCCCCACAAGTCGGTTGCTTAAGCAACACCCCAGGAGAACCGGCAGAGGAGACACAAGCAGAAAACTAAACGGGCCAGATGTGGCGCTGACTAAGCGGGCTCCAGTCCTTGGAGGTACAGCGCGTTGTCTCCAATCCAGCGGCCGGTGATGAACGCGGTCTGCAGCTCATCCACAACTGCATCCAGGGCGGGCTGCAGGCGGGCGCTGACGGCCTTGGACACCATCTTGAAGTCGCAGTTGAGCAGCGTGATGGGCCGGTAGGACGCCAGCTCGGCGCGGTCCAGGCTTTTGCCCTTGTAGATGAGCGTAATGATGCCCTCCCGCCAGGAGGCAGGCAGCGCCGCTGCCATTTCGCCGCCATCGTGGGCGTCTGCAGCGGCAGCAAAGGCAGCGGCAGCAGCAGCACACAAGCGCGGGCCCAGCAGCGCCCAGAAGACCTTGTACACCTCGTACGGAACCCCGTCCGACCCAGGTGCTTTACCATTGGCGGAGCCAGCCAGCGCTGCCATCAGCTCGGCATCACTGAGGGTGCCGTCACCGGACCCCTCTGCGGCGGCGTGCAGATCCGCCGGAACCTTGCGGTCAATGGCCGCCAGAAGCTGTTGCTGCGACGCCGTACAGACCGGCTGCACGCGGAACAGGCCGGTGGGGCTGGTGCTGCTGTACATGGCTGCGGCGGCTGCAGAGACAGTGTTGCGCGTGCCCGGCCCCGTGAGCGCCACAGGCGCTGGTTGCCCCGGCACCTTCAAGTGCGTGATGGGCTCCTGCGCGCCGGCTGCTGGCTCGTCAGCCTGCCGATGGAACCAGCGAGTGCCCCGCTCCCCATGCTCCTCCATCAGTGCCGCGCGGGCATTGTGGCTGGCCGCTGCGGCAGCTGCCCGCTCCTCCCGCACCGCCAAGTTGGCCATGGCCGCAGCCTGACGCTGCGCGGCGCTGGCACCCGGCCGGTCGGCCAGGGCAGCGGCCGTGTCTGCGGCCAGCACCACGCCATGCAGCCCATCCCGGGTCTGGCGTGCATGCCGACGGTGGATGCTGGTGGCGGCCTCCCGCACGAAGAACTTGTCCGCCTCCCATTGCGTGCAAGCGCCGTCACCTGTACTGGCCACGGGATTGGCGGCAACGTGCGCCTCCAAGCGCTGCTCGAGCTCCAAACGCAGCGAGGGGTGAAACAGCAGGTATGTGGGGAAGCGCCACTGCTCCCGGTGCGCATGTGGCAGGTCGGGCAAGGACAGGGTGAGCAGCACACCGTTGTGGTCCCCAGGCGCCCCATACGTGCGAGCGACATCCACCACCCACGGCGCCGCGGTGGCACTGACATACCACCGATCCAGGCGTGCAGGAGTGGCCGGCTTGGGCGTGGCCGGATGCTTGTAGCCCTTGGCGCCGCCACGCTTGCTCGCCCAAGGGTCCACCAGACTGAACTGGGCGAGGAGGCTGGCAAGTTGCGGGGCACCTGCAGCACGTGACGGGCTAGGGGCCGCCTCCTGACTGGCATCGGTGACACAGTTCCAGTCCCCACCGACAACAAGCACCCTGTCCGTGGCCAGGTGGGGATGCAGCCCGGCAAAGAAAGCAGGCTTGTCCGCCACGGCCGTGGGCGCATACACACACACGAAGCGCAGGCGCAAGTGACCCACGTCCCAATCCCAACATACCACACGGCCCGCCGCATCCGTTGACGGCGGCTGCAGTACGCAGCCTGGAAGGGACAGCCGACTCCGCGCCAGGATAGCCGCCCCACAGGAGTGGGGCGATGCTGCCGGGCTGGCAGCGAGGCAGTGGCGCCACGGAAGGCACGCCCCCTGCGCGGCACGAAGGCAAGACTCCAGCGCCGTCGTGTCAGTAGCGTGGGTCTCCTGCACCATCGCCACATCCGCCCCAACTTGCTGCAGGTGCGAGACCAGCGCCCGCGCCTTGAGCGGCGAGCCCAGGCCGTTGACATTCACTGTCAGCAGCCGAAGGTTCGCCGCTCCCACTGGTGGCCGCATTATGAGACCCCGCCGGCCACGGCAGCGCCGTGGCGGTTGCGGTTGCTGTTGCTGCTGTGGTGTTTGCCGCGGCGGCCGCCACTTTGGCTGGGGGGCGCGCCGCCGCTGCTGGTGCTCATGCTAGCGGCGCCTGAGCTGGTGCCGCCGGGGCGCAATGGAGCGCTGCCCAGGCTCATGAGGCTGGAGGTACTGCGGCTGCGGTGCTGGCGTTGCCGGCGGCTGGGCCCGCTGGCCCCGCCGGGGTCCGCCGGCCCACGCTTAGCGGACCGCAGTGTGCGGGCGTCTAGGAGCACGTAGTCCATGTAGGCCGTCTGCACCTGCTGCGCGGCGTCATCCAGCTGCTCCGTCACGTCGGAAGGCAGGGGCGTGTCTGCAGGCTGGGCTGAGTATAGGCGCCACCAGCCAGTGAACTCGTCGTGCAGCTGTGCCAGGACGGCGGTACGGCCGGCCGGCACGCGGCAGACGGCCCAGTCCGGTACGGTGGCGCCCTGGTCACGGAGGTAGGCGAGGAGGCGGCCACCAAGCGCATCGCGGCCAAGCTGCGTCCACTCATACCCCTGCACATCTGCGCAGCGGTTCTGGTGCGTCACGAGGTCAGAGCCGATGGCAACACACGTGTCACGATTCAGGCAAACGGCCCCGTACTCCGCCTCACTGCCCGCACCCCCACCAGCGAGCCCAGCCGTGTCGGCCGAAACCCCAGCCGGCGCGCGCAGGCCCCTGCCCCTGTCCTTACCACCACCCGCCGGTTGTGATGTCTGCAGTGGCAGCCCCGCCTGGGGCGGCGCCTGGGGCACTGCCCGCCCCGCTCCTCCACCCTGGCGCCCCGACCCGCTGCCCCCACCAGCCTGCTGTCCCCCTGCCGGCCGCCCCGTGGGCACGTGCGGCGGCGAGCTAGCCCCGTCCTGCGGGGAGGGCAGCCCGCCGCCCAAGCGCGCTGCCCTCTGCTGCGGGAGCTGGGCGGGGCCACAGCGCCCTTTGGAGCTGGGCTGTTGCTGCAGCAGCGGCGGCGGCGGTGCGTGCGCGGCTGGTTGCACCCGTCGCCCACGCCCGGACGCCGCCGTGGCCGCGCCATCGCCCGCCCCGTCCTGTCCCCCCAGCGTTGCCAGGACCCCAAACCGGGAGCCGGTCCGGGGCCTGGGTGGCTGCACCTGGCGCTGCTGCTCCTGCTGCTGCTGTTGCTGTACCCGCCGTTGCTGCTGGAGAGTGAGTTCCGCCAAATCGGCCAAGTACCGCCGCATCACAACTTGCAGCTTCTGCTCCTGCCTAGCAGCTGCCCGCTGATCAAAGGGCGGCTGTGGCGCGGGAGCCCCACTGGGCTGCTGCTGCACGCCAGCCGGCCCAGCACCGGCAGTGCGACGCCTGGCCGCCGGCGGCCCCCCAACACCTGCCGATGGCTGCCCCCCGCTACGCCCTCCCGCTGCCACCCGCTGCTGTGAAGAGGGCTGCTGCTGCCGCTCGGCCCTCAGGGCAGCCGCAGCAGCACGGGTGCTTCCCCCCGCCACCAGAGCTGGCAGCGAGGGCGAGGCCACGGTGGGTGGTCCGTGGGCGCCACCAGCGGCAGCCGCTGCGTCACCCACACCCGCCGCCTCCTGCATCTGCACGTCCCCCACGTGGTCAACTATGTCAACACATTGCCCACGCCGTGACGCCGCCACGCCAGGGCCACCGCCCGCCCCGTCCTGCCCCCCCCGCGTGGCCAGGACCACAACCTGGGAGCCAGTCCGGGGCCTGGGCGACTGCCCCTGGCGCTGCAGTTCCTGCTGCTGCTGTTGCTGTAACCGCCGTTTCTGCTGGAGATCGAGGTCCGCCAAATCGGCCAAGTACCGCCGCATCACAGCTGTCTGCTCCTGATCCTGCCCGGCAGCGGCCCGCTGATCCAAGGGCGGCCATGGCGCGGGAGCGCCACTGTGCTGCTGCTGCACGCCAGCCGGCCCAGCATTGGCATAATTGGCAGGGCGAGGCCTGGCCGCCGGCGGCCCCCCCACGCCTTCCGCCGGCTGGACCCCGCTAAGCCCTCCCGTTGCCACCCGCTGCTGCGAAGAGGGCTGCTGCTGCAGCGCGGCCCGCAGGGCAGCCGCAGCAGCACGGTTGCTTCCCCCCGCCACCAGAACTGGCAGTAGGGGCAGGGCCCCGCTGAGTGGCCCACTGGCGCCACCAGCTGCAGCCGCCGCGTCACCCAAACCCGCCGCCTCCTGCATCTGCACGTCCCCTACGTGGTCAACGATGTCCGCTGCGGTCGCCATGGCAGCCGCGGGCCTCACCCCACCCAAGGTGTTGCCACCCAGGTCGGCGACCCCGGCTGCAGCCGGAGCAGGGCTACCTGCCGCGGCTGTCGTGGCTGTCCCAGCCGCCTGGGGGGCGCCACGGACCTCCACCTGCATGGGCTCCTCACCGGGCATCTCAAACTTGGCACAGTGCAGGTGAGAGAGCTGCGGGTCCCAGCTGGGGCCCCGCACACAGGCAAAGATGTGGTTGGTGATGCCCTGGCCTGCGGGGGCCTGGGGCTCCCCCTTGGGGCCCACCGATTTGGCGCACTGCTCTGAGACCACATAAGCACACGCCAGGTTAGAGGGGTCCGAGGTGGTGGGATAGCCGCCCGCCTGCAGCACCAAATCGGTGCGACCGCGGAAAGCCCCCCACACAGGGCCCCCTACCATCTTGACCGTGACGGTGTAGGTGCCCGGAATGATGGGCCGGGTGTCCACTGGCACGTGAACCGTGAGGACAGCCTGACCGCGCTGGAGCGGTACCGCCAGCGGTGACTTGCGCATGAGCTCCGCTGTGAAGGCTGCTTTGCTGGCGCTGGTCGCGCGCCGGCTGAAGGCCAGCCCCGCAAACGTGCGGGAGGGGCGGCCTGTGCTGTGCAGAGAGTGGCCCTGCAAGAGCTGCGGCTGGTTGCCCTGCCTGCACATGGTGTCCAGCACTGACAGGGCAGCACTGGTCACCTCCCGGACGCCGGCTGAGGACAGCTGCTCGCCCTCTGGGAGCCCCGTGGTGGCACCCACCAGAAGGACTGGGTAGGTAGGCAGGCTGGGGCCCTGAGGCTGCGTCGTCAGGTCCTGCACACCGTGCGCCAGGCTATGCGTGGACAGGGCAAGGTGGAGCTGCAGCCCGGGGCTGAAGAACGGGCTGGCAGTGCTGCCCCCACCTGCAGGGGTGCGGTCCGCTGCCAAGTCTGGCAGTGGGCGACGATGCCCAAACGCAGGCCCCCCACACGGCACGGCATGTGCTGCTGCGGCCGCGCCGTGTGTGTGTGTGCTGCATGGCTGGTGTTGGCCCCTGGTGTCTTGGCTGCGCTGAGACACCAGGCGGAACCGACCAGGATCACCCAGCAACTGCATAGCTACCCAAGATCAGCACTCACAGGGCATCACAGCAGGGCGGGCGCCAGGCAGCCGGGCGCCAGGCAACAAGGGCACGAAGACGAGCCACACCCCAAAAAGACAGCCAAGTGCTGCAGGGCTCCCCCGACCGCCACACCCAAATCACCCTGCTGCACGCGCGGATGCAAATGACCAACCACAAAGGTTGATACGCCGCCTGCTCCAAGCTGGTGAAGTGTGGTGCTCGCCGAGATGTTAAAATGCCGACAAGCGAAATGTCGCCAACTCCACGGCGACGCTCCTGAACCGCCAGAAACCTATTCCATAGCAGTGTCGAGTTCCAAAGCACAAGCCGGCAGAGGCTGATGGGCGCTGGAGAGGGAGTGTCGCGCTACAGCTGCAAAGTGGACTGACAAAAAACGAGCACGCCCACAAATGCAAACTGCTTCACAGTGGTTCGTAGGCCTTAAGAAGCCTAAAACAAAAGGAAGCAAGTCAAACAGCGCGAGAGAAATGACGTCGACTGTTTCAAAGCTGTGCAGAAGGAAAGGAGGATGCAAGAATAGCAAGAGAAGAGAGTAAAGTAAAGTAAAGTAAAGCAAAGTCGGTAAAGACCAGTAAAGTAAATCCTGGTCGGTTCCGCCTGGTGTCTCAGCGCAGCCAAGCCACCAGGGGCCAACACCAGCCATACAGCACACCCGCACACAGCGCGGCCACAGCAGCACATGCCATGCCGTGTGGGGGGCCTGCGTTTGGGCATCGCCGCCCACTGCCAGACTTGGCAGCGGACCGCACCCCTGCAGGTGGGGGCAACACTGCCAGCCCATTCTTCAGCCCCGGGCTGCAGCTCCACCTTGCCCTGTCCATGCATAGCCTGGCGCACGGCGTGCAGGACCTGACGACGCAGCCTCAGGGCCCCAGCCTGCCTACCTACCCAGTCCTTCTGGTGGGTGCCACCACGGGGCTCCCAGAGGGCGAGCAGCTGTCCTCAGCCGGCGTCCGGGAAGTGACCAGTGCTGCCCTGTCAGTGCTGGACACCATGTGCCGGCAGGGCAACCAGCCGCAGCTCTTGCAGGGCCACTCTCTGCACAGCACAGGCCACCCCTCCCGCACGTTTGCGGGGCTGGCCTTCAGCCGGCGCGCGACCAGCGCCAGCAAAGCAGCCTTCACAGCGGAGCTCATGCGCAAGTCACCGCTGGCGGTACCGCTCCAGCGCGGTCAGGCTGTCCTCACGGTTCACCCGGCGTGGGCGTGGGTGTACAGCGACGCGCCGGCGCCAGCGGGGCTGCCTGCCCGGCTGGCGGCCGCGGTCGGCCACGTGCGGAGCGCGGGTGTGAAACAGCATCCGCCGCAGCCAGCCACTCAGCCGCCAGCGGCGCCGCCACAGTGGCGGGTTAGCCTGGACCAGCTGTGGGTGGCTAACGCTGCGGGGGCTGTGTCCTACGTCCACTACACGTCAGCGCCACCCGCCGCCCAGATGCGCCGCTGCACGCTGCCACTCCGCCTCCCGCTCCACCAGCCGCGACTGTGCCGCCGGCTGGGTCCCCTGCAACCCTGTCGGCTCTGCCCACTGAGCTTCTCACCGCACAGCTCAAGGCGGCTAAGCTGGAGCACTTTGTGGCCATCTGGGCGGCGGGTGGCGCGCTTTGTGAAGTGGAGGAGGTTCAGGGTGGGTCACCAAAGTTGAACTTGCGGCTGACGCTTGCATCACCTGTGCAGGCCCCCTAGGTTTCCTTTTGGGCGGCGCTTCTTTCCAGGCGCTGGTGTGGCGTCTTATCGTCATCAGCTTATCTGGCGCCCATGAGTCCTAGCTCTGGCTGGCGTCGCAGCGCCTGGGCGGCTGTGGGACTTCCTGCACAGCGCGCATTGCAGCGGGCTGGAGCCCGCTTAGTCAGCGCCACATCTGGCCCGTTTACTTTTCTGCTTGTGTCTCCTCTGCCGTTTCTCCTGGGGTGTTGCTTAAGCAACCGACTTGTGGGGGTGGGGTGGGTATGGGCGGGGCGAGTGCGTAGCGCTGGTGTTCCCTTTTCTGGTGTCGTGTCATTCTGCCGGTTATGAATGTCTCCGCCACCTGTCCCGCCATTGGGTTGCGCATGCACTCTGGCCACCTGTGTTAAACCAGGCTAGGCATAGACATAACCTAGCTGGCCAGGCGAGGACGCTGCTTCACTGCTGGAGGAATACGCGAGTTGCGGGTTGCTGGGACAATGGACTGCCGTCGCAGTCCCCGAGTTGTGAGATACCCCGGCGGTTCTCACTGGGCATGCCCCCGATTGCTAGCTGGTCCAAACGCTAGTCTTGCCTGCCGCTGAACACGCCTTGGCGTTCTCGCTCCCGCAGGTGATCAGTCTGCTCTCAGCGAGTCACAAGAACTACACATTAGTCGTCGTAAAGCCAATATGGAGTAACAGCGGACAGTGCCGCTCACAGGCGTCACTGCCTGCTACGTGCGCCGACCAACTTTTTTTTTTTTGAGGAATCATCCTTACAAGGTTGAACAGGGGCAGACGCGCTGCCCCCCTGCGTACTGTACGGCAACTTCTCACTCGCACCTTTCTCTCAGGCTGATAGCAAGCAAGGTTAATCCTACACCAAGCAGGCGATACACAGCAGTCTTAGCTGCACGAGTCCACACGCAGTCACACACGCGACACAAAACCCTAGGCTACACACGCTCGTGCCGGTGGAATGCAGTGCCGGCAGAATGGCGTGACAGCTGTCGTGTCATTCTGCCGGTTATGAATGTCTCCGCCACCTGTCCCGCCATTTCCCCCCACAACCGAGAGAGGCCAAGCATGGCAACCGAGGTTGGCTCACGCAGGGACAGGCTTGCACGCATCAAGGTCAATACGTCCAAATTGTCAGTCCATGTTTGGTCCCCTTCAGAGAGGCCACAAATACGCAATACACGTCATCCTTAGACATCTCAACCCAAGCCAAATAGCGAATGATCGCTCCTCCCACCGTCATCCGAATCCACAATACCATCCTTCATACCGCTTCGTCCCCCCAGCTGGGCCCTCCATCCCGAATACCTGCGCAACTATCCAACGCTAGCTACGCCCTCGTCCCCCCAGCTGGTCCTTCCACTCTCCTTATGCGCGCGCCCGCCTGCGCCGCACATGCTCCAGAGTCCAGTACTCCATCTCCACCTCGCCCGGCCACTTCACGGCAAAGTAGTGCGGCCGGTAGAGTGCGCCACGGAACTGCAGCAGGGCCTTCTGCTCCGTCTCCCCCGCGCCCTTGCCCCTGCCCGTCCGCACCCGCCTAGTCACCACCGTGCCGTCTATCTGCCGGGCCTCATCATCCAACCTGCGCGTGCTGGCCTTGGGGAACAGCAGCTGGCCCAGCTGCTCGGGCCACTCACGCGTCGCCTCCTCTGTCGGTGGCTGCTGCGATAAGTGCGCCAGGCACCTCGGACACAGCCAGGCGCCTGTGGGCACCTCCCGCAGCGGCGGCCGCAGGCAGTGCGTGTGCCACCCCTGGTTGCAGCCGTCGCAGAGCAGCATCCTGGCCGGCTGCCCCGGCGAGCTGCACGCTTCGCAGGCCAGGTCCTTGCCGGGGCGAAACAGCTGCGGCTCTATCGCCGGGTCCACGTCCAGGTGGCAGGGCGCCAGCTGCTCCACCCTCCGACGCAGCTGCTGCGTCCCGTCCCGTCCTATGAGCACCGCTACACCCAGCGGCCCCACGCTCTTCACCCTGAGTATTGTGTCGTAATACTGGAATTGCAGGGTGTTGTCCACCTTCAGCTTCTTGATGTAAACGTAGTCGCCAGCGCTGAATTCTGGCGTGTTTGTCAGGCGGCGCGCCGCGCGCGCGGCCGCATAGCGCCGCGTATCGCGATGCTGAGCCACCAGCAGATTGCCGGCGGCCTCCGGGTAGTGACGCTGCACCCAGGCCGCCCTTTCCCGCAGGCTCTCCGTTGCTGCCGCTGCGTCCTCAAAGCTCAGGGGCTCCGCGAACCCCTCCCTGACGGCTGCTGGCACCTGGGGCTCCACTCCTCCGTGCAGCAGCCTGAACGGCGAATACTGCGTGGCCGCCTGCGGCGAGCACCGGTAGCCGAGCAGTAGATGCGGCAGCGCCCGGTCCCAGCGTGCTGGGTCGGCGGACTCGTAGCACGCCTTGCGCAGCGCGTCCTTCACCACTCGCACGATGCGCTCTGCAGCGCCATCTGCTTGTGGGTGCCCGGGTGAGGCGTGTCGGTGATCCACGTAGCAGCGCTCTAGCAGCGCTGCAAACTCGCCCTCAAACTCCGATCCGTTGTCTGTCACCACCTCTGCTGGCGCCCCAAAGCGCGCCATGATGTCCGCAAACACCCGCGCTACGCGGTCTGCGGTCTTGTCCACGATTGGCACCACCTCGATATGCTTACTGAAATGCTCGATGGCGATGACGCAGTAGCGGTAGCCGTCGGGCTCGGTGGGCGTGAGCTCCCCGGCCAGGTCTACGCCCCAGCGGTAGAAGAGCCCCCTGACCGGCAGCGGCTGCAGCTCCGCTGGCCTCGCGTCTCCCGTCACACGGCTGAGGTCGCATGCCCGGCAGTTGCGCACCACGTGAGCTGCTGTGGCTCCCATGTCGAACCACCAGTACCCCAGCTGCAGCAGGGCCCGCGTGCGCCGGACACCGAGGTGGCCAAGCGAGAGATGCAGGCGCTCCGCTATTCCCAATCGCTCTGCAGGCGGTGGGCAGACTCTGGCGCGCCCGTCCGACAGGCACCGCAGCAGCTGCTGCCCGTCCCACCTGTAGGAGCTGGCCCGCCGCACCGCGCGGCGGGAGGCTGCGGCTTGCCCCGCCAGCCCTTGAATCAGCGCCATCACCTCTGCGTCTAGCCACACGTCAGGCTGCTGCCCGTTGGCGGCCGCTAGCGCGGCCTCCGTCGCGTCAGTCTGCGCAGCCACCATGGTGGCAAATACCAGCAGGTCGCTGCCGGGCTGCCGCTGTATCAGCATTCGCGCCAGCTCCGTGTCCTCTGCGTCACTCCCCCCCAGCGGCAGTACCGGTTCTGCGTCTGCAGGTGCCAGCACTTGAGGCGGCGGCGTGTGTGTGTCGTGAGGCGTGAGGTAGTGGCGCTGCAAGACGACGGCGGCTGCTAGGACGGCGCTGAGGGCCAGCGGCGGCGGGGCTGAGCGCAGCGCGGCGAGCGCGGCGCTGGGCGGCAGGCCGGAGGATGCTCCCGGCACGTGCCCCAGGAGCACTTCCCAGTCACGTGGCGATAGCGGTTGAGCCGGCGCATTGGCGTCCGCGGGGATGCAGGTGGCGCCGGCGGGGAGGGCTGCAAGCCGCTGACCCGGTGCATGGACCGGAACGTGCGGCAGCGGCTCGACTTGAGCGGCAACGGGCAGCCGCACGCCGGGCGCCACGAGCTGGGGTAGGCGTCGCTGGGGCAGGGGCCGCATCTCGCGGAACACGGCGGTGAGGTGCTCTGCGGTGGCCAGGTTGGTGTAGAGGCTGCATGCGTGGTGCACGCCGACGCCGGTCTGTACCAAGTCAAACGGCACCGGAATGCCGAATGGGAAACCCAAGCCCTGCTGATGCTCGACAGTGGTGGGCGGCGCCAGCAACACGTAGGCGGGCGCCGGCCAGCGCCGTTGGATGCAGTGGCGCTGCAGGGCGCCAAGCAGCCCAAGCACATCGGTCTCCCCCCAGTGGTCGCTCCACCCCCAGCCGCCGATGACCAGCCACTGCCCGCCCGCAGCAATGGGTAGCTGCGAGATGAGGGAAGCAGCGGCGGCGGGCGTCGCACTGCCGCGTGGCTGGTCCTGCCGTGCGGGCGCTGCCGGCGTCGGCGGCGGCAGCAGGTCCGGGTGTAGCCGTGCAAGGTGCGGTAGCAGCCTGCTGAGTGCCTCCCGCACCGTTCCACTGCTGTCGAGGTTGCAGTAGCGCCGGATGCGCCAGCCTAGCCGCAGGCACGCCTGCAGGCCAGGTGCCAGCCCTCCTGGGACCTCCAGCACCGAGATTGCATCTGTTTCCGCGGCAAAGATGAGCGCATGTTGCCGCAGGAAGGTGCTGACTCCCACCACGCTGCCGTGCAGCGCTGATGTACGCAGCCGCAGGCGCGGCGCAGGGCTGAGTGCGCGGAGGGCGCGCGACTGCTGGACGACTATGAGCGCTGCCGTGCGCAATGCGTGTTCGTCGTCCTCGTTGTGCAGGAGCTCACCGGGGCTGGGTACCGTGGTGTCGCCTGCCGGCGTGAGCGTGGCCTGCAAACACGCGAACTGCAGGCGTGACGCAGGCGCCCAGGGCTGCGCCGGGTGCAGCAGCAGCACGGCAGGCGTTGTGGTGGCGCTGCACAGCGCGGCAGCGAAGGGCGGCAGCACCGTGCGCATGCCTGCCCGCGCCAGAGTGGTGACTGCCACGACTGGAGGCGCGGGTGTAGGGGCATATTGCGGCCAGCCCTTGCCAGGGTACGGTACGCGCTGCGGCGGCACTGGAAGTGGGTCGTCGTCGTTGTCGAGACGAGCGCCTGTGCTGTCATGAGTGGTGGGTAGCGGGTCGCGGCTGAGCGCATCGGCGTTCTGGTTGAGCAGTCCCGGCCGGTGTACGACCGAGAAGCTGTACTGCTGCAGTATCATCGCCCAGCGCGCAGCCTGTCCGGTTAGCTCCGGCTGTGACATCAGCCACTCCAGGGGCGCATGGTCTGTCACCAGCGTGAACGGCGTGGCGTGCAGGTAGGGGCGCAAGGTCTGAATGGCCCAAACTGCCGCCAGCAGCTCGCCCTTGTAGCTGCCGTAGCGCCGCTCATGCACGTTGCAGGTGCGGCTAACACAGGCGACCATGTACTCCCGCGCGTCGTCATCCAGCTGCCCTAGCACGCCACTGACGCCGTCCTCACACCAGTCCGTGTGCAGGATGAGCGGCCAAGAGGGGTCGTAAGCGCGCAGGATCAGGCCCTCGCGCGCAAACTCCGCCTTAACTGTGTCGAGCGCCAGCTGCTGCTCCGGGCCCCACGTCTCCGGACCCCACACCACGTCCTTCTTCAGCAGCTTGGTGATGGGCGCCATCTTGACTGCCCAGTGGTCAATGTAGCACCGGTAGTAGTTGAGCAGGCCCAGCAAGCGTTGGCACGCGTTGAGGCTGTTGGGCGCCCGCAGCGCTTGAAACGCCGCGACGCGCGCCTGCACCGGTGACATACCGCTGCCGGAGATCTGGTGGCCCAGGTAGTCGATGGAGTCGGCGCACAAGTAGGTCTTGTCGGGGTGCAGTTTGATGCCGATGTCGCGCATCATGGTGAAGAAGCGGTGCAAGTGCTCCAGGTGCTCCTCAAACGTGTTGGACACCAGCGCGCAGTCGTCCACATAGATGAACAGCACTCCCTCCAAACCGTACTCGCGCGCGTGTGAGTCGACTACGCGCTGCCAGTGGCTGGTGGCGTTGCGCAGGCCGTACAGCAGGCGCTTGTGCTGCCAGAGCTCCCTGCCCCACCAGAAGGCCGTCTTGCGACGATCTTCCTCTGCAAGCCACAGCTGCGCGAAAGCGGCCCGGCAGTCTGCCTTGGTGATCCAAGCCTTGGAAGCCACCGCGTCAAAGAGGTCTTCAATGCGCGGGATCTGGTAGCCGTCGCATACAGTAGCTTCGTTCAGCCGTCGTGCGTCACCGCACACATGATAGCTGATGGTGCCGTCCGGCTGCATCTTGGACGGCACAGTCACGTTCATTGCGTAGGCGTTGGTATCTTCGGCCCGCTCTATCAGGTTAGCGGCCTTTAGCTCGTTGAACTTCTTGTCAATCTCCTCTCTCTCCTTGCCAGTGTAGCGCCGCGGCGGCTCTTTGATGGGGCGGTCGTGCACCAGCGGTATGTTCACCGGCGGCAGCTTGAGGTTGGCGCTGCCGGTGTAGCCAGTGATATCCGCTACGGTGCGTGCGAACACGCCGCCAGACGCCGCTGGCGCATCAAAGCCGGCGACCAACTCCCTGACAGTCTCTCTCTGCTCGTCTGTCATGTCCTCGCGGTGGCACAGCGTCCAACCCGACTGCTGTTTCACGAACCGGCTATCATGGGGCAACAGCCGGCGCCCCTCCGGCGTTAACTGTTCTGGTGTCACGCCGGTACTAGCACGGAGCACCGCCGCCGGCGTCGGCGGCTCCTCCGGAGCAGGGCCCTGCCGCCCTGCCCTGGGCGGCACGTCACTCATTGTCGGCCGCCAGCGGCGTCTCGGCCGCTGGCGACATGGGGGGTGCCGCCACGGGGACCTCTACGGCGGCTGCGGTAGGCATGGAGGCGTCCGGCAAGCCGAGAGAGGCGACCGCATGCTGTAGCGGTACTTGGATCACTGGCGTGGCCGTGGGCTGCCCAGGCTCCCACAGGCCCAGACGCTGGCGGCCGGTGTCTAGCACGTAGTGGTAGCGCGCCAGGCAGCCGGTGCCGATGAGCAAGTCAAACAGCTGTGGCCCCGGCACGACCCAGCATTCAGCCAGCGCCCAGCTGCGGGTGGCGTTGTCCTCGCCCTTGAGCGTCAGCTGCACCGAGCCAACCACGCGCTGCAGCGGTGCTGATAGCCCCACTGCAGTGTGAACGCGAAAGGCCGGGTCCTCCTCCACTTGCAGGCCGTACTGACGTGCCAGCGTGTCCGTGACGAGCGACACCTCGCTGCCCGAGTCCGGTAGTGCGCAGCGCGGCATGATGCGCTGACCACCGGCCGTTGGCAGGGTCTATGTGGTGCATGCAATGGAGTTTACTTTACTTTACTTTACTTTACTTTACTCTCTTCTCTTGCTATTCTTGCATCCTCCTTTCCTTCTGCACAGCTTTGAAACAGTCGACGTCATTTCTCTCGCGCTGTTTGACTTGCTTCCTTTTGTTTTAGGCTTCTTAAGGCCTACGAACCACTGTGAAGCAGTCTGCATTTGTGGGCGTGCTCGTTTTTCGTCAGTCCACTTTGCAGCTGCAGCAAAAAAAAAAGCTGTAGCGCGACACTCCCTCTCCAGCGCCCTTCAGCCTATGTCGGCTTGTGCTTTGGAACTCGACACAGCTATGGAATAGGATTCTGGCGGTTCAGGAACGTTGCCGTGGAGTTGGCGACATTTCGCTTGTCGGCATTTTAACATCTCGGCGAGCACCACACTCACCAGCCTGGAGCAGGCGGCGTATCAACCTTTGTGGTTGGTCCTTTGCATCTGCGCGTGCAGCAGGGTGCTTTGGGTGTGGCGGTCGGGGGAGCCCTGCAGCACTTGGGTGTTTTTTTGGGGTGTGGCTCGTCTTCGTGCCCTTGTTGCCTGGTGCCTGGCTGCCTGGCGCCCGCCCTGCTGTGATGCCCTGTGAGTGCTGATCTTGGGCAGCTATGCAGTTGCTGGGTGATCCTGGTCGGTTCCGCCTGGTGTCTCAGCGCAGCCAAGCCACCAGGGGCCAACACCAGCCATACAGCACACCCGCACACGGCGCGGCCACAGCAGCACATGCCGTGCCGTGTGGGGGGCCGGCGTTTGGGCATCACCGCCCACTGCCAGACTTGGCAGCGGACCGCACCCCTGCAGGTGGGGGCAACACTGCCAGCCCGTTCTTCAGCCCCGGGCTGCAGCTCCACCTTGCCCTGTCCACGCATAGCCTGGCGCACGGCGTGCAGGACCTGACGACGCAGCCTCAGGGCCCCAGCCTGCCTACCTACCCAGTCCTTCTGGTGGGTGCCACCACGGGGCTCCCAGAGGGCGAGCAGCTGTCCTCAGCCGGCGTCCGGGAAGTGACCAGTGCTGCCCTGTCAGTGCTGGACACCATGTGCCGGCAGGGCAACCAGCCGCAGCTCTTGCAGGGCCACTCTCTGCACAGCACAGGCCACCCCTCCCGCACGTTTGCGGGGCTGGCCTTCAGCCGGCGCGCGACCAGCACCAGCAAAGCAGCCTTCACAGCGGAGCTCATGCGCAAGTCGCCGCTGGCGGTACCGCTCCAGCGCGGTCAGGCTGTCCTCACGGTTCACGTGCCAGTGGACACCCGGCCCATCATTCCGGGCACCTACACCGTCACGGTCAAGATGGTAGGGGGCCCTGTGTGGGGGGCTTTCCGCGGTCGCACCGATTTGGTGCTGCAGGCGGGCGGCTATCCCACCACCTCGGACCCCTCTAACCTGGCGTGTGCTTATGTGGTCTCAGAGCAGTGCGCCAAATCGGTGGGCCCCAAGGGGGAGCCCCAGGCCCCCGCAGGCCAGGGCATCACCAACCACATCTTTGCCTGTGTGCGGGGCCCAGTCTGGGACCCGCAGCTCTCTCACCTGCACTGTGCCAAGTTTGAGATGCCCGGTGAGGAGCCCATGCAGGTGGAGGTCCGTGGCGCCCCCCAGGCGGCTGGGGCGGCCACGACAGCTGCGGCAGGCAGCCCTGCTCCGGCTGCAGCCAGGGTCGCCGACCTGGGTGGCAACACCTTGGGTGTGGCGAGGCCCGCGGCTGCCATGGCGACCGCAGCGGACATCGTTGACCACGTGGGGGACGTGCAGATGCAGGAGGTGGCGGGTTTGGGTGACGTGGCGGCTGCAGCTGGTGGCGCCAGTGGGCCACACAGCGGGGCCCCGCCCCCGCTGCCAGTTCTGGTGGCGGGGGGAAGCAACCGTGCTGCTGCGGCTGCCCTGCGGGCCGCGCTGCAGCAGCAGCCCTCTTCACAGCAGTGGGTGTCAGCGGGAGGGCTTAGCGGGGTCCAGCCGGCGGCAGGCGTGGGGGGGCCGCCGGCGGCCAGGCCTCCCCCTGCCGGTGCTGGGCCGGCTGGCGTGCAGCAGCAGCACAGTGGCGTTCCCGCGCCACGGCCGCCCTTGGATCAGCAGGCAGCCGCTGGGCAGGATCAGGAGCAGACCGCTGTGATGCAGCGGTACTTGGCCGAGCTGGCGGACCTCAATCTCCAGCGGCAACGGCGGTTACAGGAACAGCAACAGCAGCAGCAGCTGCAGCGCCAGGGGCAGTCGCCCAGGCCCCGGACCGGCTCCCAGGTTGTGGTCCTGGCCACGCTGGGGGGGCAGGACGGGGCGGGCGGTGGCCCTGGCGTGGCGGCGTCACGGCGTGGGCAACGTGTTGACATAGTTGACCACGTGGGGGACGTGCAGATGCAGGAGGCGGCGGGTGTGGGTGACGCAGGGGCTGCCGCTGGTGGCGCCAGCGGACCACCCGCCGTGGCCTCACCCTCGCTGCCAGCTCTGGTGGCGGGGGGAAGCACCCGTTCTGCTGCGGCTACCCTAAGGGCCGAGCGACAGCAGCAGCCCTCTTCACAGCGGCGGGTGGCAGCGGGAGGGCTTAGCGGGGGGCAGCCGTCTGCAGGCGTGGGGGGGCCACCGGCGGTCAGGCGTCGTACTGCCTGTGCTGGGTCGGCTGGCGCGCAGCAGCAGCCCAGTGGGGCTTCCGCGCCACAGCCGCCCTTTGATCAGCGGGCGGCCGCCAGGCAGGATCAGGAGCAGACCGCTGTGATGCAGCGGTACTTGGCCTACATGGTGGACCTCCATCTCCAGCAGCAACGGCGGGTACAGCACCAGCAGCAGCAGGAGCAGCAGCGCCAGGTGCAGCCGCCCAGGCCCCGGACCGGCTCCCGGTTTGAGGTCCTGGCCACGCTGGGGGGACAGGACGGGGCGGGCGATGGCGCTGCCACGGCGGCGCCCGGGCGTGGGCGACGGGTGCAACCAGCCGCGCACGCACCGCCGCCACCGCTGCAGCAACAGCCCCGCTCCAAAGGGCGCTGTGGCCCCGCCCAGCTCCCGCAGCAGAGGGCAGGGCGCTTGGGCGGCGGGCTGCCTCCCCCGCAGGACGGTGCTAGCTCGCCGCCGCGCGTGCCCACTGGGCGGCCGACCGGGGGACAGCAGGCTGGTGGGGGCAGCGGGTTGGGGCGCCAGGGTGGAGGAGTGGGGCGGGCAGTGCCCCAGCCGCTACCCCAGGCGCGGCCGCCACTGCAAACGTCACAACCGGCGGGTGGTGGTAAGGGCAGGGACAGGGGCCTGGGCGCGCCGGCTGGGGGTTCGGCCGACACGGCTGGGCGCGCTGGTGGGGGTGCGGGCAGTGAGGCAGAGTACGGGGCCGTTTGCCTGACCCGGGACACGTGCGTTGCCATTGGCTCTGACCTCGTGACGCACCAGAACCGCTGCGCAGATGTGCAGGGGTTTGAGTGGGCGCAGCTGGGCCACGACACGCTTGGTGGCCGCCTCCTCGCCTACCTCCGTGACCAGGGCGCCACCGTACCGGACTGGGCCGTCTGCCGCGTGCCGGCCGGCCGTACCGCCGTCCTGGCACAGCTGCACGACGAGTTCACTGGCTGGTGGCGCCTATACTCAGCCCAGCCTGCAGACACGCCCCTGCCTTCCGATGTGACGGAGCAGCTGGATGACGCCGCGCAGCAGGTGCAGACGGCCTACATGGACTACGTGCTCCTAGACGCCCGCACCCTGCGGTCCGCTAAGCGTGGGCTGGCGGACCCCGGCGGGGCCAGCGGGCCCAGCCGCCGGCAACGCCAGCACCGCAGCCGCAGTACCTCCAGCCTCATGAGCCTGGGCAGCGCTCCATTGCACCCCGGCGGCGCCAGCTCAGGTGCCGCTAGCATGAGCACCAGCAGCGGCGGCGCGCCCCCCAGCCAGGGTGGCGACCGCCGCGGCAAACGCCACAGCAGCAACAGCAACCGCACCCGCCACGGCGCTGCCGTGGCCGGCGGGGGCTCATAATGCGGCCACCAGTGGGAGCGGCGAACCTTCGGCTGCTGACAGTGAATGTCAACGGCCTGGGCTCGCCGCTCAAGGCGCGGGCGCTGGTCTCGCACCTGCAGCAAGTTGGGGCGGATGTGGCGATGGTGCAGGAGACCCACGCTACTGACACGACGGTGCTGGAGTCTTGCCTTCGTGCCGCGCAGGGGGCGTGCCTTCCGTGGCGCCACTGCCTTGCTGCCAGCCCGGCAGCGTCGCCCCACTCCTGTGGGACGGCTATCCTGGCGCGGAGTCGGCTGTCCCTTCCAGGCTGCGTACTGCAGCCGCCGTCAACGGATGCGGCGGGCCGTGTGGTATGTTGGGATTGGGACGTGGGTCACCTGCGCCTGCGCTTCGT
The DNA here is from genome assembly GCF_000002595.2 of Chlamydomonas reinhardtii. Lineage (NCBI taxonomy): Eukaryota > Viridiplantae > Chlorophyta > Chlorophyceae > Chlamydomonadales > Chlamydomonadaceae > Chlamydomonas > Chlamydomonas reinhardtii. The sequence continues at coordinate 5,379,429 of NC_057012.1, forward strand.
GTGTGTGTATGCGCCCACGGCCGTGGCGGACAAGCCTGCTTTCTTTGCCGGGCTGCATACCCACCTGGCCTCGGACAGGGTGCTTGTTGTCGGTGGGGACTGGAACTGTGTCACCGATGCCAGTCAGGAGGCGGCCCCTAGCCCGTCACGTGCTGCAGGTGCCCCGCAACTTGCCAGCCTCCTCGCCCAGTTCAGTCTGGTGGACCCTTGGGCGAGCAAGCGTGGCGGCGCCAAGGGCTACACGCATCCGGCCACGCCCAAGCCAGCCACTCCCGCACGCCTGGATCGGTGGTATGTCAGTTCCACCGCGGCGCCGTGGGTGCTGGATGTCGCACGCACGTATGGGGCGCCTGGGGACCACAACGGTGTGCTGCTCACCCTGTCCTTGCCCGACCTGCCACATGCGCACCGGGAGCAGTGGCGCTTCCCCACATACCTGCTGTTTCACCCCTCGCTGCGTCTGGAGCTCGAGCAGCGCTTGGAGGCGCACGTTGCCGCAAATCCTGTGACCAGTACAGGTGACGGCGCTTGCACGCAATGGGAGGCGGACAAGTTCTTCTTGCGGGAGGCCGCCACCAGCATCCACCGTCGGCATGCACGCCAGACCCGGGACGGGCTGCATGGCGTGGTGCTGGCCGCAGACGCGGCCGCTGCCCTGGCCGACCGGCCGGGTGCCAGCGCCGCGCAGCGTCAGGCTGCGGCCATGGCCAACTTGGCGGTGCGGGAGGAGCGGGCAGTTGCCGCAGCGGCCAGCCACAATGCCCGCGCTGCACTGATGGAGGAGCATGGGGAGCGGGGCACTCGCTGGTTCCATCGGCAGGCTGACGAGCCAGCAGCCGGCGCGCAGGAGCCCATCACGCACTTGAAGGTGCCGGGGCAACCGGCGCCTGTGGCGCTCACGGGGCCGGGCACGCGCAACACTGTCTCCGCAGCCGCTGCAGCCATGTACAGCAGCACCAGCCCCACCGGCCTGTTCCGCGTGCAGCCGGTCTGTACGGCGTCGCAGCAGCAGCTTCTGGCGGCCATTGACCGCAAGGTTCCGGCGGATCTGCAGGCCGCCGCAGAGGGGTCCGGTGACGGCGCCCTCAGTGATGCAGAGCTGATGGCAGCGCTGGCTGGCTCCGCCAATGGTAAAGCGCCTGGGTCGGACGGGGTCCCGTACGAGGTGTACAAGGTTTTCTGGGCGCTGCTGGGTCCGCGCTTGTGTGCTGCTGCTGCCGCTGCCTTTGCTGCCGCTGCAGACGCCCACGATGGCGGTGAAATGGCGGCGGCGCTGCCCGCCTCCTGGCGGGAGGGCATCATCACCCTCATCTACAAGGGCAAAAGCCTGGACCGCGCCGAGCTGGCGTCGTACCGGCCCATCACGCTGCTCAACTGCGACTTCAAGATGGTGTCCAAGGCCGTCAGCGCCCGCCTGCAGCCCGCCCTGGATGCAGTTGTGGATGAGCTGCAGACCGCGTTCATCACCGGCCGCTGGATTGGTGACAACGCGCTGTACCTCCAAGGCCTGATCGAATGGATGCGCCTGGACGTGGGCGCGGACGGCACGCCACGGCAGGGTGGTGCGCTGTACTTCTTGGACATTGAAGGCGTATGACCGGGTGCACCGGCAGTGGCTGTATGCGTCCGCGGAGGGACTTGGGTTTTTTTTTTTTTGAGGAATCATCCTTACAAGGTTGAACAGGGGCAGACGCGCTGCCCCCCTGCTGCCTGAAAGCAGCCTGGTCCCCGGGACCAGAACCCTGACAGGGCAAGAAGAGGAGAGAAGAGAAGAAAAACAGAAAACAAACACCTCGAAAACCGCCACCAACCACCCCCATCCATCCCACCCCACCCCACCCCGACCCGGCAGACAGAGCAGGAGGCTGGCCCCCCCGCCCCCCGGGAGGGGTTGCACAAAAACACCGCCAGACCTAACCCAAGCACCAACCTACACCACAGCCTAACCGCAAGAACCACCACCACCGCGCGCCAGAAAAAGAAACACCAGCGCTACGCACTCGCCCCGCCCAAACCCACCCCACCCCCACAAGTCGGTTGCTTAAGCAACACCCCAGGAGAACCGGCAGAGGAGATACAAGCAGAAAACTAAACGGGCCAGATGTGGCGCTGACTAAGCGGGCTCCAGTCCGCTGCAAGACGCGCTGTGCAGGAAGTCCCACAGCCGCCCAGGTGCTGCGACGCCAGCCAGAGCTAAAAAACATGGGCGCCAGATAAGCTGATGACGATAATACGGTTTGGGCCGCGCATGCTGCGCTGGATCCGCCTGCTCACTGCCAACGGCTCTGCCCGCGTGTGTGTGAACGGGATGCTCTCTGACGCCTTCCCAGTGCTGAACGGCTTGCCGCAGGGCCAGAGGGATGACACGCCCCCTCTTTCAGGACCTCGAAGTTAGCGGAGCGAGCTCCGGTGGAGGCTAATCTGGGTGCAGTTAACCCGCTCAGGAGGGGTAGCGGGCCTCACCGCGGGTGGGCCCGGGGCTAACCTGGGTGGGCCGTCGGCTAATCCTCAGTGGACCGCCGGCTAATCCTAGGTGGGCCGCCGGCTAATCCGAGTGAGCCGCCCGCTAACCTTGGTGTGCCCCGAGCCCTGCCAATTAGCCATCACTTTGCTGTTACTTCCATGTTTCTGGCGTTGTCTAAGTATGGTCTTAGATGGGGAATGGTTGGATGGGGCAAGATGGGCACGCGGGGCCGCAGGGACGTGAACCACTGGTTCACCAGCCGGAAACCAGCTCTATTTGTTGGGATATTTTTTGTTAATGTTCATACGTATGGTGTCTATGCAGCTGAGGAAATAGGGACCTGTTTTTAACCTCACGTCAAAGAAATGTTGTTTGTTGCCTCAGATTTCAGCCCGCATCGGTTGTATATTTGAATATGGGAGCCCTCATGGTCACATAAACCAATACGAGAACCCCTGTCTTGCATTCTTCCGAAAATGAACCAGTGGTTCATGCGGCTGCGTCGTTTGCGGGTTGCTGCGTTTGGAGACTTAGGATGTGTCAGGAAGATTAAGCAAATAGTACAGCATGCGTTGGGGGATTCAGGTGTCAACATAGCCGCGCTGGCGCGAAAATGGGAATCGCGTGTGGGTTTCTGAGCGTGTTACCCGCGAGCATCACCGCTGCCCCGCGCGAAGTCCTCGCGTACAGACGCTGCGCCCCCAAAAAGGCGTTTCCCGGTCACAGAGTGGCTTTCCGCAGTCACCGGCGGCAGTTCCCGCGCTAATCTTGAGTAGGTCCCCGGCTAATCCTGGGTGGGTCCCCGGCTAATCCTGGGTGGGCGGGGGGCTAATCCAGGTTGGCCGGCGACCCAGCGGGCTTTGCCCCGAGCTCACCCAAGCTTTACAGCCGTTGCCTTAAAGTTAGCCCACGGCTAATCCACCGGAGCTGGATGAGAGCAGCCAAAACCGCTCGTGTCATCCCTCCGGCAGGGCAGCACCGCCTCACCACCCCTGTGGGTCATCCAGATGCAGCCACTGACGTCCTTTCTGCGGCGGCAGGTGGAGCAAGGGGCACTGCGCACGCCCCTGTTACCCAGCGGCGAGCAGGCGCCACCGGCTGCCCACCACGCTGACGACACGACCCTCACGGCGCGCGACCCGGCGGTGGACGGGCCGGTCCTGATGGCGGCAGTACAGCTGTTCTGCCGCGCGTCCAACGCCCGTGTCCATCCGGACAAGAGCAAGGCCATGGGCCTTGGCAGGTTTGCGCACCTGACGGGCCCTTGCCCACACACGGGGGTGCCGTTTACCACTGGCGCCGTGACGCACCTGGGTGTGCCCCTGTCGTGGGACTCGGATGTGGCTGCAGCTGACTTGTTCACCCGGCGGGCTCGCGGCATGGCGTTTGTGGCGCGTCTGTGGGCTGCCCTGTCTCTGACTCTTGTTGGCCGTGTGCACATTGCGAAGCAGGTGCTGGCGGCGAAGCTGGCCTACCACTTCAGCTTCCTCAACCCGTCGCCTGCGCAGCTGAAGGAACTCACCGACCTGGTGGACCACTTTGCTGCGCGGTCCATGCACGCTGAGGACGCCAGCCTGGTGTCGCACGGGAACCCGCTCCTGCTGCCAAAGCGGGAAACGGCCTGTCTGCCGTACAAGGATGGGGGTGTCAACCACGTCGACCTGCCTGCGTTCCTGTCTGCCCTGCAAGCTAAGACCTTCGCCCTCCTTGCCCAGCCAGGCCGGCAACCCTGGAAGATGCTCACCCGGGCGCTGCTTACTCATGTGCGCCCGGACTCCGCCACCACGTGGGCGTGGGTGTACAGCGACGCGCTGGCGCCAGCGGGGCTGCCTGCCCGGCTGGCGGCCGCGGTCGGCCACATGCAGAGCGCGGGCGTGGAACAGCATCCACCGCAGCCAGCCACTCAGCCGCCAGCGGCGCCGCCACAGTGGCGGGTTAGCCTGGACCAGCTGTGGGTGGCTAACGCTGCGGGGGCTGTGTCCTACGTCCACTACACGGGGCGGCTCTTGGAGCCTGGGCCTGGCGTGCTGCCCCCGGCGGTGGATGGGGCGTGGCAGCCTGCCTGTGTGCTGCAGCATCGCAAGCCGCGGCACCTGTGGACCTTTGAAGAGCGGGCGGCGTACGATGCAGCATCACCAGGGGACCGGGCGGGGGCGTGGCCTCGGGCGCCGTACTTCCTGGCGCCGGAGGCTGGGGTGGTGGTGCACCCGGAGCACTGCCGGATTGCGGGTGTCAGCTTAGCGGACTACACGGTGCGGGACGTGCGGCGGGCCATCACCGCGGCCAACCCGGCCGCACCTCCGGCTCCGGCCCGCCCCGCAGCCATGCCGTGCCCAGCGCCAGCACAGCAGGCGGGGGGTTCGGGGCCCCAGCCAGCGGCACAGTCGCGGCTGGCGAAGCGGGAGGCGGAGTGGCAGCGTGCAGCGGCGCAGCTGACCACCACGGCGGCGCAGCATTTCCACAATAACCCGGTGGCTCTGGACCCCTGGCTCCACCGCACCTCTGCGGCAGCCGGGCTGCAGAACACGCCGGCGAGAGAACTGCAGTCGTATGCGTCCCCGTCCCAGCAGTCGGGTGAGGGGCCGCGGCGGTCCGCGCGGCTGCAGGAGCAGGCGGCGGGCGGGGCGGGACCTAGCACTGGGCCTGCCACGGCGGCGGCGGCAGCAGCGGCGGCGGTGGAGGGCGACCCTCGCATGCCGCCCCCGGATGCGTCCCTTCTGCGGGGTACGTGGCGGAGGCTGTGGGACAGCCACGCCAGTCGGGGGGCAAAGGTGCTGGTGTACCGGCTGCAACATGCTTACCTGCCTTGCGGGCTGTACAGGGCGGGCAAGGGCATTCGGCCACGGGTGACCACGGGGTGCGGGGGGTTGGGGGCGCACTGTCCTCACCCCGCCTGCGGGCCACCTGGCCCGCGGGCGTGGGCCAGCCTGACGCACATCTTCCTGGAGTGTCCGGCTTATGCGCAGGCGAGGACGTGGCTGCAGCAGCTGTGGGCCTGCGTTGCGCCCCAGGCAGCGGCGCCGCCAGTGACGGACGCGGGCTTCATGCTGGGGGACCGCATGGGTATGTGGGCCTCAGGCCCGCGGGGGGCGGGCGCGCTGCTGTGGAGCACTTTGCCAGCCACCTTCTTTTTTTTTTTTGAGGAATCATCCTTACAAGGTTGAACAGGGGCAGACGCGCTGCCCCCCTGCTGCCTGAAAGCAGCCTGGTCCCCGGGACCAGAACCCTGACAGGGCAAGAAGAGGAGAGAAGAGAAGAAAAACAGAAAACAAACACCTCGAAAACCGCCACCAACCACCCCCATCCATCCCACCCCACCCCACCCCGACCCGGCAGACAGAGCAGGAGGCTGGCCCCCCCGCCCCCCGGGAGGGGTTGCACAAAAACACCGCCAGACCTAACCCAAGCACCAACCTACACCACAGCCTAACCGCAAGAACCACCACCACCGCGCGCCAGAAAAAGAAACACCAGCGCTACGCACTCGCCCCGCCCAAACCCACCCCACCCCCACAAGTCGGTTGCTTAAGCAACACCCCAGGAGAACCGGCAGAGGAGACACAAGCAGAAAACTAAACGGGCCAGATGTGGCGCTGACTAAGCGGGCTCCAGTCCGCTGCAAGACGCGCTGTGCAGGAAGTCCCACAGCCGCCCAGGTGCTGCGACGCCAGCCAGAGCTAAAAAACATGGGCGCCAGATAAGCTGATGACGATAATACGCCACGCCAGCGCCTGGAAAGAACCGCCGCCTAGGGGGCCTGCACAGGTGATGCAAGTGTCAGCCGCAAGTTCAACTTCGGTGACCCACCCTGAACCTCCTCCACTTCACAAAGCGCGCCACCCGCCGTCCAGATGGCAACAAAATGCTCCAGCTTAGCCGCCTTGAGCTGTGCGGTGAGCAGCTGAGTGGGCAGAGCCGACAGGGTTTCAGGGGTTAGCGTGGCGGCAGTGAAACGCAGCCGCATCACCCTGCGCAGCTCGCTGACCACCTCCCGAACCACATGCTCCGACGTCTGCTTAGCAGGCTCGCGGGACCAGTACGCACACCAGACGGCGTACAAAAAGGCGTATGACCGGGTGCACCGGCAGTGGCTGTATGCGTCCGCGGAGGGACTTGGGTTTGGGCCGCGCATGCTGCGCTGGATCCGCCTGCTCACTGCCAACGGCTCTGCCCGCGTGTGTGTGAACGGGATGCTCTCTGACGCCTTCCCAGTGCTGAACGGCTTGCCGCAGGGCAGCACCGCCTCACCACCCCTGTGGGTCATCCAGATGCAGCCACTGACGTCCTTTCTGCGGCGGCAGGTGGAGCAAGGGGCCCTGCGCACGCCCCTGTTACCCAGCGGCGAGCAGGCGCCACCGGCTGCCCACCACGCTGACGTCACGACCCTCACGGCGCGCGACCCGGCGGTGGACGGGCCGGTCCTGATGGCGGCAGTACAGCTGTTCTGCCGCGCGTCCAACGCCCGTGTCCATCCGGACAAGAGCAAGGCCATGGGCCTTGGCAGGTTTGCGCACCTGACGGGCCCTTGCCCACACACGGGGGTGCCGTTTACCACTGGCGCCGTGACGCACCTGGGTGTGCCCCTGTCGTGGGACTCGGATGCGGCTGCAGCTGACTTGTACACCCGGCGGGCTCGCGGCATGGCGTTTGTGGCGCGTCTGTGGGCTGCCCTGTCTCTGACTCTTGTTGGCCGTGTGCACATTGCGAAGCAGGTGCTGGCGGCGAAGCTGGCCTACCACTTCAGCTTCCTCAACCCGTCGCCTGCGCAGCTGAAGGAACTCACCGACCTGGTGGACCACTTTGCTGCGCGCTCCATGCACGCTGAGGACGCCAGCCTGGTGTCGCACGGGAACCCGCTCCTGCTGCCAAAGCGGGAAACGGCATGTCTGCCGTACAAGGATGGGGGTGTCAACCACGTCGACCTGCCTGCGTTCCTGTCTGCCCTGCAAGCTAAGACCTTCGCCCTCCTTGCCCAGCCAGGCCGGCAACCCTGGAAGATGCTCACCCGGGCGCTGCTTACTCATGTGCGCCCGGACTCCGCCACCACGTGGGCGTGGGTGTACAGCGACGCGCCGGCGCCAGCGGGGCTGCCTGCCCGGCTGGCGGCCGCGGTCGGCCACATGCAGAGCGCGGGCGTGGAACAGCATCCACCGCAGCCAGCCACTCAGCCGCCAGCGGCGCCGCCACAGTGGCGGGTTAGCCTGGACCAGCTGTGGGTGGCTAACGCTGCGGGGGCTGTGTCCTACGTCCACTACACGGGGCGGCTCTTGGAGCCTGGGCCTGGCGTGCTGCCCCCGGCGGTGGATGGGGCGTGGCAGCCTGCCTGTGTGCTGCAGCATCGCAAGCCGCGGCACCTGTGGACCTTTGAAGAGCGGGCGGCGTACGATGCAGCATCACCAGGGGACCGGGCGGGGGCGTGGCCTCGGGCGCCGTACTTCCTGGCGCCGGAGGCTGGGGTGGTGGTGCACCCGGAGCACTGCCGGATTGCGGGTGTCAGTTTAGCGGACTACACGGTGCGGGACGTGCGGCGGGCCATCACCGCGGCCAACCCGGCCGCACCTCCGGCTCCGGCCCGCCCCGCAGCCATGCCGTGCCCAGCGCCAGCACAGCAGGCGGGGGGTTCGGGGCCCCAGCCAGCGGCACAGTCGCGGCTGGCGAAGCGGGAGGCGGAGTGGCAGCGTGCAGCGGCGCAGCTGACCACCACGGCGGCGCAGCATTTCCACAATAACCCGGTGGCTCTGGACCCCTGGCTCCACCGCACCTCCGCGGCAGCCGGGCTGCAGAACACGCCGGCGAGAGAACTGCAGTCGTATGCGTCCCCGTCCCAGCAGTCGGGTGAGGGGCCGCGGCGGTCCGCGCGGCTGCAGGAGCAGGCGGCGGGCGGGGCGGGACCTACCACGGCGGCGCAGCACTTCCACAATAACCCGGTGGCTCTGGACCCCTGGCTCCACCGCACCTCTGCGGCAGCCGGGCTGCAGAACACGCCGGCGCGAGAACTGCAGTCGTATGCGTCCCCGTCCCAGCAGTCGGGTGAGGGGCCGCGGCGGTCCGCGCGGCTGCAGGAGCAGGCGGCGGGAGGGGCGGGACCTAGCACTGGGCCTGCCACGGCGGCGGCGGCAGCAGCGGCGGCAGTGGAGGGCGACCCTCGCATGCCGCCCCCGGATGCGTCCCTTCTGCGGGGTACGTGGCGGAGGCTGTGGGACAGCCACGCCAGTCGGGGGGCAAAGGTGCTGGTGTACAGGCTGCAACATGCTTACCTGCCTTGCGGGCTGTACAGGGCGGGCAAGGGCATTCGGCCACGGGTGACCACGGGGTGCGGGGGGTTGGGGGCGCACTGTCCTCACCCCGCCTGCGGGCCACCTGGCCCGCGGGCGTGGGCCAGCCTGACGCACATCTTCCTGGAGTGTCCAGCTTATGCGCAGGCGAGGACGTGGCTGCAGCAGCTGTGGGCCTGCGTTGCGCCCCAGGCAGCGGCGCCGCCAGTGACGGACGCGGGATTCATGCTGGGGGACCGCATGGGTATGTGGGCCTCAGGCCCGCGGGGGGCGGGCGCGCTGCTGTGGAGCACTTTGCGGGCCACCTTCTTGTACGCCGTCTGGTGTGCGTACTGGTCCCGTGAGCCTGCTAAGCAGACGTCGGAGCATGTGGTTCGGGAGGTGGTCAGCGAGCTGCGCAGGGTGATGCAGCTGCGTTTCACTGCTGCCACGCTAACCCCTGAGACCCTGTCGGCTCTGCCCACTCAGCTTCTCACCGCACAGCTCAAGGCGGCTAAGCTGGAGCACTTTGTTGCCATCTGGACGGCGGGTGGCGCGCTTTGTGAAGTGGAGGAGGTTCAGGGTGGGTCACCGAAGTTGCACTTGCGGCTGACGCTTGCATCACCTGTGCAGGCCCCCTAGGTTTCCTTTTGGACGGCGTTTCTTTCCAGGCGCTGGCGTGGCGTATTATCGTCATCAGCTTGTCTGGCGCCCCATGTGTCATAGCTCTGGCTGGAGTGGCAGCGCCTGGGCGGCTGTGGGACTTCCTGCACAGCGCGTCTTGCAGCAGACTGGAGCCCGTTTAGTCAGCGCCACATCTGGCCCGTTTAGTTTTCTGCTTGTGTCTCCTCTGCCGGTTCTCCTGGGGTGTTGCTTAAGCAACCGACTTGTGGGGGTGGGGTGGGTTTGGGCGGCGCGAGTGCGTAGCGCTGGTGTTTTCTTTGCTGGCGCGCGGTGGTGGTGGTTCTTGCGGTTAGGCTGTGGTGTAGGTTGGTGCTTGGGTTAGGTCTGGCGGTGTTTTTTGTGCAACCCCTCCCGGGGGGCGGGGGGGCCAGCCTCCTGCTCTGTCTGCCGGGTCGGGGTGGGGTGGGGTGGGATGGATGGGGGTGGTTAGTGGCGGTTTCGAGGTGTTTGCTTTCTTTTTTCTTCTCTTTTCTTCTCTTCTTGCCCTGTCAGGGTTCTGGTCTCGGGGACCAGGCTGCTTTCAGGCAGCAGGGGGGCAGCGCGTCTGCCCCTGTTCAACCTTGTAAGGATGATTCCTAAAAAAAAAAAAAGCACTGGGCCTGCCACGGCGGCGGCGGCAGCAGCGGCGGCGGTGGAGGGCGACCCTCGCATGCCGCCCCCGGATGCGTCCCTTCTGCGGGGTACGTGGCGGAGGCTGTGGGACAGCCACGCCAGTCGGGGGGCAAAGGTGCTGGTGTACCGGCTGCAACATGCTTACCTGCCTTGCGGGCTGTACAGGGCGGGCAAGGGCATTCGGCCACGGGTGACCACGGGGTGCGGGGGGTTGGGGGCGCACTGTCCTCACCCCGCCTGCGGGCCACCTGGCCCGCGGGCGTGGGCCAGCCTGACGCACATCTTCCTGGAGTGTCCGGCTTATGCGCAGGCGAGGACGTGGCTGCAGCAGCTGTGGGCCTGCGTTGCGCCCCAGGCAGCGGCGCCGCCAGTGACGGACGCGGGCTTCATGCTGGGGGACCGCATGGGTATGTGGGCCTCAGGCCCGCGGGGGGCGGGAGCGCTGCTATGGAGCACTTTGCGGGCCACCTTCTTGTACGCCGTCTGGTGTGCGTACTGGTCCCGCGAGCCTGCTAAGCAGACGTCGGAGCATGTGGTTCGGGAGGTGGTCAGCGAGCTGCGCAGGGTGATGCGGCTGCGTTTCACTGCCGCCACGCTAACCCCTGAAACCCTGTCGGCTCTGCCCACTCAGCTGCTCACCGCACAGCTCAAGGCGGCTAAGCTGGAGCATTTTGTTGCCATCTGGACGGCGGGTGGCGCGCTTTGTGAAGTGGAGGAGGTTCAGGGTGGGTCACCGAAGTTGAACTTGCGGCTGACACTTGCATCACCTGTGCAGGCCCCCTAGGCGGCGGTTCTTTCCAGGCGCTGGCGTGGCGTATTATCGTCATCAGCTTATCTGGCGCCCATGTTTTTTAGCTCTGGCTGGCGTCGCAGCACCTGGGCGGCTGTGGGACTTCCTGCACAGCGCGTCTTGCAGCGGACTGGAGCCCGCTTAGTCAGCGCCACATCTGGCCCGTTTAGTTTTCTGCTTGTGTCTCCTCTGCCGGTTCTCCTGGGGTGTTGCTTAAGCAACCGACTTGTGGGGGTGGGGTGGGTTTGGGCGGGGCGAGTGCGTAGCGCTGGTGTTTCTTTTTCTGGCGCGCGGTGGTGGTGGTTCTTGCGGTTAGGCTGTGGTGTAGGTTGGTGCTTGGGTTAGGTCTGGCGGTGTTTTTGTGCAACCCCTCCCGGGGGGCGGGGGGGCCAGCCTCCTGCTCTGTCTGCCGGGTCGGGGTGGGGTGGGGTGGGATGGATGGGGGTGGTTGGTGGCGGTTTTCGAGGTGTTTGTTTTCTGTTTTTCTTCTCTTCTCTCCTCTTCTTGCCCTGTCAGGGTTCTGGTCCTGGGACCAGGCTGCTTTCAGGCAGCAGGGGGGCAGCGCGTCTGCCCCTGTTCAACCTTGTAAGGATGATTCCTCAAAAAAAAAAAACCGGTGGCCAACTCCACATACCCCGGCGTGATCACGGAGACCGTTGAGGTGCGCTGTGCCCGTGCGTGCAGCGCCGCTGCTGCTTCGCTCTCCAGCAGGCCGCCTTGCGCGGCTTCCAGCAGTTGCTGCATGAGTTCTTCTGTGGCCGTCATCCGCATGCCAATGGTGCGCATCTGCTCCAGCAGGGGAATGAGCAGCGCAGCTGCCCCGGTGGCGCGCGCTGGCTGCTGTGGCGCCCGAGGGGAGCCCCCGGCAGCTGGGGCAGAAGCAGTCGGCTGCGGCGGCGCCGGGGTTTTCGCGGCGGCTGTGGCAGAAGCTGCACTCGCAGGCATGAAGCCTTGGGGCATCGGGCCACGCAGCACTGCGGTGGGCGCTACCGTGATGTAGTTTGCAGCAGGGTACTGGTAGAAGCTTGACGGCGCGTGTACCTCCTCCTCCTCCGGCGCTCGCGCCGTTACATGGACGCCAGCTGGTGTCCTCTGCGGCATGTTGTGCAGCATGGCGACGGCCGCCGCAGCAGCGTGGGCGACTATCGCCGCGTCCAGCTGCGCGGGCGCGGCGGGGACAACGGGCGCGGCGGTGACTGCGGGCGCCGCCGTGGCAACCGGCGGTTGCGGCTGTTGCGGCGGGGTGGGGACGGCTGCTGTCGCCGTCGCTGTCATGGCGGCTTGCGCAGAGGCCAGCCCCTCCATTTGGCGCTTGAGGTCTTGAAGGGCTGTGGTGAAGGTGCTGGCCTGCCGTTGCCACGGCGGCGGCGCCGCATCACCGGCGCCGCGGCTGCCCTGACCCCCGCGGCCACTCCGTCCGCCACGCCCTGCGCCACCCTGCCCTCGTATGCCCTGCCGCTCGTTCCAGTGCTGCGCGTAAAGCCCCTGCCGGATCGCGAGCGCCAGGTTTTTTAGGAATCATCCTTACAAGGTTGAACAGGGGCAGACGCGCTGCCCCCCTGCTGCCTGAAAGCAGCCTGGTCCCCGAGACCAGAACCCTGACAGGGCAAGAAGAGAAGAAAAGAGAAGAAAAAAGAAAGCAAACACCTCGAAACCGCCACCAACCACCCCCATCCATCCCACCCCACCCCACCCCGACCCGGCAGACAGAGCAGGAGGCTGGCCCCCCCGCCCCCCGGGAGGGGTTGCACAAAAAACACCGCCAGACCTAACCCAAGCACCAACCTACACCACAGCCTAACCGCAAGAACCACCACCACCGCGCGCCAGCAAAGAAAACACTAGCGCTACGCACTCGCGCCGCCCAAACCCACCCCACCCCCACAAGTCGGTGGCTTAAGCAACACCCCAGGAGAACCGGCAGAGGAGACACAAGCAGAAAACTAAACGGGCCAGATGTGGCGCTGACTAATCGGGCTCCAGTCCGCTGCAAGACGCGCTGAGCAGGAAGGCCCACAGCCGCCCAGGCGCTGCCACTCCAGCCAGAGCTATGACACATGGGGCGCCAGACAAGCTGATGACGATAATACGCCACGCCAGCGCCTGGAAAGAAACGCCGTCCAAAAGGAAACCTAGGGGGCCTGCACAGGTGATGCAAGCGTCAGCCGCAAGTGCAACTTCGGTGACCCACCCTGAACCTCCTCCACTTCACAAAGCGCGCCACCCGCCGACCAGATGGCAACAAAGTGCTCCAGCTTAGCCGCCTTGAGCTGTGCGGTGAGAAGCTGAGTGGGCAGAGCCGACAGGGTCTCAGGGGTTAGCGTGGCAGCAGTGAAACGCAGCTGCATCACCCTGCGCAGCTCGCTGACCACCTCCCGAACCACATGCTCCGACGTCTGCTTAGCAGGCTCACGGGACCAGTACGCACACCAGACGGCGTACAAGAAGGTGGCCCGCAAAGTGCTCCACAGCAGTGCGCCCGCCCCCCGCGGGCCTGAGGTCCACATACCCATGCGGTCCCCCAGCATGAAGCCCGCGTCCGTCACTGGCGGCGCCGCTGCCTGGGGCGCAACGCAGGCCCACAGCTGCTGCAGCCACGTCCTCGCCTGCGCATAAGCTGGACACTCCAGGAAGATGTGCGTCAGGCTGGCCCACGCCCGCGGGCCAGGTGGCCCGCAGGCGGGGTGAGGACAGTGCGCCCCCAACCCCCCGCACCCCGTGGTCACCCGTGGCCGAATGCCCTTGCCCGCCCTGTACAGCCCGCAAGGCAGGTAAGCATGTTGCAGCCTGTACACCAGCACCTTTGCCCCCCGACTGGCGTGGCTGTCCCACAGCCTCCGCCACGTACCCCGCAGAAGGGACGCATCCGGGGGCGGCATGCGAGGGTCGCCCTCCACCGCCGCCGCTGCTGCCGCCGCCGCCGTGGCAGGCCCAGTGCTAGGTCCCGCCCCTCCCGCCGCCTGCTCCTGCAGCCGCGCGGACCGCCGCGGCCCCTCACCCGACTGCTGGGACGGGGACGCATACGACTGCAGTTCTCGCGCCGGCGTGTTCTGCAGCCCGGCTGCCGCAGAGGTGCGGTGGAGCCAGGGGTCCAGAGCCACCGGGTTATTGTGGAAGTGCTGCGCCGCCGTGGTGGTCAGCTGCGCCGCTGCACGCTGCCACTCCGCCTCCCGCTCCGCCAGCCGCGACTGTGCCGCCGGCTGGGTCCCCGAACCCCCCGCCTGCTGTGCTGGCGCCGGGCACGGCATGGCTGCGGGGCGGGCCGGAGTCGGAGGTGCGGCCGGGTTAGCCGCGGTGATGGCCCGCCGCACGTCCCGCACCGTGTAGTCCGCCAAGCTGACACCCGCAATCCGGCAGTGCTCCGGGTGCACCACCACCCCAGCTTCCGGCGCCAGGAAGTACGGCGCCCGAGGCCACGCCCCTGCCCGTTCCCCTGGTGATGCTGCATCGTACGCCGCCCGCTCTTCAAAGGTCCACAGGTGCCGCGGCTTGCGATGCTGCAGCACACAGGCAGGCTGCCACGCCCCATCCACTGCCGGGGGCAGCACACCAGGCCCAGGCTCCAAGAGCCGCCCCGTGTAGTGGACGTAGGACACAGCCCCCGCAGCGTTAGCCACCCACAGCTGGTCCAGGCTAACCCGCCACCGTGGCGGCGCCGTTGGCGGCTGAGTGGCTGGCTGCGGCGGATGCTGTTCCACACCCGCGCTCCGCACGTGGCCGACCGCGGCTGCCAGCCGGGCAGGCAGCCCCGCTGGCGCCGGCGCGTCGCTGTACACCCACGCCCACGTGGTGGCGGAGTCCGGGCGCACATGGGTAAGCAGCGCCCGGGTGAGCGTCTTCCATGGTTGCCGGCCTGGCTGGGCAAGGAGGGCGAAAGTCTTAGCTTGCAGTGCAGACAGGAACGCAGGCAGGTCGACGTGGTTGACACCCCCATCCTTGTACGGCAGACAGGCCGTTTCCCGCTTGGGCAGCAGGAGCGGGTTCCCGTGCGACACCAGGCTGGCGTCCTCAGCGTGCATGGAGCGCGCAGCAAAGTGGTCCACCAGGTCGGTGAGTTCCTTCAGCCGCGCAGGCGACGGGTTGAGGAAGCTGAAGTGGTAGGCCAGCTTCGCCGCCAGCACCTGCTTCGCAATGTGCACACGGCCAACGAGAGTCAGAGACAGGGCAGCCCACAGACGCGCCACAAACGCCATGCCGCGAGCCCGCCGGGTGTACAAGTCAGCTGCAGCCGCATCCGAGTCCCACGACAGGGGCACACCTAGGTGCGTCACGGCGCCAGTGGTAAACGGCACCCCCGTGTGTGGGCAAGGGCCCGTCAGGTGCGCAAACCTGCCAAGGCCCATGGCCTTGCTCTTGTCCGGATGGACACGGGCGTTTGACGCGCGGCAGAACAGCTGTACTGCCGCCATCAGGACCGGCCCGTCCACCGCCGGGTCGCGCGCCGTGAGGGTCGTGTCGTCAGCGTGGTGGGCAGCAGGTGGCGCCTGCTCGCCGCTGGGTAACAGGGGCGTGCGCAGTGCCCCTTGCTCCACCTGCCGCCGCAGAAAGGATGTCAGTGGCTGCATCTGGATGACCCACAGGGGTGGTGAGGCGGTGCTGCCCTGCGGCAAGCCGTTCAGCACTGGGAAGGCGTCAGAGAGCATCCCGTTCACACACACGCGGGCAGAGCCGTTGGCAGTGATCAGGCGGATCCAGCGCAGCATGCGCGGCCCAAACCCAAGTCCCTCCGCGGACGCATACAGCCACTGCCGGTGCACCCGGTCATACGCCTTTTCAATATCCAAGAAGTACAGCGCACCACCCTGCCGTGGCGCGCCGTCCGCGCCCACGTCCAGGCGCATCCATTCGATCAGGCCTTGGAGGTACAGCGCGTTGTCTCCAATCCAGCGGCCGGTGATGAACGCGGTCTGCAGCTCATCCACAACTGCATCCAGGGCGGGCTGCAGGCGGGCGCTGACGGCCTTGGACACCATCTTGAAGTCGCAGTTGAGCAGCGTGATGGGCCGGTAGGACGCCAGCTCGGCGCGGTCCAGGCTTTTGCCCTTGTAGATGAGCGTAATGATGCCCTCCCGCCAGGAGGCAGGCAGCGCCGCCGCCATTTCACCGCCATCGTGGGCGTCTGCAGCAGCAGCAAAGGCAGCGGCAGCAGCAGCACACAAGCGCGGACCCAGCAGCGCCCAGAAAACCTTGTACACCTCGTACGGGACCCCGTCCGACCCAGGTGCTTTACCATTGGCGGAGCCAGCCAGCGCTGCCATCAGCTCGGCATCACTGAGGGCGCCGTCACCGGACCCCTCTGCGGCGGCCTGCAGATCCGCCGGAACCTT
Source organism: Chlamydomonas reinhardtii (assembly GCF_000002595.2). Classification (NCBI taxonomy): domain Eukaryota; kingdom Viridiplantae; phylum Chlorophyta; class Chlorophyceae; order Chlamydomonadales; family Chlamydomonadaceae; genus Chlamydomonas; species Chlamydomonas reinhardtii. The sequence continues at coordinate 5,395,560 of NC_057012.1, forward strand.
GCGGTCAATGGCCGCCAGAAGCTGTTGCTGCGACGCCGTACAGACCGGCTGCACGCGGAACAGGCCGGTGGGGCTGGTGCTGCTGTACATGGCTGCGGCGGCTGCGGAGACAGTGTTGCGCGTGCCCGGCCCCGTGAGCGCCACAGGCGCCGGTTGCCCCGGCACCTTCAAGTGCGTGATGGGCTCCTGCGCGCCGGCTGCTGGCTCGTCAGCCTGCCGATGGAACCAGCGAGTGCCCCGCTCCCCATGCTCCTCCATCAGTGCAGCGCGGGCTTTGTGGCTGGCCGCTGCGGCAGCTGCCCGCTCCTCCCGCACCGCCAAGTTGGCCATGGCCGCAGCCTGACGCTGCGCGGCGCTGGCACCCGGCCGGTCGGCCAGGGCAGCGGCCGCGTCTGCGGCCAGCACCACGCCATGCAGCCCATCCCGGGTCTGGCGTGCATGCCGACGGTGGATGCTGGTGGCGGCCTCCCGCAAGAAGAACTTGTCCGCCTCCCATTGCGTGCAAGCGCCGTCACCTGTACTGGCCACGGGATTTGCGGCAACGTGCGCCTCCAAGCGCTGCTCGAGCTCCAAACGCAGCGAGGGGTGAAACAGCAGGTATGTGGGGAAGCGCCACTGCTCCCGGTGCGCATGTGGCAGGTCGGGCAAGGACAGGGTGAGCAGCACACCGTTGTGGTCCCCAGGCGCCCCATACGTGCGAGCGACATCCACCACCCACGGCGCCGCGGCGGCACTGACATACCACCGATCCAGGCGTGCGGGAGTGGCCGGCTTGGGCGTGGCCGGATGCGTGTAGCCCTTGGCGCCGCCACGCTTGCTCGCCCAGGGGTCCACCAGACTGAACTGGGCGAGGAGGCTGGCAAGTTGCGGGGCACCTGCAGCACGTGACGGGCTAGGGGCCGCCTCCTGACTGGCATCGGTGACACAGTTCCAGTCCCCACCGACAACAAGCACCCTGTCCGTGGCCAGGTGGGGATGCAGCCCGGCAAAGAAAGCAGGCTTGTCCGCCACGGCCGTGGGCGCATACACACACACAAAGCGCAGGCGCAGGTGACCCACGTCCCAATCCCAACATACCACACGGCCCGCCGCATCCGTTGACGGCGGCTGCAGTACGCAGCCTGGAAGGGACAGCCGACTCCGCGCCAGGATAGCCGCCCCACAGGAGTGGGGCGACGCTGCCGGGCTGGCAGCAAGGCAGTGGCGCCACGGAAGGCACGCCCCCTGCGCGGCACGAAGGCAAGACTCCAGCGCCGTCGTGTCAGTAGCGTGGGTCTCCTGCACCATCGCCACATCCGCCCCAACTTGCTGCAGGTGCGAGACCAGCGCCCGCGCCTTGAGCGGCGAGCCCAGGCCGTTGACATTCACTGTCAGCAGCCGAAGGTTCGCCGCTCCCACTGGTGGCCGCATTATGAGCCCCCGCCGGCCACGGCAGCGCCGTGGCGGTTGCGGTTGCTGTTGCTGCTGTGGCGTTTGCCGCGGCGGGCGCCACCCTGGCTGGGGGGCGCGCCGCCGCTGCTGGTGCTCATGCTAGCGGCGCCTGAGCTGGCGCCGCCGGGGCGCAATGGAGCGCTGCCCAGGCTCATGAGGCTGGAGGTACTGCGGCTGCGGTGCTGGCGTTGCCGGCGGCTGGGCCCCCCGGCCCCACCGGGGTCCGCCGGCCCACGCTTAGCAGACCGCAGGGTGCGGGCGTCTAGGAGCACGTAGTCCATGTAGGCCGTCTGCACCTGCTGCGCGGCGTCATCCAGCTGCTCCGTCACGTCGGAAGGCAGGGGCGTGTCGGCAGGCTGGGCTGAGTATAGGCGCCACCAGCCAGTGAACTCGTCGCGCAGCTGCGCCAGGACGGCGGTACGGCCTGCCGGCACACGGCAGACGGCCCAGTCCGGTACGGTGGCGCCCTGGTCATGGAGGTAGGCGAGGAGGCGGCCACCAAGCGTGTCGCGGCCAAGCTGCGCCCACTCATACCCCTGCACATCTGCGCAGCGGTTCTGGTGCGTCACGAGGTCAGAGCCGATGGCAACACACGTGTCCCGGGTCAGGCAAACGGCCCCGTACTCCGCCTCACTGCCCGCACCCCCACCAGCGCGCCCAGCCGTGTCGGCCGAAACCCCAGCCGGCGCGCCCAGGCCCCTGCCCCTGCCCTTACCACCACCCGCCGGTTGTGACGTCTGCAGTGGCGGCCCTGCCTGGGGCGGCGCCTGGGGCACTGCCCGCCCCGCTCCTCCCCCCTGGCGCCCCGACCCGCTGTCCCCACCAGCCTGCTGTCCCCCGGCCAGCCGCCCAGTGGGCACGTGCGGCGGCGAGCTAGCACCGTCCTGTGGGGGAGGCAGCCCGCCGCCCAAGCGCCCTGCCCTCTGTTGCGGGAGCTGGGCGGGGCCACAGCGCCCTTTGGAGCGGGGCTGGAGCTGCGGCGGCGGCGGCGGTGCGTGCGCGGCTGGTTGCACCCGTCGCCCACGCCCGGACGCCACCGTGGCAGCGCCATCACCTGCCCCGTCCTGTCCCCCCAGCGTGGCCAGGACCCCAAACCGGGAGCCGGTCCGGGGCCTGGGCGGCTGCACCTGGTGCTGCAGCTCCTGCTGCTGCTGTTGCTGGACCCGCCGTTGCTGCTGGAGATGGAGGTCCGCCTTGTATGCCAAGTACCGCTGCATCGCAGCTGCCAGCTCCTGATCCTGCCTGGCGGCTGCCCGCTGATCAAAGGGCGGCTGTGCCGCGGGAGCCCCACTGGGCTGCTGCTGCATGCCAGCCGGCCCAGCATCGGCAGTGCGACGCCTGGCCGCCGGCGGCCCCCCCACGCCTGCCGACGGCTGCCCCCCGCTAAGCCCTCCCGCTGCCACCCGCTGCTGTGAAGAGGGCTGCTGCTGCCGCTCGGCCCTCCGGGGAGCCGTAGCAGCACGGGTGCTTCCCCCCGCCACCAGAGCTGGCAGCGAGGGCGAGGCCACGGCGGGTGGTCCGCTGGCGCCACCAGCGGCAGCCGCTGCGTCACCCACACCCGCCGCCTCCTGCATCTGCACGTCCCCCACGTGGTCAACTATGTCAACGCGTGGCCCACGCCGTGACGCCGCCGCACCAGGGCCACCGCCCGCCCCGTCCTGACCCCCCCGTGTGGCCAGGACCACCACCTGGGAGCCGGTCCGGGGCCTGGGCGACTGCCCCTGGCGCTGCAGCTCCTGCTGCTGCTGTTGCTGTAACCGCCGTTGCCGCTGGAGATTGAGGTCCGCCAGCGCGGCCAAGTACCGCCGCATCCCAGCGGTCTGCTCCTGATCCTGCCCGGCGGCTGCCCGCTGATCCAAGGGCGGCTGTGGCGCGGGAGCGCCACTATGCTGCTGCTGCACGCCAGCCGGCCCAGCACCGGCAGGGCGAGGCCTGGCCGCCGGCGGCCCCCCCACACCTGTCGCCGGCTGGACCCCGCTAAGCCCTCCCGCTGCCACCCGCTGCTGCGAAGAGGGCTGCTGCTGCAGCGCGGCCCGCAGTGCAGCCGCAGCAGCACGGTTGCTTCCCCCCGCCACCAGAACTGGCAGCGGGGGCGGGGCCCCGCTGTGTGGCCCGCTGGCACCACCAGCTGCAGCCGCCGCGTCACCCAAACCCGCTGCCTCCTGCATCTGCACGTCCCCCACGTGGTCAACGATGTCCGCTGCGGTCGCCATGGCAGCCGCGGGCCTCACCCCACCCAAGGTGTTGACACCCAGGTCGGCGACCCCGGCTGCAGCCGGAGCAGGGCTGCCTGCCGCAGCTGTCGTGGCCGTCCCAGCCGCCTGGGGGGCGCCACGGACCTCCACCTGCATGGGCTCCTCACCAGGCATCTCAAACTTGGCACAGTGCAGGTGAGAGAGCTGCGGGTCCCAGATGGGGCCCCGCACACAGGCAAAGATGTGGTTGGTGATGCCCTGGCCTGCGGGGGCCTGGGGCTCCCCCTTGGGGCCCACCGATTTGGCGCACTGCTCTGAGACCACATAAGCACACGCCAGGTTAGAGGGGTCCGAGGTGGTGGGATAGCCGCCCGCCTGCAGCACCAAATCGGTGCGACCGCGGAAAGCCCCCCACACAGGGCCCCCTACCATCTTGACCGTGACGGTGTAGGTGCCCGGAATGATGGGCCGGGTGTCCACCGGCACGTGAACCGTGAGGACAGCCTGACCGCGCTGGAGCGGTACCGCCAGCGGTGACCTGCGCATGAGCTCCGCTGTGAAGGCTGCTTTGCTGGCGCTGGTCGCGCGCCGGCTGAAGGCCAGCCCCGCAAACGTGCGGGAGGGGCGGCCTGTGCTGTGCAGAGAGTGGCCCTGCAAGAGCTGCGGCTGGTTGCCCTGCCTGCACAGGGTGTCCAGCACTGACAAGGCAGCGCTGGTCACTTCCCGGACGCCGGCTGAGGACAGCTGCTCGCCCTCTGGGAGCCCCGTGGTGGCACCCACCAGAAGGACTGGGTAGGTAGGCAGGCTGGGGCCCTGAGGCTGCGTCGTCAGGTCCTGCACGCCGTGCGCCACGCTATGCGTGGACAGGGCAAGGTGGAGCTGCAGCCCGGGGCTGAAGAACGGGCTGGCAGTGTTGCCCCCACCTGCAGGGGTGCGGTCCGCTGCCAAGCCTGGCAGTGGGCGGTGATGCCCAAACGCAGGCCCCCCACACGGCACGGCATGTGCTGCTGCGGCCGCGCCGTGTGCGGGTGTGCTGTATGGCTGGTGTTGGCCCCTGGTGGCTTGGCTGCGCTGAGACACCAGGCGGAACCGACCAGGATCACCCAGCAACTGCATAGCTACCCAAGATCAGCACTCACAGGGCATCACAGCAGGGCGGGCGCCAGGCAACCAGGCACCAGGCAACAAGGGCACGAGGACGAGCCACACCCCAAAAAAACAGCCAAGTGCTGCAGGGCTCCCCCGACCGCCACACCCAAAGCACCCTGCTGCACGCGCGGATGCAAATGACCAACCACAGAGGTTGATACGCCGCCGGCTCCAAGCTGGTGAAGCTTGGTGCTCGCCGAGATGTTAAAATGCCGACAAGCGAAATGTCGCCAACTCCACGGTGACGCTCCTGAACCGCCAGAATCCTATTCCATAGCAGTGTCGAGTTCCAAAGCACAAGCCGGCAAAGTCTGAAGGGCGCTGGAGAGGGAGTGTCGCGCTACAGCTGCAAAGTGGACTGACGAAAAACGAGGACGCCCACAAATGCAAACTGCTTCACAGTGGTTCGTAGGCCTTAAGAAGCCTAAAACAAAAGGAAGCAAGTCAAACAGCGCGCGAGAAATGACGTCGACTGTTTCAAAGCTGTGCAGAAGGAAAGGAGGATGCAAGAATAGCAAGAGAAGAGAGTAAAGTAAAGTGCTCGGGGGCGAACGTTTTGGCCATGCGTTTCCACTCCCAGCATTCCGCCTCGCCGTGGCGGGGGGTCTGGTGCAGCAGGCAGTACTGTGCGTCTTCCGGCGTGGGACGCGGCCCATACTGAGGCACCACCTCGCCCGCAGCTGCTGGGAACCGCGCGAGGATGGCAGACTGGGACTGCGCGTGGCCCGGGTGGGCGTGCGCGAGGGTGTGCGCGGCAGCGGTGCGCGCGTGCCGCACCGGCGCTTGCGTGGCTGGTTCTTGCTCCCACCAGCCCCATGCCTGCTGCAGCCAGCCCTTGACGGTAGCCAGGTCATAGGTGTAGGCGGCGGGCTCAGTGTTCAGCCGGTGGCAAGCCTCATTGCGGCGACTCGCCATTTCCCTCATGACAATGGGCAGGAACCGAACGCTCTGGAAGAGCCAGCGCCCCGCTGCAGAGGTCTCGCCCCGCGGGCAGCGTGCCAGCAGCTGTTCAAACCGCTGGATGCCCTGTCGCCAGTCCTCCTCCGGATGAGCAGCATCACGCAGCTCAAACTCTGAGGCGGCCGTCAGCGCGGCAGCCGGTGCCATGCCCATACCACGCACCACAGCGTCGCGCCAGTACAGCACTACGTGTGGGACGCTGCCGTAGCCTTTGCCACAGTAGTCCTGCGTGGGCTCGCCAGCCGCCTGACGCGCTGCTTCCCAGTCGGCTTGATGCCGGGCCAGGACGCCTGCCTGTTCTGCATGGAGCCAAGCGGCGAACTTGGAGTCGGCCACGGCAGCCTTGAGGCCCAGTGCCTTCACTAAGTGCAAGCCGTTGCGTGCCTCTGGGTGGTCGGGGTCCTCGTGCGCGGCGTTGTCCGACAGCCAAGTGGTGGCTGTTTGCGCAAAAGCCTCCGGCGGGCCGACGCCGTCCTACTGTGGGCTGAAGGCGCTGGTAGGTTTGTACGTTGGCTTGCGCGAGGCAAGGGCGCTGTGCAGTGATTGTAGCAGCTGGAGCGAGGGCTCGGAAGTTGCATTCAGTGCGGACGAGGCAGCGGGAGCTGCCCTGGGGGGCGCAGCGGGCGGCGGTCGGTGCGACACCGGCGACGGCAGCAGAACCACGGCGTCGCTGTGTGGCGCGGCATGCCGCCGGAGCAGGGCCAACTCACTGCGGGCGGCACGCCTGGTCGCGTCGCCGGGTTGCTGGTCTCCAGCTGGGTCAGGCCTTTGGCCGCCAGGTTCCGCATCTCGCTGCTCTAGCAGCCGCTGCAGGCGTTCATTGCTCTGATGCAGGCGGAGTGCCGTCTCGCGCCAGATGGCTGAGCTGCTGCCGCTGCCTGCAGCGCTGGGCGCAGTGGTAAGCCTACCTCCCACGCCTGCCGCCAACGGCGGTGCCGCCTGGCTGCGCGAACGCAGCCGGCGGCCCGCCCGTTCGAGGCCCCATTCTCCACGCTTCTCTGCGCTGGCGCGTAGCAGCCGCAGTACTTCTGACTCTCCCACCTGGCTGACAGAAGGGCCTAGTGACTCGTCGTCAGACTCTGACGCCCCGAAGCCGCTACCGGCGCTGCCCGTTACGCCTGATGGGGCGTAGTCTGCATCCTCCTCGTCCTCCAGCCCGTCGAGGGCAAACGCTGGGTTGACAGCGAGCCTGGCCCGCTCCAGAGCGCTGGGCCTGGGCGGCCGCGCCACGCCTGGCGCGGCTTCCGCGGCTGCGCCCTCTGCCCCGGCGGCCTGCGCTGCGCCGTTGGTCGCAGCCATGGCGGCAAGCGCCATGATCACAGGCCGAACGTCAAGTTCCGCCGGTGCTGTGGCGCCTGCCGCGGTTGCCGGGGGCGCACCTGCCTGGCCCCCAGCAGAGCCCCCAGCCCCTGCCGCCGCGGCTGCCGCCATGTTAGCCAAGGCCCTGTTGGCCCGTTCAATCGCGGCCGGGTCCCCCACTGGCAGCAGAGGCTGCCGTGCGCGCCGAGTGCCTGCGCCGATGGCCGAAGCAGCCCGACCGCCTACCGCCCGGAGCGCATTGGCAGCTGCATCCCCGAGCTGCGCCGCCCCTGCCAACACGTTACTGACGCTGCCACCGCGTCGTCGCTGAGCACGCCCAGGCTGTCCTCCGTCTGACATGATTCACTTAGAGACTACTAAATTGCTTCCCAGGCCGCGGCCGCTAGCACGCCTTGCCCCGCTAGCTCACCACTGCTCTGCTGAAGGATTGACTCCTCCGCAAAGGATCGTGCGAGCGCGCCAGCGGTCAGGGCAGCCTTGCGGCCTGCGGCATGTGAAAGCACAGGGAGTGGCGCGAGGAGTTTAGAGACGTCACAGCTTCCGAGCTCTTGATTCACGCAATATCAAAACGATATGCGTCACGACATCCGAGGCCTTGTCATAGCCGGTCCCCCCGGTTCGCGCAGACTGTCCGCTGTTACTGGGTTGCGCATGCACTCTGGCCACCTGTGTTAAACCAGGCTAGGCATAGACATAACCTAGCTGGCCAGGCGAGGACGCTGCTTCACTGCTGGAGGAATACGCGAGTTGCGGGTTGCTGGGACAATGGACTGCCGTCGCAGTCCCCGAGTTGTGAGATACCCCGGCGGTTCTCACTGGGCATGCCCCCGATTGCTAGCTGGTCCAAACGCTAGTCTTGCCTGCCGCTGAACACGCCTTGGCGTTCTCGCTCCCGCAGGTGATCAGTCTGCTCTCAGCGAGTCACAAGAACTACACATTAGTCGTCGTAAAGCCAATATGGAGTAACAGCGGACAGTGCCGCTCACAGGCGTCACTGCCCGCTACGTGCGCCGACCAACTGTACGGCAACTTCTCACTCGCACCTTTCTCTCAGGCTGATAGCAAGCAAGGTTAATCCTACACCAAGCAGGCGATACACAGCAGTCTTAGCTGCACGAGTCCACACGCAGTCACACACGCGACACAAAACCCTAGGCTACACACGCTCGTGCCGGTGGAATGCAGTGCCGGCAGAATGGCGCGACACTGGCGCGCGGTGGTGGTGGTTCTTGCGGTTAGGCTGTGGTGTAGGTTGGTGCTTGGGTTAGGTCTGGCGGTGTTTTTGTGCCACCCCTCCCGGGGGGCGGGGGGGCCAGCCTCCTGCTCTGTCTGCCGGGTCGGGGTGGGGTGTGGTGGGATGGTTGGGGGTAGTTGGTGGCGGTTTTCGAGGTGTTTGCTTTCTGTTTTCTCCTCTTCTCTTCTCTTCTTGCCCTGTCAGGGTTCTGGTCTCGGGGACCAGGCTGCTTTCAGGCAGCAGGGGGGCTGCGCGTCTGCCCCTGTTCAACCTTGTAAGGATGATTCCTCAAAAAAAAACCCTTGAAAACCGCCACCAACCACCCCAATCCATCCCACCCCACCCCACCCCAAAACAAAGACAAACGTGCCAGTGGACACCCGGCCCATCATTCCGGGCACCTACACCGTCACGGTCAAGATGGTAGGGGGCCCTGTGTGGGGGGCTTTCCGCGGTCGCACCGATTTGGTGCTGCAGGCGGGTGGCTATCCCACCACCTCGGACCCCTCTAACCTGGCGTGTGCTTATGTGGTCTCAGAGCAGTGCGCCAAATCGGTGGGCCCCAAGGGGGAGCCCCAGGCCCCCGCAGGCCAGGGCATCACCAACCACATCTTTGCCTGTGTGCGGGGCCCAGTCTGGGACCCGCAGCTCTCTCACCTGCACTGTGCCAAGTTTGAGATGCCCGGTGAGGAGCCCATGGCGGCCAGGCCTCGCCCTGCCGGTGCTGGGCCGGCTGGCGTGCAGCAGCAGCACAGTGGCGCTCCCGCGCCACGGCCGCCCTTGGATCAGCAGGCAGCCGCTGGGCAGGATCAGGAGCAGACCGCTGTGATGCAGCGGTACTTGGCCGAGCTGGCGGACCTCAATCTCCAGCGGCAACGGCGGTTACAGGAACAGCAACAGCAGCAGCAGCAGCTGCAGCGCCAGGGGCAGTCGCCCAGGCCCCGGACCGGCTCCCAGGTTGTGGTCCTGGCCACGCTGGGGGGGCAGGCCGGGGCGGGCGGTGGCCCTGGCGTGGCGGCGTCACGGCGTGGGCAACGTGTTGACATAGTTGACCACGTGGGGGACGTGCAGATGCAGGAGGCGGCGGGTGTGGGTGACGCAGGGGCTGCCGCTGCTGGCGCCAGCGGACCACCCGCCGTGGCCTCACCCTCGCTGCCAGCTCTGGTGGCGGGGGGAAGCACCCGTTCTGCTGCGGCTACCCTAAGGGCCGAGCGACAGCAGCAGCCCTCTTCACAGCAGCGGGTGGCAGCGGGAGGGCTTAGCGGGGGGCAGCCGTCTGCAGGCGTGGGGGGGCCACCGGCAGTCAGGCGTCGTACTGCCTGTGCTGGGTCGGCTGGCGCGCAGCAGCAGCCCAGTGGGGCTCCCGCGCCACAGCCGCCCTTTGATCAGCGGGCGGCCGCCAGGCAGGAGCAGGAGCAGACCGCTGTGATGCAGCGGTACTTGGCCTACATGGCGGACCTCCATCTCCAGCAGCAACGGCGGGTACAGCAACAGCAGCAGCAGGAGCAGCAGCGCCAGGTGCAGCCGCCCAGGCCCCGGACCGGCTCCCGGTTTGAGGTCCTGGCCACGCTGGGGGGACAGGACGGGGCGGGCGATGGCGCTGCCGCGGCGGCGCCCGGGCGTGGGCGACGGGTGCAACCAGCCGCGCACGCACCGCCGCCACCGCTGCAGCAACAGCCCCGCTCCAAAGGGCGCTGTGGCCCCGCCCAGCTCCCGCAGCAGAGGGCAGGGCGCTTGGGCGGCGGGCTGCCTCCCCCGCAGGACGGTGCTAGCTCGCCGCCGCGCGTGCCCACTGGGCGGCCGGCCGGGGGACAGCAGGCTGGTGGGGGCAGCGGGTTGGGGCGCCAGGGTGGAGGAGTGGGGCGGGCAGTGCCCCAGCCGCTACCCCAGGCGCGGCCTCCACTGCAAACGTCACAACCGGCGGGTGGTGGTAAGGGCAGGGGCAGGGGCCTGGGCGCGCCGGCTGGGGCTTCGGCCGACACGGCTGGGCGCGCTGGTGGGGGTGCGGGCAGTGAGGCGGAGTACGGGGCCGTTTGCCTGACCCGGGACACGTGTGTTGCCATCGGCTCTGACCTCGTGACGCACCAGAACCGCTGCGCAGATGTGCAGGGGTTTGAGTGGGCGCAGCTGGGCCACGACACGCTTGGTGGCCGCCTCCTCGCCTACCTCCGTGACCAGGGCGCCACCGTACCGGACTGGGCCGTCTGCCGCGTGCCGGCCGGCCGTACCGCCATCCTGGCACAGCTGCACGACGAGTTCACTGGCTGGTGGCGCCTATACTCAGCCCAGCCTGCAGACACGCCCCTGCCTTCCGATGTGACGGAGCAGCTGGATGACGCCGCGCAGCAGGTGCAGACGGCCTACATGGACTACGTGCTCCTAAACGCCCGCACCCTGCGGTCCGCTAAGCGTGGGCTTGCGGACCCCGGCGGGGCCAGCGGGCCCAGCCGCCGGAAACGCCAGCACCGCAGCCGCAGTACCTCCAGCCTCATGAGCCTGGGCAGCGCTCCATTGCACCCCAGCGGCGCCAGCTCAGGTGCCGCTAGCATGAGCACCAGCAGCGGCGGCGCGCCCCCCAGCCAGGGTGGCGACCGCCGCGGCAAACGCCACAGCAGCAACAGCAACCGCACCCGCCACGGCGCTGCCGTGGCCGGCGGGGGCTCATAATGCGGCCACCAGTGGGAGCGGCGAACCTTCGGCTGCTGACAGTGAATGTCAACGGCCTGGGCTCGCCGTTCAAGGCGCGGGCGCTGGTCTCGCACCTACAGCAAGTTGGGGCGGATGTGGCGATGGTGCAGGAGACCCATGCTACTGACACGACGGTGCTGGAGTCTTGCCTTCGTGCCGCGCAGGGGGCGTGCCTTCCGTGGCGCCACTGCCTTGCTGCCAGCCCGGCGGCGTCGCCCCACTCCTGTGGGACGGCTATCCTGGCGCGGAGTCGGCTGTCCCTTCCAGGCTGCGTTCTGCAGCCGCCGTCAACGGATGCGGCGGGCCGTGTGGTATGTTGGGATTGGGACGTGGGTCACCTGCGCCTGCGCTTCGTGTGTGTGTATGCGCCCACGGCCGTGGCGGACAAGCCTGCTTTCTTTGCCGGGCTGCATCCCCACCTGGCCTCGGACAGGGTGCTTGTTGTCGGTGGGGACTGGAACTGTGTCACCGATGCCAGTCAGGAGGGCAGCACCGCCTCACCACCCCTGTGGGTCATCCAGATGCAGCCACTGACGTCCTTTCTGCGGCGGCAGGTGGCGCAAGGGGCACTGCGCACGCCCCTGTTACCCAGCGGCGAGCAGGCGCCACCGGCTGCCCACCACGCTGACGACACGACCCTCACGGCGCGCGACCCGGTGGTGGACGGGCCGGTCCTGATGGCGGCAGTACAGCTGTTCTGCCGCGCGTCCAACGCCCGTGTCCATCCGGACAAGAGCAAGGCCATGGGCCTTGGCAGGTTTGCGCACCTGACGGGCCCTTGCCCACACACGGGGGTGCCGTTTACCACTGGCGCCGTGACGCACCTGGGTGTGCCCCTGTCGTGGGACTCGGATGCGGCTGCAGCTGACTTGTACACCCGGCGGGCTCGCGGCATGGCGTTTGTGGCGCGTCTGTGGGCTGCCCTGTCTCTGACTCTTGTTGGCCGTGTGCACATTGCGAAGCAGGTGCTGGCGGCGAAGCTGGCCTACCACTTCAGCTTCCTCAACCCGTCGCCTGCGCAGCTGAAGGAACTCACCGACCTGGTGGACCACTTTGCTGCGCGCTCCATGCACGCTGAGGACGCCAGCCTGGTGTCGCACGGGAACCCGCTCCTGCTGCCAAAGCGGGAAACGGCCTGTCTGCCGTACAAGGATGGGGGTGTCAACCACGTCGACCTGCCTGCGTTCCTGTCTGCCCTGCAAGCTAAGACCTTCGCCCTCCTTGCCCAGCCAGGCCGGCAACCCTGGAAGATGCTCACCCGGGCGCTGCTTACTCATGTGCGCCCGGACTCCGCCACCACGTGGGCGTGGGTGTACAGCGACGCGCCGGCGCCAGCGGGGCTGCCTGCCCGGCTGGCGGCCGCGGTCGGCCACATGCAGAGCGCGGGCGTGAAACAGCATCCACCGCAGCCAGCCACTCAGCCGCCAGCGGCGCCGCCACAGTGGCGGGTTTTTTTTTTTTTTTTTGAGGAATCATCCTTACAAGGTTGAACAGGGGCAGACGCGCTGCCCCCCTGCTGCCTGAAAGCAGCCTGGTCCCCGGGACCAGAAACCTGACAGGGCAAGAAGAGGAGAGAAGAGAAGAAAAACAGAAAACAAACACCTCGAAAACCGCCACCAACCACCCCCATCCATCCCACCCCACCCCACCCCGACCCGGCAGACAGAGCAGGAGGCTGGCCCCCCCGCCCCCCGGGAGGGGTTGCACAAAAACACCGCCAGACCTAACCCAAGCACCAACCTACACCACAGCCTAACCGCAAGAACCACCACCACCGCGCGCCAGGAAAAGAAACACCAGCGCTACGCACTCGCCCGGCCCAAACCCACCCCACCCCCACAAGTCGGTTGCTTAAGCAACACCCCAGGAGAACCGGCAGAGGAGACACAAGCAGAAACTAAACGGGCCAGATGTGGCGCTGACTAAGCGGGCTCCAGTCCGCTGCAAGACGCGCTGTGCAGGAAGTCCCACAGCCGCCCAGGTGCTGCGACGCCAGCCAGAGCTAAAAAACATGGGCGCCAGATAAGCTGATGACGATAATACGCCACGCCAGCGCCTGGAAAGAACCGCCGCCTAGGGGGCCTGCACAGGTGATGCAAGTGTCAGCCGCAAGTTCAACTTCGGTGACCCACCCTGAACCTCCTCCACTTCACAAAGCGCGCCACCCGCCGTCCAGATGGCAACAAAATGCTCCAGCTTAGCCGCCTTGAGCTGTGCGGTGAGCAGCTGAGTGGGCAGAGCCGACAGGGTTTCAGGGGTTAGCGTGGCGGCAGTGAAACGCAGCCGCATCACCCTGCGCAGCTCGCTGACCACCTCCCGAACCACATGCTCCGACGTCTGCTTAGCAGGCTCGCGGGACCAGTACGCACACCAGACGGCGTACAAGAAGGTGGCCCGCAAAGTGCTCCACAGCAGCGCTCCCGCCCCCCGCGGGCCTGAGGCCCACATACCCATGCGGTCCCCCAGCATGAAGCCCGCGTCCGTCACTGGCGGCGCCGCTGCCTGGGGCGCAACGCAGGCCCACAGCTGCTGCAGCCACGTCCTCGCCTGCGCATAAGCCGGACACTCCAGGAAGATGTGCGTCAGGCTGGCCCACGCCCGCGGGCCAGGTGGCCCGCAGGCGGGGTGAGGACAGTGCGCCCCCAACCCCCCGCACCCCGTGGTCACCCGTGGCCGAATGCCCTTGCCCGCCCTGTACAGCCCGCAAGGCAGGTAAGCATGTTGCAGCCGGTACACCAGCACCTTTGCCCCCCGACTGGCGTGGCTGTCCCACAGCCTCCGCCACGTACCCCGCAGAAGGGACGCATCCGGGGGCGGCATGCGAGGGTCGCCCTCCACCGCCGCCGCTGCTGCCGCCGCCGCCGTGGCAGGCCCAGTGCTAGGTCCCGCCCCGCCCGCCGCCTGCTCCTGCAGCCGCGCGGACCGCCGCGGCCCCTCACCCGACTGCTGGGACGGGGACGCATACGACTGCAGTTCTCTCGCCGGCGTGTTCTGCAGCCCGGCTGCCGCGGAGGTGCGGTGGAGCCAGGGGTCCAGAGCCACCGGGTTATTGTGGAAATGCTGCGCCGCCGTGGTGGTCAGCTGCGCCGCTGCACGCTGCCACTCCGCCTCCCGCTTCGCCAGCCGCGACTGTGCCGCTGGCTGGGGCCCCGAGCCCCCCGCCTGCTGTGCTGGCGCTGGGCACGGCATGGCTGCGGGGCGGGCCGGAGCCGGAGGTGCGGCCGGGTTGGCCGCGGTGATGGCCCGCCGCACGTCCCGCACCGTGTAGTCCGCTAAGCTGACACCCGCAATCCGGCAGTGCTCCGGGTGCACCACCACCCCAGCCTCCGGCGCCAGGAAGTACGGCGCCCGAGGCCACGCCCCCGCCCGGTCCCCTGGTGATGCTGCATCGTACGCCGCCCGCTCTTCAAAGGTCCACAGGTGCCGCGGCTTGCGATGCTGCAGCACACAGGCAGGCTGCCACGCCCCATCCACCGCCGGGGGCAGCACGCCAGGCCCAGGCTCCAAGAGCCGCCCCGTGTAGTGGACGTAGGACACAGCCCCCGCAGCGTTAGCCACCCACAGCTGGTCCAGGCTAACCCGCCACTGTGGCGGCGCCGCTGGCGGCTGAGTGGCTGGCTGCGGTGGATGCTGTTCCACGCCCGCGCTCTGCATGTGGCCGACCGCGGCCGCCAGCCGGGCAGGCAGCCCCGCTGGCGCCGGCGCGTCGCTGTACACCCACGCCCACGTGGTGGCGGAGTCCGGGCGCACATGAGTAAGCAGCGCCCGGGTGAGCATCTTCCAGGGTTGCCGGCCTGGCTGGGCAAGGAGGGCGAAGGTCTTAGCTTGCAGGGCAGACAGGAACGCAGGCAGGTCGACGTGGTTGACACCCCCATCCTTGTACGGCAGACAGGCCGTTTCCCGCTTTGGCAGCAGGAGCGGGTTCCCGTGCGACACCAGGCTGGCGTCCTCAGCGTGCATGGACCGCGCAGCAAAGTGGTCCACCAGGTCGGTGAGTTCCTTCAGCTGCGCAGGCGATGGGTTGAGGAAGCTGAAGTGGTAGGCCAGCTTCGCCGCCAGCACCTGCTTCGCAATGTGCACACGGCCAACAAGAGTCAGAGACAGGGCAGCCCACAGACGCGCCACAAACGCCATGCCGCGAGCCCGCCGGGTGAACAAGTCAGCTGCAGCCGCATCCGAGTCCCACGACAGGGGCACACCCAGGTGCGTCACGGCGCCAGTGGTAAACGGCACCCCCGTGTGTGGGCAAGGGCCCGTCAGGTGCGCAAACCTGCCAAGGCCCATGGCCTTGCTCTTGTCCGGATGGACACGGGCGTTGGACGCGCGGCAGAACAGCTGTACTGCCGCCATCAGGACCGGCCCGTCCACCGCCGGGTCGCGCGCCGTGAGGGTCGTGTCGTCAGCGTGGTGGGCAGCCGGTGGCGCCTGCTCGCCGCTGGGTAACAGGGGCGTGCGCAGTGCCCCTTGCTCCACCTGCCGCCGCAGAAAGGACGTCAGTGGCTGCATCTGGATGACCCACAGGGGTGGTGAGGCGGTGCTGCCCTGCGGCAAGCCGTTCAGCACTGGGAAGGCGTCAGAGAGCATCCCGTTCACACACACGCGGGCAGAGCTGTTGGCAGTGAGCAGGCGGATCCAGCGCAGCATGCGCGGCCCAAACCCAAGTCCCTCCGCGGACGCATACAGCCACTGCCGGTGCACCCGGTCATACGCCTTTTCAATGTCCAAGAAGTACAGCGCACCACCCTGCCGTGGCGTGCCGTCCGCGCCCACGTCCAGGCGCATCCATTCGATCAGGCCTTGGAGGTACAGCGCGTTGTCACCAATCCAGCGGCCGGTGATGAACGCGGTCTGCAGCTCATCCACAACTGCATCCAGGGCGGGCTGCAGGCGGGCGCTGACGGCCTTGGACACCATCTTGAAGTCGCAGTTGAGCAGCGTGATGGGCCGGTACGACGCCAGCTCGGCGCGGTCCAGGCTTTTGCCCTTGTAGATGAGGGTGATGATGCCCTCCCGCCAGGAGGCGGGCAGCGCCGCCGCCATTTCACCGCCATCGTGGGCGTCTGCAGCGGCAGCAAAGGCAGCGGCAGCAGCAGCACACAAGCGCGGACCCAGCAGCGCCCAGAAAACCTTGTACACCTCGTACGGGACCCCGTCCGACCCAGGCGCTTTACCATTGGCGGAGCCAGCCAGCGCTGCCATCAGCTCTGCATCACCGAGGGCGCCGTCACCGGACCCCTCTGCGGCGGCCTGCAGATCCGCCGGAACCTTGCGGTCAATGGCCGCCAGAAGCTGCTGCTGCGACGCCGTACAGACCGGCTGCACGCGGAACAGGCCGGTGGGGCTGGTGCTGCTGTACATGGCTGCAGCGGCTGCGGAGACAGTGTTGCGCGTGCCCGGCCCCGTGAGCGCCACAGGCGCCGGTTGCCCCGGCACCTTCAAGTGCGTGATGGGCTCCTGCGCGCCGGCTGCTGGCTCGTCAGCCTGCCGATGGAACCAGCGAGTGCCCCGCTCCCCATGCTCCTCCATCAGTGCAGCGCGGGCATTGTGGCTGGCCGCTGCGGCAGCTGCCCGCTCCTCCCGCACCGCCAAGTTGGCCATGGCCGCAGCCTGACGCTGCGCGGCGCTGGCACCCGGCCGGTCGGCCAGGGCAGCGGCCGCGTCTGCGGCCAGCACCACGCCATGCAGCCCGTCCCGGGTCTGGCGTGCATGCCGACGGTGGATGCTGGTGGCGGCCTCCCGCAAGAAGAACTTGTCCGCCTCCCATTGCGTGCAAGCGCCGTCACCTGTACTGGTCACAGGATTTGCGGCAACGTGCGCCTCCAAGCGCTGCTCGAGCTCCAGACGCAGCGAGGGGTGAAACAGCAGGTATGTGGGGAAGCGCCACTGCTCCCGGTGCGCATGTGGCAGGTCGGGCAAGGACAGGGTGAGCAGCACACCGTTGTGGTCCCCAGGCGCCCCATACGTGCGTGCGACATCCAGCACCCACGGCGCCGCGGTGGAACTGACATACCACCGATCCAGGCGTGCGGGAGTGGCTGGCTTGGGCGTGGCCGGATGCGTGTAGCCCTTGGCGCCGCCACGCTTGCTCGCCCAAGGGTCCACCAGACTGAACTGGGCGAGGAGGCTGGCAAGTTGCGGGGCACCTGCAGCACGTGACGGGCTAGGGGCCGCCTCCTGACTGGCATCGGTGACACAGTTCCAGTCCCCACCGACAACAAGCACCCTGTCCGAGGCCAGGTGGGTATGCAGCCCGGCAAAGAAAGCAGGCTTGTCCGCCACGGCCGTGGGCGCATACACACACACGAAGCGCAGGCGCAGGTGACCCACGTCCCAATCCCAACATACCACACGGCCCGCCGCATCCGTTGACGGCGGCTGCAGTACGCAGCCTGGAAGGGACAGCCGACTCCGCGCCAGGATAGCCGTCCCACAGGAGTGGGGCGACGCTGCCGGGCTGGCAGCAAGCAGTGGCGCCACGGAAGGCACGCCCCCTGCGCGGCACGAAGGCAAGACTCCAGCACCGTCGTGTCAGTAGCGTGGGTCTCCTGCACCATCGCCACATCCGCCCCAACTTGCTGCAGGTGCGAGACCAGCGCCCGCGCCTTGAGCGGCGAGCCCAGGCCGTTGACATTCACTGTCAGCAGCCGAAGGTTCGCCGCTCCCACTGGTGGCCGCATTATGAGCCCCCGGCGGCCACGGCAGCGCCGTGGCGGGTGCGGTTGCTGTTGCTGCTGTGGTGTTTGCCGCGGCGGTCGCCACCCTGGCTGGGGGGCGCGCCGCCGCTGCTGGTGCTCATGCTAGCGGCACCTGAGCTGGCGCCGCCGGGGTGCAATGGAGCGCTGCCCAGGCTCATGAGGCTGGAGGTACTGCGGCTGCGGTGCTGGCGTTGCCGGCGGCTGGGCCCGCTGGCCCCGCCGGGGTCCGCCAGCCCACGCTTAGCGGACCGCAGGGTGCGGGCGTCTAGGAGCACGTAGTCCATGTAGGCCGTCTGCACCTGCTGCGCGGCGTCATCCAGCTGCTCCGTCACATCGGAAGGCAGGGGCGTGTCTGCAGGCTGGGCTGAGTATAGGCGCCACCAGCCAGTGAACTCGTCGTGCAGCTGTGCCAGGACGGCGGTACGGCCGGCCGGCACGCGGCAGACGGCCCAGTCCGGTACGGTGGCGCCCTGGTCACGGAGGTAGGCGAGGAGGCGGCCACCAAGCGTGTCGTGGCCCAGCTGCGCCCACTCAAACCCCTGCACATCTGCGCAGCGGTTCTGGTGCGTCACGAGGTCAGAGCCAATGGCAACGCACGTGTCCCGGGTCAGGCAAACGGCCCCGTACTCTGCCTCACTGCCCGCACCCCCACCAGCGCGCCCAGCCGTGTCGGCCGAACCCCCAGCTGGCGCGCCCAGGCCCCTGTCCCTGCCCTTACCACCACCCGCCGGTTGTGACGTTTGCAGTGGCGGCCGCGCCTGGGGTAGCGGCTGGGGCACTGCCCGCCCCACTCCTCCACCCTGGCGCCCCAACCCGCTGCCCCCACCAGCCTGCTGTCCCCCGGTCGGCCGCCCAGTGGGCACGCGCGGCGGCGAGCTAGCACCGTCCTGCGGGGGAGGCAGCCCGCCGCCCAAGCGCCCTGCCCTCTGCTGCGGGAGCTGGGCGGGGCCACAGCGCCCTTTGGAGCGGGGCTGTTGCTGCAGCGGTGGCGGCGGTGCGTGCGCGGCTGGTTGCACCCGTCGCCCACGCCCGGGCGCCGCCGTGGCAGCGCCATCGCCCGCCCCGTCCTGTCCCCCCAGCGTGGCCAGGACCTCGAACCGGGAGCCGGTCCGGGGCCTGGGCGGCTGCACCTGGCGCTGCTGCTCCTGCTGCTGCTGGTGCTGTACCCGCCGTTGCTGCTGGAGATGGAGGTCCACCATGTAGGCCAAGTACCGCTGCATCACAGCGGTCTGCTCCTGATCCTGCCTGGCGGCCGCCCGCTGATCAAAGGGCGGCTGTGGCGCGGAAGCCCCACTGGGCTGCTGCTGCGCGCCAGCCGACCCAGCACAGGCAGTACGACGCCTGACCGCCGGTGGCCCCCCCACGCCTGCAGACGGCTGCCCCCCGCTAAGCCCTCCCGCTGCCACCCGCCGCTGTGAAGAGGGCTGCTGCTGTCGCTCGGCCCTTAGGGTAGCCGCAGCAGAACGGGTGCTTCCCCCCGCCACCAGAGCTGGCAGCGAGGGTGAGGCCACGGTGGGTGGTCCGCTGGCGCCACCAGCGGCAGCCCCTGCGTCACCCACACCCGCCGCCTCCTGCATCTGCACGTCCCCCACGTGGTCAACTATGTCAACACGTTGCCCACGCCGTGACGCCGCCACGCCAGGGCCACCGCCCGCCCCGTCCTGCCCCCCCAGCGTGGCCAGGACCACAACCTGGGAGCCGGTCCGGGGCCTGGGCGACTGCCCCTGGCGCTGCAGCTGCTGCTGCTGCTGTTGCTGTTCCTGTAACCGCCGTTGCCGCTGGAGATTGAGGTCCGCCAGCTCGGCCAAGTACCGCTGCATCACAGCGGTCGGCTCCTGATCCTGCCCAGCGGCTGCCTGCTGATCCAAGGGCGGCCGTGGCGCGGGAACGCCACTGTGCTGCTGCTGCACGCCAGCCGGCCCAGCACCGGCAGGGGGAGGCCTGGCCGCCGGCGGCCCCCCCACGCCTGCCGCCGGCTGGACCCCGCTAAGCCCTCCCGCTGACACCCACTGCTGTGAAGAGGGCTGCTGCTGCAGCGCGGCCCGCAGGGCAGCCGCAGCAGCACGGTTGCTTCCCCCCGCCACCAGAACTGGCAGCGGGGGCGGGGCCCCGCTGTGTGGCCCGCTGGCGCCACCAGCTGCAGCCGCCACGTCACCCAAACCCGCCGCCTCCTGCATCTGCACGTCCCCCACGTGGTCAACGATGTCCGCTGCGGTCGCCATGGCAGCCGCGGGCCTCGCCACACCCAAGGTGTTGCCACCCAGGTCGGCGACCCTGGCTGCAGCCGGAGCAGGGCTGCCTGCCGCAGCTGTCGTGGCTGCCCCAGCCGCCTGGGGGGCGCCACGGACCTCCACCTGCATGGGCTCCTCACCGGGCATCTCAAACTTGGCACAGTGCAGGTGAGAGAGCTGCGGGTCCCAGACTGGGCCCCGCACACAGGCAAAGATGTGGTTGGTGATGCCCTGGCCTGCGGGGGCCTGGGGCTCCCCCTTGGGGCCCACCGATTTTGCGCACTGCTCTGAGACCACATAAGCACACGCCAGGTTAGAGGGGTCCGAGGTGGTGGGATAGCCGCCCGCCTGCAGCACCAAATCGGTGCGACCGCGGAAAGCCCCCCACACAGGGCCCCCTACCATCTTGACCGTGACGGTGTAGGTGCCCGGAATGATGGGCCGGGTGTCCACTGGCACGTGAACCGTGAGGACAGCCTGACCGCGCTGGAGCGGTACCGCCAGCGGCGACTTGCGCATGAGCTCCGCTGTGAAGGCTGCTTTGCTGGTGCTGGTCGCGCGCCTGCTGAAGGCCAGCCCCGCAAACGTGCGGGAGGGGTGGCCTGTGCTGTGCAGAGAGTGGCCCTGCAAGAGCTGCGGCTGGTTGCCCTGCCGGCACATGGTGTCCAACACTGACAGGGCAGCACTGGTCACTTCCCGGACGCCGGCTGAGGACAGCTGCTCGCCCTCTGGGAGCCCCGTGGTGGCACCCACCAGAAGGACTGGGTAGGTAGGCAGGCTGGGGCCCTGAGGCTGCGTCGTCAGGTCCTGCACGCCGTGCGCCAGGCTATGCGTGGACAGGGCAAGGTGGAGCTGCAGCCCGGGGCTGAAGAACAGGCTGGCAGTGTTGCCCCCACCTGCAGGGGTGCGGTCCGCTGCCAAGTCTGGCAGTGGGCGGTGATGCCCAAACGCCGGCCCCCCACACGGCACGGCATGTGCTGCTGTGGCCGCGCCGTGTGCGGGTGTGCTGTATGGCTGGTGTTGGCCCCTGGTGGCTTGGCTGCGCTGAGACACCAGGCGGAACCGACCAGGATCACCCAGCAACTGCATAGCTGCCCAAGATCAGCACTCACAGGGCATCACAGCAGGGCGGGCGCCAGGCAGCCAGGCACCAGGCAACAAGGGCACGAAGACGAGCCACACCCCAAAAAAACACCCAAGTGCTGCAGGGCTCCCCCGACCGCCACACCCAAAGCACCCTGCTGCACGCGCAGATGCAAAGGACCAACCACAAAGGTTGATACGCCGCCTGCTCCAAGCTGGTGAGTGTGGTGCTCGCCGAGATGTTAAAATGCCGACAAGCGAAATGTCGCCAACTCCACGGCGACGTTCCTGAACCGCCAGAATCCTATTCCATAGCTGTGTCGAGGTCCAAAGCACAAGCCGACATAGGCTGAAGGGCGCTGGAGAGGGAGTGTCGCGCTACAGCTGCAAAGTGGACTGACGAAAAACGAGCACGCCCACAAATGCAGACTGCTTCACAGTGGTTCGTAGGCCTTAAGAAGCCTAAAACAAAAGGAAGCAAGTCAAACAGCGCGAGAGAAATGACGTCGACTGTTGCAAAGCTGTGCAGAAGGAAAGGAGGATGCAAGAATAGCAAGAGAAGAGAGTAAAGTAAAGTAAAGTAAAGTGGGTTAGCCTGGACCAGCTGTGGGTGGCTAACGCTGCGGGGGCTGTGTCCTACGTCCACTACACGGGGCGGCTCTTGGAGCCTGGGCCTGGCGTGCTGCCCCCGGCGGTGGATGGGGCGTGGCAGCCTGCCTGTGTGCTGCAGCATCGCAAGCCGCGGCACCTGTGGACCTTTGAAGAGCGGGCGGCGTACGATGCAGCATCTCCAGGGGACCGGGCGGGGGCGTGGCCTCGGGCGCCGTACTTCCTGGCGCCGGAGGCTGGGGTGGTGGTGCACCCGGAGCACTGCCGGATTGCGGGTGTCAGCTTGGCGGACTACACGGTGCGGGACGTGCGGCGGGCCATCACCGCGGCCAACCCGGCCGCACCTCCGGCTCCGGCCCGCCCCGCAGCCATGCCATGCCCGGCGCCAACACAGCAGGCGGGGGGTTCGGGGCCCCAGCCAGCGGCACAGTCGCGGCTGGCGAAGCGGGAGGCGGAGTGGCAGCGTGCAGCGGCGCAGCTGACCACCACGGCGGCGCAGCATTTCCACAATAACCCGGTGGCTCTGGACCCCTGGCTCCACCGCACCTCCGCGGCAGCCGGATTGCGGGTGTCAGCTTAGCGGACTACACGGTGCGGGACGTGCGGCGGGCCATCACCGCGGCCAACCCGGCCGCACCTCCGGCTCCGGCCCGCCCCGCAGCCATGCCGTGCCCAGCGCCAGCACAGCAGGCGGGGGGTTCGGGGCCCCAGCCAGCGGCACAGTCGCGGCTGGCGAAGCGGGAGGCGGAGTGGCAGCGTGCAGCGGCGCAGCTGACCACCACGGCGGCGCAGCATTTCCACAATAACCCGGTGGCTCTGGACCCCTGGCTCCACCGCACCTCCGCGGCAGCCGGGCTGCAGAACACGCCGGCGAGAGAACTGCAGTCATATGCGTCCCCGTCCCAGCAGTCGGGTGAGGGGCCGCGGCGGTCCGCGCGGCTGCAGGAGCAGGCGGCGGGCGGGGCGGGACCTAGCACTGGGCCTGCCACGGCGGCGGCGGCAGCAGCGGCGGCGGTGGAGGGCGACCCTCGCATGCCGCCCCCGGATGCGTCCCTTCTGCGGGGTACGTGGCGGAGGCTGTGGGACAGCCACGCCAGTCGGGGGGCAAAGGTGCTGGTGTACCGGCTGCAACATGCTTACCTGCCTTGCGGGCTGTACAGGGCGGGCAAGGGCATTCGGCCACGGGTGACCACGGGGTGCGGGGGGTTGGGGGCGCACTGTCCTCACCCCGCCTGCGGGCCACCTGGCCCGCGGGCGTGGGCCAGCCTGACGCACATCTTCCTGGAGTGTCCGGCTTATGCGCAGGCGAGGACGTGGCTGCAGCAGCTGTGGGCCTGCGTTGCGCCCCAGGCGGCGGGTTAGCCTGGACCAGCTGTGGGTGGCTAACGCTGCGGGGGCTGTGTCCTACGTCCACTACACGGGGCGGCTCTTGGAGCCTGGGCCTGGCGTGCTGCCCCCGGCGGTGGATGGGGCGTGGCAGCCTGCCTGTGTGCTGCAGCATCGCAAGCCGCGGCACCTGTGGACCTTTGAAGAGCGGGCGGCGTACGATGCAGCATCACCAGGGGAACGGGCGGGGGCGTGGCCTCGGGCGCCGTACTTCCTGGCGCCGGAGGCTGGGGTGGTGGTGCACCCGGAGCACTGCCGGATTGCGGGTGTCAGCTTAGCGGACTACACGGTGCGGGACGTGCGGCGGGCCATCACCGCGGCCAACCCGGCCGCACCTCCGGCTCCGGCCCGCCCCGCAGCCATGCCGTGCCCAGCGCCTGCACAGCAGGCGGGGGGTTTGGGGCCCCAGCCAGCGGCACAGTCGCGGCTGGCGAAGCGGGAGGCGGAGTGGCAGCGTGCAGCGGCGCAGCTGACCACCACGGCGGCGCAGCATTTCCACAATAACCCGGTGGCTCTGGACCCCTGGCTCCACCGCACCTCCGCGGCAGCCGGGCTGCAGAACACGCCGGCGAGAGAACTGCAGTCGTATGCGTCCCCGTCCCAGCAGTCGGGTGAGGGGCCACGGCGGTCCGCGCGGCTGCAGGAGCAGGCGGCGGGCGGGGCGGGACCTAGCACTGGGCCTGCCACGGCGGCGGCGGCAGCAGCGGCGGCGGTGGAGGGCGACCCTCGCATGCCGCCCCCGGATGCGTCCCTTCTGCGGGGTACGTGGCGGAGGCTGTGGGACAGCCACGCCAGTCGGGGGGCAAAGGTGCTGGTGTACCGGCTGCAACATGCTTACCTGCCTTGCGGGCTGTACAGGGCGGGCAAGGGCATTCGGCCACGGGTGACCACGGGGTGCGGGGGGTTGGGGGCGCACTGTCCTCACCCCGCCTGCGGGCCACCTGGCCCGCGGGCGTGGGCCAGCCTGACGCACATCTTCCTGGAGTGTCCGGCTTATGCGCAGGCGAGGACGTGGCTGCAGCAGCTGTGGGCCTGCGTTGCGCCCCAGGCAGCGGCGCCGCCAGTGACGGACGCGGGCTTCATGCTGGGGGACCGCATGGGTATGTGGGCCTCAGGCCCGCGGGGGGCGGGAGCGCTGCTGTGGAGCACTTTGCGGGCCACCTTCTTGTACGCCGTCTGGTGTGCGTACTGGTCCCGCGAGCCTGCTAAGCAGACGTCGGAGCATGTGGTTCGGGAGGTGGTCAGCGAGCTGCGCAGGGTGATGCGGCTGCGTTTCACTGCCGCCACGCTAACCCCTGAAACCCTGTCGGCTCTGCCCACTCAGCTGCTCACCGCACAGCTCAAGGCGGCTAAGCTGGAGCATTTTGTTGCCATCTGGACGGCGGGTGGCGCGCTTTGTGAAGTGGAGGAGGTTCAGGGTGGGTCACCGAAGTTGAACTTGCGGCTGACACTTGCATCACCTGTGCAGGCCCCCTAGGCGGCGGTTCTTTCCAGGCGCTGGCGTGGCGTATTATCGTCATCAGCTTATCTGGCGCCCATGTTTTTTAGCTCTGGCTGGCGTCGCAGCACCTGGGCGGCTGTGGGACTTCCTGCACAGCGCGTCTTGCAGCGGACTGGAGCCCGCTTAGTCAGCGCCACATCTGGCCCGTTTAGTTTTCTGCTTGTGTCTCCTCTGCCGGTTCTCCTGGGGTGTTGCTTAAGCAACCGACTTGTGGGGGTGGGGTGGGTTTGGGCGGGGCGAGTGCGTAGCGCTGGTGTTTCTTTTTCTGGCACGCGGTGGTGGTGGTTCTTGCGGTTAGGCTGTGGTGTAGGTTGGTGCTTGGGTTAGGCCTGGCGGTGTTTTTGTGCAACCCCTCCCGGGGGGCGGGGGGGCCAGCCTCCTGCTCTGTCTGCCGGGTCGGGGTGGGGTGGGGTGGGATGGATGGGGGTGGTTGGTGGCGGTTTTCGAGGTGTTTGTTTTCTGTTTTTCTTCTCTTCTCTCCTCTTCTTGCCCTGTCAGGGTTCTGGTCCCGGGGACCAGGCTGCTTTCAGGCAGCAGGGGGGCAGCGCGTCTGCCCCTGTTCAACCTTGTAAGGATGATTCCTCAAAAAAAAAAAGGCAGCGGCGCCGCCAGTGACGGACGCGGGCTTCATGCTGGGGGACCGCATGGGTATGTGGGCCTCAGGCCCGCGGGGGGCGGGCGCGCTGCTGTGGAGCACTTTGCGGGCCACCTTCTTGTACGCCGTCTGGTGTGCGTACTGGTCCCGCGAGCCTGCTAAGCAGACGTCGGAGCATGTGGTTCGGGAGGTGGTCAGCGAGCTGCGCAGGGTGATGCAGCTGCGTTTCACTGCCGCCACGCTAACCCCTGAAACCCTGTCGGCTCTGCCCACTCAGCTTCTCACCGCACAGCTCAAGGCGGCAAAGCTGGAGCACTTTCTTGCCATCTGGTCGGCGGGTGGCGCGCTTTGTGAAGTGGAGGAGGTTCAGGGTGGGTCACCGAAGTTGAACTTGCGGCTGACACTTGCATCACCTGTGCAGGCCCCCTAGGCGGCGGTTCTTTCCAGGCGCTGGCGTGGCGTATTATCGTCATCAGCTTATCTGGCGCCCATGTATTTTAGCTCTGGCTGGCGGCGCAGCACCTGGGCGGCTGTGGGACTTCCTGCACAGCGCGTCTTGCAGCGGGCTGGAGCCCGCTTAGTCAGCGCCACATCTGGCCCGTTTAGTTTTCTGCTTGTGTCTCCTCTGCCGGTTCTCCTGGGGTGTTGCTTAAGCAACCGACTTGTGGGGGTGGGGTGGGTTTGGGCGGGGCGAGTGCGTAGCGCTGGTGTTTCTTTTTCTGGCGCGCGGTGGTGGTGGTTCTTGCGGTTAGGCTGTGGTGTAGGTTGGTGCTTGGGTTAGGTCTGGCGGTGTTTTTGTGCAACCCCTCCCGGGGGGCGGGGGGACCAGCCTCCTGCTCTGGCTGCCGGGTCGGGGTGGGTTGGGGTGGGGATGGATGGGGGTGGTTGGTGGCGGTTTTCGAGGTGTTTGTTTTCTGTTTTTCTTTTCTTCTCTTCTCTTCTTGCCCTGTCAGGGTTCTGGTCTCGGGGACCAGGCTGCTTTCAGGCAGCAGGGGGGCAGCGCGTCTGCCCCTGTTCAACCTTGTAAGGATGATTCCTCAAAAAAAAAAGGCGGCCCCTAGCCCATCACGTGCTGCAGGTGCCCCGCAACTTGCCAGCCTCCTCGCCCAGTTCAGTCTGGTGGACCCTTGGGCGAGCAAGCGTGGCGGCGCCAAGGGCTACACGCATCCGGCCACGCCCAAGCCAGCCACTCCCGCACGCCTGGATCGGTGGTATGTCAGTTCCACCGCGGCGCCGTGGGTGCTG
Organism: Chlamydomonas reinhardtii; assembly: GCF_000002595.2. Taxonomy (NCBI): domain Eukaryota; kingdom Viridiplantae; phylum Chlorophyta; class Chlorophyceae; order Chlamydomonadales; family Chlamydomonadaceae; genus Chlamydomonas; species Chlamydomonas reinhardtii. Next base: position 5,421,882 of record NC_057012.1, read on the forward strand.
GATGTCACACGCACGTATGGGGCGCCTGGGGACCACAACGGTGTGCTGCTCACCCTGTCCTTGCCCGACCTGCCACATGCGCACCGGGAGCAGTGGCGCTTCCCCACATACCTGCTGTTTCACCCCTCGCTGCGTCTGGAGCTCGAGCAGCGCTTGGAGGCGCACGTTGCCGCAAATCCTGTGACCAGTACAGGTGACGGCGCTTGCACGCAATGGGAGGCGGACAAGTTCTTCTTGCGGGAGGCCGCCACCAGCATCCACCGTCGGCATGCACGCCAGACCCGGGACGGGCTGCATGGCGTGGTGCTGGCCGCAGACGCGGCCGCTGCCCTGGCCGACCGGCCGGGTGCCAGCACCGCGCAGCGTCAGGCTGCGGCCATGGCCAACTTGGCGGTGCGGGAGGAGCGGGCAGCTGCCGCAGCGGCCAGCCACAATGCCCGCGCTGCACTGATGGAGGAGCATGGGGAGCGGGGCACTCGCTGGTTCCATCGGCAGGCTGACGAGCCAGCAGCCGGCGCGCAGGAGCCCATCACGCACTTGAAGGTGCCGGGGCAACCGGCGCCTGTGGCGCTCACGGGGCCGGGCACGCGCAACACTGTCTCCGCAGCCGCTGCAGCCATGTACAGCAGCACCAGCCCCACCGGCCTGTTCCGCGTGCAGCCGGTCTGTACGGCGTCGCAGCAGCAGCTTCTGGCGGCCATTGACCGCAAGGTTCCGGCGGATCTGCAGGCCGCCGCAGAGGGGTCCGGTGACGGCGCCCTCAGTGATGCAGAGCTGATGGCAGCGCTGGCTGGCTCCGCCAATGGTAAAGCGCCTGGGTCGGACGGGGTCCCGTACGAGGTGTACAAGCTTTTCTGGGCGCTGCTGGGTCCGCGCTTGTGTGCTGCTGCTGCCGCTGCCTTTGCTGCCGCTGCAGACGCCCACGATGGCGGTGAAATGGCGGCGGCGCTGCCCGCCTCCTGGCGGGAGGGCATCATCACCCTCATCTACAAGGGCAAAAGCCTGGACCGCGCCGAGCTGGCGTCGTACCGGCCCATCACGCTGCTCAACTGCGACTTCAAGATGGTGTCCAAGGCCGTCAGCGCCCGCCTGCAGCCCGCCCTGGATGCAGTTGTGGATGAGCTGCAGACCGCGTTCATCACCGGCCGCTGGATTGGTGACAACGCGCTGTACCTCCAAGGCCTGATCGAATGGATGCGCCTGGACGTGGGCGCGGACGGCACGCCACGGCAGGGTGGTGCGCTGTACTTCTTGGACATAGAAAAGGCGTATGACCGGGTGCACCGGCAGTGGCTGTATGTGTCTGCGGTGGGACTTGGGTTTGGGCCGCGCATGCTGCGCTGGATCCGCCTGCTCACTGCCAACGGCTCTGCCCGCGTGTGTGTGAACGGGATGCTCTCTGACGCCTTCCCAGTGCTGAACGGCTTGCCGCAGGGCAGCACCGCCTCACCACCCCTGTGGGTCATCCAGATGCAGCCACTGACGTCCTTTCTGCGGCGGCAGGTGGAGCAAGGGGCACTGCGCACGCCCCTGTTACCCAGCGGCGAGCAGGCGCCACCGGCTGCCCACCACGCTGACGACACGACCCTCACGGCGCGCGACCCGGCGGTGGACGGGCCGGTCCTGATGGCGGCAGCGTCGCCCCACTCCTGTGGGGCGGCTATCCTGGCGCGGAGTCGGCTGTCCCTTCCAGGCTGTGTACTGCAGCCGCCGTCAACGGATGCGGCGGGCCGTGTGGTATGTTGGGATTGGGACGTGGGTCACTTGCGCCTGCGCTTCGTGTGTGTGTATGCGCCCACGGCCGTGGCGGACAAGCCTGCTTTCTTTGCCGGGCTGCATCCCCACCTGGCCACGGACAGGGTGCTTGTTGTCGGTGGGGACTGGAACTGTGTCACCGATGCCAGTCAGGAGGCGGCCCCTAGCCCGTCACGTGCTGCAGGTGCCCCGCAACTTGCCAGCCTCCTCGCCCAGTTCAGTCTGGTGGACCCTTGGGCAAGCAAGCGTGGCGGCGCCAAGGGCTACACGCATCCGGCCACGCCCAAACCGGCCACTCCCGCACGCCTGGATCGGTGGTATGTCAGTGCCACCGCGGCACCGTGGGTGCTGGATGTCGCACGCACGTATGGGGCGCCTGGGGACCACAACGGTGTGCTGCTCACCCTGTCCTTGCCCGACCTGCCACATGCGCACCGGGAGCAGTGGCGCTTCCCCACATACCTGCTGTTTCACCCCTCGCTGCGTTTGGAGCTCGAGCAGCGCTTGGAGGCGCACGTTGCCGCAAATCCCGTGGCCAGTACAGGTGACGGCGCTTGCACGCAATGGGAGGCGGACAAGTTCTTCTTGCGGGAGGCCGCCACCAGCATCCACCGTCGGCATGCACGCCAGACCCGGGATGGGCTGCATGGCGTGGTGCTGGCCGCAGACACGGCCGCTGCCCTGGCCGACCGGCCGGGTGCCAGCGCCGCGCAGCGTCAGGCTGCGGCCATGGCCAACTTGGGGGGGTCGTCTAAATGGTTAAGACACTCAAGCCGATTTCGTTAAGGCTTCGAGAGATCCTGGGTTCGAATCCCGGTCACCCCACCAGGAAGGGCCCTGGTTTACCAAAACCCATCCACACCTTGGTGGTGTGTAGACCCCCCCTGTGGTGCAGGGAGTCTCTGGGGTACAAGGCTGGAGCTCTGGGCCTGAAACTGGAGAGCTTTCAAGTTCAAGATCCAAGATTCAAGTGGAGCTCTGGGCCTGTCAACTGGAGAGCTCTAGATGATCTGTGTGGTCATGGCAGTGGCTGTAGTTGTCACCTAGCTGTTGAGAACTCCAGTAGGTGTGTGGTGTCACCTGGCTGTTGAGGTTTCCAGTAGGTGTGTGGTGGAACGAAACCTTCTCTTCTCTTCTCTGATCTCTGGCCCTATCGAGGTTCTGTGATATGATCCAGGCTGCTTTGGCAGTAGGGTGGTAGTGCGTCTACCACCGCAACCTTGTAAGGATGACTTAAAAAAAAAAAAAAACTTGGCGGTGCGGGAGGAGCGGGCAGCTGCCGCAGCGGCCAGCCACAATGCCCGCGCTGCACTGATGGAGGAGCATGGGGAGCGGGGCACTCGCTGGTTCCATCGGCAGGCTGACGAGCCAGCAGCCGGCGCGCAGGAGCCCATCACGCACTTGAAGGTGCCGGGGCAACCGGCGCCTGTGGCGCTCACGGGGCCGGGCACGCGCAACACTGTCTCCGCAGCCGCCGCAGCCATGTACAGCAGCACCAGCCCCACCGGCCTGTTCCACGTGCAGCCGGTCTGTACGGCGTCGCAGCAACAGCTTCTGGCGGCCATTGACCGCAAGGTTCCGGCGGATCTGCACGCCGCCGCTGAGGGGTCCGGTGACGGCGCCCTCAGTGATGCCGAGCTGATGGCAGCGCTGGCTGGCTCCGCCAATGGTAAAGCACCTGGGTCGGACGGGGTTCCGTACGAGGTGTACAAGGTCTTCTGGGCGCTGCTCGGTCCGCGCTTGTGTGCTGCTGCTGCCGCTGCCTTTGCTGCCGCTGCAGACGCCCACGATGGTGGCGAAATGGCGGCGGCGCTGCCTGCTTCCTGGCGGGAGGGCATCATTACGCTCATCTACAAGGGCAAAAGCCTGGACCGCGCCGAGCTGGCGTCCTACCGGCCCATCACGCTGCTCAACTGCGACTTCAAGATGGTGTCCAAGGCCGTCAGCGCCCGCCTGCAGCCCGCCCTGGATGCAGTTGTGGATGAGCTGCAGACCGCGTTCATCACCGGCCGCTGGATTGGTGACAACGCGCTGTACCTCCAAGGCCTGATCGAATGGATGCGCCTGGACGTGGGCGCGGACGGCACGCCACGGCAGGGTGGTGCGCTGTACTTCTTGGACATTGAAAAGGCGTATGACCGGGTGCACCGGCAGTGGCTGTATGCGTCCGCGGAGGGACTTGGGTTTGGGCCGCGCATGCTGCGCTGGATCCGCCTGCTCACTGCCAACGGCTCTGCCCGCGTGTGTGTGAACGGGATGCTCTCTGACGCCTTCCCAGTGCTGAACGGCTTGCCGCAGGGCAGCACCGCCTCACCACCCCTGTGGGTCATCCAGATGCAGCCACTGACGTCCTTTCTGCGGCGGCAGGTGGAGCAAGGGGCACTGCGCACGCCCCTGTTACCCAGCGGCGAGCAGGCGCCACCGGCTGCCCACCACGCTGACGACACGACCCTCACGGCGCGCGACCCGGCGGTGGACGGGCCGGTCCTGATGGCGGCAGTACAGCTGTTCTGCCGCGCGTCCAACGCCCGTGTCCATCCGGACAAGAGCAAGGCCATGGGCCTTGGCAGGTTTGCGCACCTGACGGGCCCTTGCCCACACACGGGGGTGCCGTTTACCACTGGCGCCGTGACGCACCTGGGTGTGCCCCTGTCGTGGGACTCGGATGCGGCTGCAGCTGACTTGTACACCCGGCGGGCTCGCGGCATGGCGTTTGTGGCGCGTCTGTGGGCTGCCCTGTCTCTGACTCTGGTTGGCCGTGTGCACATTGCGAAGCAGGTGCTGGCGGCGAAGCTGGCCTACCACTTCAGCTTCCTCAACCCGTCGCCTGCGCAGCTGAAGGAACTCACCGACCTGGTGGACCACTTTGCTGCGCGGTCCATGCACGCTGAGGACGCCAGCCTGGTGTCGCACGGGAACCCGCTCCTGCTGCCAAAGCGGGAAACGGCCTGTCTGACGTACAAGGATGGGGGTGTCAACCACGTCGACCTGCCTGCGTTCCTGTCTGCCCTGCAAGCTAAGACCTTCGCCCTCCTTGCCCAGCCAGGCCGGCAACCCTGGAAGATGCTCACCCGGGCGCTGCTTACTCATGTGCGCCCGGACTCCGCCACCACGTGGGCGTGGGTGTACAGCGACGCGCCGGCGCCAGCGGGGCTGCCTGCCCGGCTGGCGGCCGCGGTCGGCCACATGCAGAGCGCGGGCGTGAAACAGCATCCACTGCAGCCAGCCACTCAGCCGCCAGCGGCGCCGCCACAGTGGCGGGTTAGCCTGGACCAGCTGTGGGTGGCTAACGCTGCGGGGGCTGTGTCCTACGTCCACTACACGGGGCGGCTCTTGGAGCCTGGGCCTGGCGTGCTGCCCCCGGCGGTGGATGGGGCGTGGCAGCCTGCCTGTGTGCTGCAGCATCGCAAGCCGCGGCACCTGTGGACCTTTGAAGAGCGGGCGGCGTACGATGCAGCATCACCAGAGGACCGGGCGGGGGCGTGGCCTCGGGCGCCGTACTTCCTGGCGCCGGAGGCTGGGGTGGTGGTGCACCCGGAGCACTGCCGGATTGCGGGTGTCAGCTTAGCGGACTACACGGTGCGGGACGTGCGGCGGGCCATCACCGCGGCCAACCCGGCCGCACCTCCGGCTCCGGCCCGCCCCGCAGCCATGCCGTGCCCGGCGCCAACACAGCAGGCGGGGGCTTCGGGGCCCCAGCTGGCGGCACAGTCGCGGCTGGCGAAGCGGGAGGCGGAGTGGCAGCGTGCAGCGGCGCAGCTGACCACCACGGCGGCGCAGCATTTCCACAATAACCCGGTGGCTCTGGACCCCTGGCTCCACCGCACCTCCGCGGCAGCCGGGCTGCAGAACACGCCGGCGAGAGAACTGCAGTCGTATGCGACCCCGTCCCAGCAGTCGGGTGAGGGGCCGCGGCGGTCCGCGCGGCTGCAGGAGCAGGCGGCGGGAGGGGCGGGACCTAGCACTGGGCCTGCCACGGCGGCGGCGGCAGCAGCGGCGGCGGTGGAGGGCGACCCTCGCATGCCGCCCCCGGATGCGTCCCTTCTGCGGGGTACGTGGCGGAGGCTGTGGGACAGCCACGCCAGTCGGGGGGCAAAGGTGCTGGTGTACCGGCTGCAACATGCTTACCTGCCTTGCGGGCTGTACAGGGCGGGCAAGGGCATTCGGCCACGGGTGACCACGGGGTGCGGGGGGTTGGGGGCGCACTGTCCTCACCCCGCCTGCGGGCCACCTGGCCCGCGGGCGTGGGCCAGCCTGACGCACATCTTCCTGGAGTGTCCAGCTTATGCGCAGGCGAGGACGTGGCTGCAGCAGCTGTGGGCCTGCGTTGCGCCCCAGGCAGCGGCGCCACCAGTGACGGACGCGGGCTTTATGCTGGGGGACCGCATGGGTATGTGGGCCTCAGGCCCGCGGGGGGCGGGCGCGCTGCTGTGGAGCACTTTGCGGGCCACCTTCTTGTACGCCGTCTGGTGTGCGTACTGGTCCCGCGAGCCTGCTAAGCAGACGTCGGAGCATGTGGTTCGGGAGGTGGTCAGCGAGCTGCGCAGGGTGATGCAGCTGCGTTTCACTGCCGCCACGCTAACCCCTGAAACCCTGTCGGCTCTGCCCACTCAGCTTCTCACCGCACAGCTCAAGGCGGCTAAGCTGGAGCACTTTCTTGCCATCTGGTCGGCGGGTGGCGCGCTTTGTGAAGTGGAGGAGGTTCAGGGTGGGTCACCGAAGTTGAACTTGCGGCTGACGCTTGCATCACCTGTGCAGGCCCCCTAGGTTTCCTTTTGGGCGGCGGTTCGTTCCAGGCGCTGGCGTGGCGTTTATCGTCATCAGCTTATCTGGCGCCCATGTGTTTTAGCTCTGGCTGGCGTCGCAGCACCTGGGCGGCTGTGGGACTTCCTGCACAGCGCGTCTTGCAGCGGGCTGGAGCCCGCTTAGTCAGCGCCACATTTGGCCCGTTTAGGTTTCTGCTTGTGTCTCCTCTGCCGGTTCTCCTGGGGTGTTGCTTAAGCAACCGACTTGTGGGGGTGGGGTGGGTTTGGGCGGGGCGAGTGTGTAGCGCTGGTGTTTTCTTTTCTGGCGCGCGGTGGTGGTGGTTCTTGCGGTTAGACTATGGTGTAGGTTGGTGCTTTGGCTAGGTCTGGCGGTGTTTTTGTGCAACCCCTCCCGGGGGGCGGGGGGGCCAGCCTCCTGCTCTGTCTGCCGGGTCGGGGTGGGGTGGGGTGGGATGGATGGGGGTGGTTGGTGGCGGTTTTCGAGGTGTTTGTTTTCTGCTTTTCTTCTCTTTTCTTCTCTTCTTGCCCTGTCAGGGTTCTGGTCTCGGGGACCAGGCTGCTTTCAGGCAGCAGGGGGGCAGCGCGTCTGCCCCTGTTCAACCATGTAAGGATGATTCCTCAAAAAAAAAAAGCTGTTCTGCCGCGCGTCCAACGCCCGTGTCCATCCGGACAAGAGCAAGGCCATGGGCCTTGGCAGGTTTGCGCACCTGACGGGCCCTTGCCCACACACGGGGATGCCGTTTACCACTGGCGCCGTGACGCACCTGGGTGTGCCCCTGTCGTGGGACTCGGATGCGGCTGCAGCTGACTTGTACACCCGGCGGGCTCGCGGCATGGCGTTTGTGGCGCGTCTGTGGGCTGCCTCTGACTCTCGTTGGCCGTGTGCACATTGCGAAGCAGGTGCTGGCGGCGAAGCTGGCCTACCACTTCAGCTTCCTCAACCCGTCGCCTGCGCAGCTGAAGGAACTCACCGACCTGGTGGACCACTTTGCTGCGCGCTCCATGCACGCTGAGGACGCCAGCCTGGTGTCGCACGGGAACCCGCTCCTGCTGCCAAAGCGGGAAACGGCCTGTCTGCCGTACAAGGATGGGGGTGTCAACCACGTCGACCTGCCTGCGTTCCTGTCTGCCCTGCAAGCTAAGACCTTCGCCCTCCTTGCCCAGCCAGGCCGGCAACCCTGGAAGATGCTCACCCGGGCGCTGCTTACTCATGTGCGCCCGGACTCCGCCACCACGTGGGCGTGGGTGTACAGCGACGCGCTGGCGCCAGCGGGGCTGCCTGCCCGGCTGGCGGCCGCGGTCGGCCACATGCAGAGCGCGGGCGTGGAACAGCATCCACCGCAGCCAGCCACTCAGCCGCCAGCGGCGCCGCCACAGTGGCGGGTTAGCCTGGACCAGCTGTGGGTGGCTAACGCTGCGGGGGCTGTGTCCTACGTCCACTACACGGGGCGGCTCTTGGAGCCTGGGCCTGGCGTGCTGCCCCCGGTGGTGGATGGGGCGTGGCAGCCTGCCTGTGTGCTGCAGCATCGCAAGCCGCGGCACCTGTGGACCTTTGAAGAGCGGGCGGCGTACGATGCAGCATCTCCAGGGGACCGGGCGGGGGCGTGGCCTCGGGCGCCGTACTTCCTGGCGCCGGAGGCTGGGGTGGTGGTGCACCCGGAGCACTGCCGGATTGCGGGTGTCAGCTTGGCGGACTACACGGTGCGGGACGTGCGGCGGGCCATCACCGCGGCCAACCCGGCCGCACCTCCGGCTCCGGCCCGCCCCGCAGCCATGCCGTGCCCGGCGCCAACACAGCAGGCGGGGGGTTCGGGGCCCCAGCCAGCGGCACAGTCGCGGCTGGCGAAGCGGGAGGCGGAGTGGCAGCGTGCAGCGGCGCAGCTGACCACCACGGCGGCGCAGCATGGTTCCACCACTGGAAGCAAGCGGGCGGCGTACGATGCAGCATCACCAGGGGACCGGGCGGGGGCGTGGCCTCGGGCGCCGTACTTCCTGGCGCCGGAGGCTGGGGTGGTGGTGCACCCGGAGCACTGCCGGATTGCGGGTGTCAGCTTAGCGGACTACACGGTGCGGGACGTGCGGCGGGCCATCACCGCGGCCAACCCGGCCGCACCTCCGGCTCCGGCCCGCCCCGCAGCCATGCCGTGCCCAGCGCCAGCACAGCAGGCGGGGGGTTCGGGGCCCCAGCCAGCGGCACAGTCGCGGCTGGCGAAGCGGGAGGCGGAGTGGCAGCGTGCAGCGGCGCAGCTGACCACCACGGCGGCGCAGCATTTCCACAATAACCCGGTGGCTCTGGACCCCTGGCTCCACCGCACCTCTGCGGCAGCCGGGCTGCAGAACACGCCGGCGAGAGAACTGCAGTCGTATGCGTCCCCGTCCCAGCAGTCGGGTGAGGGGCCGCGGCGGTCCGCGCGGCTGCAGGAGCAGGCGGCGGGCGGGGCGGGACCTAGCACTGGGCCTGCCACGGTGGCGGCGGCAGCAGCGGCGGCGGTGGAGGGCGACCCTCGCATGCCGCCCCCGGATGCGTCCCTTCTGCGGGGTACGTGGCGGAGGCTGTGGGACAGCCACGCCAGTCGGGGGGCAAAGGTGCTGGTGTACCGGCTGCAACATGCTTACCTGCCTTGCGGGCTGTACAGGGCGGGCAAGGGCATTCGGCCACGGGTGACCACGGGGTGCGGGGGGTTGGGGGCGCACTGTCCTCACCCCGCCTGCGGGCCACCTGGCCCGCGGGCGTGGGCCAGCCTGACGCACATCTTCCTGGAGTGTCCGGCTTATGCGCAGGCGAGGACGTGGCTGCAGCAGCTGTGGGCCTGCGTTGCGCCCCATGCAGCGGCGCCGCCAGTGACGGACGCGGGCTTCATGCTGGGGGACCGCATGGGTATGTGGGCCTCAGGCCCGCGGGGGGCGGGAGCGCTGCTATGGAGCACTTTGCGGGCCACCGTCTTGTACGCCGTCTGGTGTGCGTACTGGTCCCGCGAGCCTGCTAAGCAGACGTCGGAGCATGTGGTTCGGGAGGTGGTCAGCGAGCTGCGCAGGGTGATGCGGCTGCGTTTCACTGCCGCCACGCTAACCCCTGAAACCCTGTCGGCTCTGCCCACTCAGCTGCTCACCGCACAGCTCAAGGCGGCTAAGCTGGAGCACTTTGTTGCCATCTGGACGGCGGGTGGCGCGCTTTGTGAAGTGGAGGAGGTTCAGGGTGGGTCACCGAAGTTGAACTTGCGGCTGACACTTGCATCACCTGTGCAGGCCCCCTAGGCGGCGGTTCTTTCCAGGCGCTGGCGTGGCGTATTATCGTCATCAGCTTATCTGGCGCCCATGTTTTTTAGCTCTGGCTGGCGTCGCAGCACCTGGGCGGCTGTGGGACTTCCTGCACAGCGCGTCTTGCAGCGGACTGGAGCCCGCTTAGTCAGCGCCACATCTGGCCCGTTTAGTTTTCTGCTTGTGTCTCCTCTGCCGGTTCTCCTGGGGTGTTGCTTAAGCAACCGACTTGTGGGGGTGGGGTGGGTTTGGGCGGGGCGAGTGCGTAGCGCTGGTGTTTCTTTTTCTGGCGCGCGGTGGTGGTGGTTCTTGCGGTTAGGCTGTGGTGTAGGTTGGTGCTTGGGTTAGGTCTGGCGGTGTTTTTGTGCAACCCCTCCCGGGGGGCGGGGGGGCCAGCCTCCTGCTCTGTCTGCCGGGTCGGGGTGGGGTGGGGTGGGATGGTTGGGGGTGGTTGGTGGCGGTTTTCGAGGTGTTTGTTTTCTGTTTTTCTTCTCTTCTCTCCTCTTCTTGCCCTGTCAGGGTTCTGGTCCCGGGGACCAGGCTGCTTTCAGGCAGCAGGGGGGCAGCGCGTCTGCCCCTGTTCAACCTTGTAAGGATGATTCCTCAAAAAAAAAAAAAGCATTTCCACAATAACCCGGTGGCTCTGGACCCCTGGCTCCACCGCACCTCCGCGGCAGCCGGGCTGCAAAACACGCCGGCGAGAGAACTGCAGTCGTATGCGTCCCCGTCCCAGCACTCGGGTGAGGGGCCGCGGCGGTCCGCGCGGCTGCAGGAGCAGGCGGCGGGAGGGGCGGGACCTAGCACTGGGCCTGCCACGGCGGCGGCGGCAGCAGCGGCGGCGGTGGAGGGCGACCCTCGCATGCCGCCCCCGGATGCGTCCCTTCTGCGGGGTACGTGGCGGAGGCTGTGGGACAGCCACGCCAGTCGGGGGGCAAAGGTGCTGGTGTACCGGCTGCAACATGCTTACCTGCCTTGCGGGCTGTACAGGGCGGGCAAGGGCATTCGGCCACGGGTGACCACGGGGTGCGGGGGTTTGGGGGCGCACTGTCCTCACCCCGCCTGCGGGCCACCTGGCCCGCGGGCGTGGGCCAGCCTGACGCACATCTTCCTGGAGTGTCCGGCTTATGCGCAGGCGAGGACGTGGCTGCAGCAGCTGTGGGCCTGCGTTGCGCCCCAGGCAGCGGCGCCACCAGTGACGGACGCGGGCTTCATGCTGGGGGACCGCATGGGTATGTGGGCCTCAGGCCCGCGGGGGGCGGGCGCGCTGCTGTGGAGCACTTTGCGGGCCACCTTCTTGTACGCCGTCTGGTGTGCGTACTGGTCCCGCGAGCCTGCTAAGCAGACGTCGGAGCATGTGGTTCGGGAGGTGGTCAGCGAGCTGCGCAGGGTGATGCAGCTGCGTTTCACTGCCGCCACGCTAACCCCTGAAACCCTGTCGGCTCTGCCCACTCAGCTTCTCACCGCACAGCTCAAGGCGGCAAAGCTGGAGCACTTTCTTGCCATCTGGTCGGCGGGTGGCGCGCTTTGTGAAGTGGAGGAGGTTCAGGGTGGGTCCCCGAAGTTGAACTTGCGGCTGACACTTGCATCACCTGTGCAGGCCCCCTAGGCGGCGGTTCTTTCCAGGCGCTGGCGTGGCGTATTTACACGGGGCGGCTCTTGGAGCCTGGGCCTGGCGTGCTGCCCCCGGCGGTGGATGGGGCGTGGCAGCCTGCCTGTGTGCTGCAGCATCGCAAGCCGCGGCACCTGTGGACCTTTGAAGAGCGGGCGGCGTACGATGCAGCATCACCAGGGGAACGGGCGGGGGCGTGGCCTCGGGCGCCGTACTTCCTGGCGCCGGAGGCTGGGGTGGTGGTGCACCCGGAGCAATGCCGGATTGCGGGTGTCAGCTTGGCGGACTACACGGTGCGGGACGTGCGGCGGGCCATCACCGCGGCTAACCCGGCCGCACCACCGGCTCCGGCCCGCCCTGCAGCCATGCCGTGCCCAGCGCCAGCACAGCAGGCGGGGGGTTCGGGGACCCAGCCGGCGGCACAGTCGCGGCTGGTGGAGCGGGAGGCGGAGTGGCAGCGTGCAGCGGCGCAGCTGACCACCACGGCGGCACAGCATTTCCACAATAACCCGGTGGCTCTGGACCCCTGGCTCCACCGCACCTCTGCGGCAGCCGGGCTGCAGAACACGCCAGCGAGAGAACTGCAGTCGTATGCGTCCCCGTCCCAGCAGTCAGGTGAGGGGCCGCGGCGGTCCGCGCGGCTTTTTTTTTTTTTTTGCAGGCGGCGGGCGGGGCGGGACCTAGCACTGGGCCTGCCACGGCGGCGGCGGCAGCAGCGGCGGCGGTGGAGGGCGACCCTCGCATGCCGCCCCCGGATGCGTCCCTTCTGCGGGGTACGTGGCGGAGGCTGTGGGACAGCCACGCCAGTCGGGGGGCAAAGGTGCTGGTGTACCGGCTGCAACATGCTTACCTGCCTTGCGGGCTGTACAGGGCGGGCAAGGGCATTCGGCCACGGGTGACCACGGGGTGCGGGGGGTTGGGGGCGCACTGTCCTCACCCCGCCTGCGGGCCACCTGGCCCGCGGGCGTGGGCCAGCCTGACGCACATCTTCCTGGAGTGTCCGGCTTATGCGCAGGCGAGGACGTGGCTGCAGCAGCTGTGGGCCTGCGTTGCGCCCCAGGCAGCGGCGCCGCCAGTGACGGACGCGGGCTTCATGCTGGGGGACCGCATGGGTATGTGGGCCTCAGGCCCGCGGGGGGCGGGAGCGCTGCTATGGAGCACTTTGCAGGCCACCTTCTTGTACGCCGTCTGGTGTGCGTACTGGTCCCGCGAGCCTGCTAAGCAGACGTCGGAGCATGTGGTTCGGGAGGTGGTCAGCGAGCTGCGCAGGGTGATGCGGCTGCGTTTCACTGCCGCCACGCTAACCCCTGAAACCCTGTCGGCTCTGCCCACTCAGCTGCTCACCGCACAGCTCAAGGCGGCTAAGCTGGAGCACTTTGTTGCCATCTGGACGGCGGGTGGCGCGCTTTGTGAAGTGGAGGAGGTTCAGGGTGGGTCACCGAAGTTGAACTTGCGGCTGACACTTGCATCACCTGTGCAGGCCCCCTAGGCGGCGGTTCTTTCCAGGCGCTGGCGTGGCGTATTATCGTCATCAGCTTATCTGGCGCCCATGTTTTTTAGCTCTGGCTGGCGTCGCAGCACCTGGGCGGCTGTGGGACTTCCTGCACAGCGCGTCTTGCAGCGGACTGGAGCCCGCTTAGTCAGCGCCACATCTGGCCCGTTTAGTTTTCTGCTTGTGTCTCCTCTGCCGGTTCTCCTGGGGTGTTGCTTAAGCAACCGACTTGTGGGGGTGGGGTGGGTTTGGGCGGGGCGAGTGCGTAGCGCTGGTGTTTCTTTTTCTGGCGCGCGGTGGTGGTGGTTCTTGCGGTTAGGCTGTGGTGTAGGTTGGTGCTTGGGTTAGGTCTGGCGGTGTTTTTGTGCAACCCCTCCCGGGGGGCGGGGGGGCCAGCCTCCTGCTCTGTCTGCCGGGTCGGGGTGGGATGGGGTGGGATGGTTGGGGGTGGTTGGTGGCGGTTTTCGAGGTGTTTGTTTTCTGTTTTTCTTCTCTTCTCTCCTCTTCTTGCCCTGTCAGGGTTCTGGTCCCGGGGACCAGGCTGCTTTCAGGCAGCAGGGGGGCAGCGCGTCTGCCCCTGTTCAACCTTGTAAGGATGATTCCTCAAAAAAAAAAATACGCCTTTTCTATGTCCAAGAAGTACAGCGCACCACCCTGCCGTGGCGTGCCGTCCGCGCCCACGTCCAGACGCATCCATTCGATCAGGCCTTGGAGGTACAGCGCGTTGTCTCCAATCCAGCGGCCGATGATGAACGCGGTCTGCAGCTCATCCACAACTGCATCCAGGGCGGGCTGCAGGCGGGCGCTGACGGCCTTGGACACCATCTTGAAGTCGCAGTTGAGCAGCGTGATGGGCCGGTAGGACGCCAGCTCGGCGCGGTCCAGGCTTTTGCCCTTGTAGATGAGGGTGATGATGCCCTCCCGCCAGGAGGCGGGCAGCGCCGCCGCCATTTCACCGCCATCGTGGGCGTCTGCAGCGGCAGCAAAGGCAGCGGCAGCAGCAGCACACAAGCGCGGGCCCAGCAGTGCCCAGAAAACCTTGTACACCTCGTACGGGACCCCGTCCGACCCAGGCGCTTTACCATTGGCGGAGCCAGCCAGCGCTGCCATCAGCTCGGCATCACTGAGGGCGCCGTCACCGGACCCCTCTGCGGCGGCCTGCAGATCTGCCGGAACCTTGCGGTCAATGGCCGCCAGAAGCTGCTGCTGCGACGCCGTACAGACCGGCTGCACGCGGAACAGGCCGGTGGGGCTGGTGCTGCTGTACATGGCTGCAGCGGCTGCGGAGACAGTGTTGCGCGTGCCCGGCCCCGTGAGCGCCACAGGCGCCGGTTGCCCCGGCACCTTCAAGTGCGTGATGGGCTCCTGCGCGCCGGCTGCTGGCTCGTCAGCCTGCCGATGGAACCAGCGAGTGCCCCGCTCCCCATGCTCCTCCATCAGTGCAGCGCGGGCATTGTGGCTGGCCGCTGCGGCAGCTGCCCGCTCCTCCCGCACCGCCAAGTTGGCCATGGCCGCAGCCTGACGCTGCGCGGCGCTGGCACCCGGCCGGTCGGCCAGGGCAGCGGCCGTGTCTGCGGCCAGCACCACGCCATGCAGCCCGTCCCGGGTCTGGCGTGCATGCCGACGGTGGATGCTGGTGGCAGCCTCCCGCAAGAAGAACTTGTCCGCCTCCCATTGCGTGCAAGCGCCGTCACCTGCACTGGTCACAGGATTTGCGGCAACGTGCGCCTCCAAGCGCTGCTCGAGCTCCAGACGCAGCGAGGGGTGAAACAGCAGGTATGTGGGGAAGCGCCACTGCTCCCGGTGCGCATGTGGCAGGTCGGGCAAGGACAGGGTGAGCAGCACACCGTTGTGGTCCCCAGGCGCCCCATACGTGCGTGCGACATCCAGCACCCACGGCGCCGCGGTGGAACTGACATACCACCGATCCAGGCGTGCGGGAGTGGCTGGCTTGGGCGTGGCCGGATGCGTGTAGCCCTTGGCGCCGCCACGCTTGCTCGCCCAAGGGTCCACCAGACTGAACTGGGCGAGGAGGCTGGCAAGTTGCGGGGCACCTGCAGCATGTGACAGGCTAGGGGCCGCCTCCTGACTGGCATCGGTGACACAGTTCCAGTCCCCACCGACAACAAGCACCCTGTCCGTGGCCAGGTGGGGATGCAGCCCGGCAAAGAAAGCAGGCTTGTCCGCCACGGCCGTGGGCGCATACACACACACAAAGCGCAGGTGCAGGTTTTTTTTTTTGAGGAATCATCCTTACAAGGTTGAACAGGGGCAGACGCGCTGCCCCCCTGCTGCCTGAAAGCAGCCTGGTCCCAGGACCAGAACCCTGACAGGGCAAGAAGAGGAGAGAAGAGAAGAAAAACAGAAAACAAACACCTCGAAAACCGCCACCAACCACCCCCATCCATCCCACCCCACCCCACCCCGACCCGGCAGACAGAGCAGGAGGCTGGCCCCCCCGCCCCCCGGGAGGGGTTGCACAAAAACACCGCCAGACCTAACCCAAGCACCAACCTACACCACAGCCTAACCGCAAGAACCACCACCACCGCGCGCCAGAAAAAGAAACACCAGCGCTACGCACTCGCCCCGCCCAAACCCACCCCACCCCCACAAGTCGGTTGCTTAAGCAACACCCCAGGAGAACCGGCAGAGGAGACACAAGCAGAAAACTAAACGGGCCAGATGTGGCGCTGACTAAGCGGGCTCCAGTCCGCTGCAAGACGCGCTGTGCAGGAAGTCCCACAGCCGCCCAGGTGCTGCGACGCCAGCCAGAGCTAAAAAACATGGGCGCCAGATAAGCTGATGACGATAATACGCCACGCCAGCGCCTGGAAAGAACCGCCGGGTGACCCAGGTGACAGGTGACCCAGCCACGTCCCAATCCCAACATACCACACGGCCTGCCGCATCCGTTGACGGCGGCTGCAGTACGCAGCCTGGAAGGGACAGCCGACTCCGCGCCAGGACAGCCGTCCCACAGGAGCGGGGCGACGCTGCCGGGCTGGCAGCAAGGCAGTGGCGCCACGGAAGGCACGCCCCCTGCGCGGCACGGAGGCAAGACTCCAGCGCGGTTGTGTCAGTAGCGTGGGTCTCCTGCACCATCACCACATCCGCCCCAACTTGCTGCAGGTGCGAGACCAGCGCCCACGCCTTGAACGGCGAGCCCAGGCCGTTGACATTCACTGTCAGCAGCCGATCGAAGGTTCGCTGCGCCCACTGGTGGCCGCATTATGACACATACCCATGCGGTCCCCCAGCATAAAGCCCGCGTCCGTCACTGGCGGCGCCGCTGCCTGGGGCGCAACGCAGGCCCACAGCTGCTGCAGCCACATCCTCGCCTGCACATAAGCTGGACACTCCAGGAAGATGTGCGTTAGGCTGGCCCACGCCCGCGGGCCAGGTGGCCCGCAGGCGGGGTGAGGACAGTGCGCCCCCAACCCCCCGCACCCCGTGGTCACCCGAGGACGAATTCCCTTTTTTTTTGAGGAATCATAATAATAATAATATCTACGCAGGGCACAGGTGCCCGCGTGTCTTAAGGAGGAGTGAGACAAGCTCACCCCACCATTGGAAAACTTGATTTCCCTACCCCGGCTCCCCTGCGCGGGGGCCGCCATTGGCGGTCCCCTGGGTGCGGCCTCCCGGGCGGCATCGGGTGTTGGCAATGCCCATCTCTCGCTCTAGCCGGTAGTACAGGTTTGCGGTGCCCCGGAGTGTGGTGACGCTATGCATGTGGAGACGTGTGCAGCAGGCCTTGGCTGCCTGCGGTTTGGCTCCTAGGTCTTTGAGGAGAGTTTCAAGGGTACGGGGGACAGTGCCACCGTGGCCCAGTGTAATAACGTGTTGAGTATCGTAGTGCACAGTCCACCCTGCAGCTCGCATGGCAGTGGCAAGGGTGGCGTGCTGTGCTTGTTTTTGAATGAGCTTCTCGCTGTGGTGCAGGTCAGAGGTGTATCCAACTTCAAGGATGTACACTGGGTAGGCCCCTTTGTTGGCTGGTGGGGATGTCATGAAGCGTTCTGCTTCGGACCTGGGAAGGTTCGGGATAAACAGAATGTCAGGCCGCATCCTGTTGAGGTCTGCGGCGGGCACTTGTGGGCAGAGCCATGACGGCGGCCGCATGCCCGCACAGTACTCAGGCAGTTCAGCTCGGGAGGTGGCATCCATTATCATGTAGCCACCACCATTGTGACCATGGTGTAGGCATTCGGCAATCGTCCGCACTGCAGTGTTGTGTTTGGCTATCCTAGCGCCAACGAGTTGGGGGTGCGCGCAGTGGCCGGCAAGGTGACCTGCGGTGCCACGCTCTGGGTCAGATCCGCGGCTGCGCTGGGTGTGGGCACAGAGACCACATTTGTCGCTGTCTCGTAGTTTAAACAAAGCCAGCCGGGCCGGGCAGATGAGGCCTCCCTGACGAGCATTCTGTATGAACCGGCGTAGGCCGTGGCTGGCGTCCGAGTTCGTCATGTACGCGTTACTGGCGCGTGGGTCAAGGCTGGGTGCTGCCTCGGCCCATTTCTCAGTGTACAGGGTTTTGTTGGCGTATCCACCACGGCAGCTGGGGGCCATTGCCCTGGTGAGGCCCCGGTTTAGGTCCGACACGTAGTGTGTGGCTGTGCTATCGTCGTCCCTGGTGACCGTGAAGGTCGGCCACCAGTGCCGGGCGTGCGGGTCGTTGTCGGCCGGTTCGGATACATCGGCGGGTTTTTCCTGGGTGGCAACGGCAGCCGCCCCTTTATCGGCTTCCTCGTTGCCGTGTAGCCCGGTGTGCGAGATCACTTTAATTAGAGCGGTGGGTGCGCCCCGGGCGTGGCGTGCATGGAGCAATGCCACGATTGAATCCAGGAGGTCCCGATGTTTACTCAGATGCAGTCGCCGGGGCTCGTTAATAGCTCGTTTGATTAGGTACAAGCTTGCAACAGAATCTGATGCAATAGTGAGCTTCTTAGTTGCAAATTCTTTACCTTCGCCACCAAATTCTGCGAGGGCAGCACGAATTGCTGCCAGTTCAGCTCTCGTAATAGTGTTTGTGCACCCAGCGCCATTTGGATTCACGTAGACAACGCGAGAATCGCTGAACCAGGCGCAGGCACCGGCAACCTGGACTTCTTTGCCATTTTCAGTTTTGATTTTGCTTACCGAACCATCTGTCCAGACAGTGCCATTCACGTCGTGGGCCAGAGCATGGTGGGTCTGGAATCGCGCGTTAGGAAAGCGTCGTGCTTCGTCAGCCATGGCGTGTATCGTCTTTGGGTTAGCGTGCTGATATTTGGCTTGCTTTAGAAGTGAGTTTGGGAGGGCCGGGCAGGTTGGGGCCGTGGCCGTGTGTGTCCACGTGCGCGGGTCGCTGATGTGCGTGGGTGCGTTCGCCCCCCGTTTCAGTGTGTCCACGAGCCGTTTCAGGCGGGGGGCAAAGCACTGGAGTCCGGCGGGGTTCCCAACAATGACCAGTCGGAGCCCCTTCTGGCGTTCAGCCTGGGTGTTGGTGCCAAGTCCTGTGTCGAGGCCCGCGGTGCCCGCGGACCAGTTGGCCAGCTCGTGGCAAAGTGGGTGTTGAAGCCACTGCGTGTGGGGGAAAGTGGCCGCTTTGGGGAGCGCCAATACAGTAAGGGTTGGTTCCTGTGAGTCACGCATAGCCTCGGCGCATGCGAGGGCCCACATGAGCGCCTTCCGTGCATCGTGGGGGGTAGAGGGGGGGTGGGCATATTGCAAGCCGGTCCATGCGGTCTGGTAGGCATCGTGCAGTGCGCCAAAGGTCCCATCAGCAGGGTCTCGTGTCCAGTATTCGTGGGCTGCAGTGGAGGAGTTTAGTGGGGACGCAAACATTTCCCGAATGTGTACTGCTTGTGTGACCCGCAGGCATTGGACGATGGCTGCTACTGTGCCTGCCGGCAGCGACACCTGGTGCATTGGCATGGCCTTGCGGTCCTGCTGCGCCGGGTCATAGCGGTAGCGCATGATGAGGGCAGCGACCGCTTCCTCAAAGGCGTTGGGCCGCTGGTTGCCGGTGTGCCTGAAGCGCTCCCACAGGGTAAGGAGGCGGGGGTAGGTGATGGTGCCCAGCCAGCGGCCACTGGGTTCATGGACGTGTGCCTCAGCTGGGTCACGGCGGGTGCCACCAGTGGTGGTAATTGTGTATGCTCCGGGGGCCACGATGTCCTTGTAGGGGTTGCACGGGCTTGTGGTGATGGTGGTGGTCGTGCGGATGTCACGCGCGCGGGATGCGGTATCCAGGGGCTCGGCGTCATGGCGGCCTTGGCGCTGTCTGGCGGTAAGGTTCCGATCAGGTGCGGGGCGCACTGTTCGGGGCCGCGGGCCTTGGTTGGTACCGTTTGCTAGCCGGGTTTTGCACTCCTCCAGTAACTCCTCCCATTGTGGACTGTGTTTTAGGTCCCGTTCACGGTCCGTGCTCGGCGCCCACGTGACATGTCGCAGGAGTTTGGTCGTCCAGGACGAGAATAGGGGGGCCCCAGTGGGCTGCGGTGCTGCCGGCTCTGCAGCTTGGGCATGCTCTTCAGGTGAGATTGCGTGGGCTTGGGTTTCAGCCGGAGGCTCAGCCTCGGTCTGCGCAGGTTGTGGGCCTGGGCGCGTCGCAAGAGGGTGCTTGTAGCACCTGGCATTCTGGATAGTTGCGTAGCCCATGCGAACAAAAGCAGAGACAATGCCGGCTGGGCAAATGGACGGCTTCCACTGCACCTTCCAGTATTTTTCACGTGTCCCAGAGGTGTCCTCTCTGGCTTTGCGCTTCCGTGTCAGTTCTTTGTCCGTGACAGTTTGTTTGTTTTCGCTGTGCAGGACCTGTGCCAGTTCCTGTCCGTCATTGTCCAGGTCGTAGGTGAGTTGAGTGTCACCGTTCGTGCGGTTGTCGGCGGGCCGTGGGACTAGATCGTGTGTGATCCTGGCGCGGGCCAGTCGCCAGCTGGGACGGGCCCCGTGACCTCCCGCAGCTTGCACTGCCGGGGCGGTCAGGGGCGGCGCTGGGCTGTCGACGTCCATGGGGTCGTTGTGCGCGGCAGCCTGGTTGGTTTCCATAGGCAATCCTGTGTTGTTCAGGTACTCGCTTATGGCGTTGGGTTCGGGGTTGGCAGCATTAGCCGTGAGGCGGGTTGTGAGGGCGGGTGGTAGCCCACGGCGCTGTTGGCGTGGTTCGACAGCATGTGCAAGGGAGGGTGGGTCTTGTGGGTGTGGGTGGCAGATCCGCATGTGTCCTGTCATGTCTTTGGCGAGCGCTTGGAATACCGAGCATGCCGTTTCGTACCCCCGCGTGCCCACCGGCAGGCTCTCATCGCCGTTGGTGAGCCGCAGGGCATGGTTGATGGCGGCGCGGTCCCCGGTGAGTAGGTCCTCAGGGGTAGTGCGTGTAGTTTCTGCAATGCGTGCGCGTTGCGCTGCATGTTTTGTAACGCGCCGTGCGCGTGTTTGGTTCTGTGGCCGGCGTGTTGTAGCTGGCTTGCGGGCTCTGGCCGGTGGCCGTAGGGAGGGTTGCGTTGCCCCATTAGCGGGGATTTCCGGTGCAGCAGCACCTTGTGCGCCGGGATGGGCCTGGGCCGCCCCTGCTGGGGAGGGGGGGGCTAGGTCGGCGGGGGTTTGCGTGGTGTTTGCTTGGGCGGGGGGCGCCTCCGGGAGGGGCTGCAGGTACCGGTCGAGGGGGTTGGCCATTCCGAGAGGGAGGGGGTCCGCCCTCATGGCTAAGGCCACGATTGCGGCCACGTCAGGCAGTGCACGCTGTGCGGTGGTCAGGGGGGCAGGGCTGCCGTGGGCTGGAGCGTTTTCCCCTGCACGTGCAGCCATACTGAGAGCAAGGCTAAGCCTGTTCAGGGCTACCTTGTGCTTGTGCCGGACCCGGCTCGCTCCCATGTGCTTCTCGAGGTCCGAGCTAGTAATCAGGTGTTTGCCTGTGTTGCGGTCCACCAGGTGGCTCAGTTCGAGCCTCAGGTCCGCAAGAGGGAGGACGTATTCAATGGGGAGAGGTTCGACGCCCCGGGCCTCGGCTTCTGCCTCAAGGGCAGCGGCAATGGACCAGGTAGGCGCAGTAAAGGCAGACCCATTTTGGTACAGTGTGACACCGTACTCTTTTGCCAGGGTCATCTGTTTCAGCGTCGTCAGGTGGTGTGACCTATGGGCTGGGAGAAGGTGGGCCTGTGTGGGGCCAGCTATGCTTGCCTGGCGCGGCAGAAGGGCTCGGGTTACTATCCCAAGACGGCCCGAGTCATTTAGGGCAAGGACCAGGGCCCGCTGGGCCACCCGTGCGTATTGCGGCAGGAGGGAGCCCAGGCCCAAGCCGTATTCGTCGGCGGGCAGGAGGGAGGTCCGGGTGGGGAAGCTGCGGGGGAGTCCGTAGCAGCGCTTTGCATAACCAGCCAGGGTAGTGTCGAGCGTTGTTATGTCCTGTTTTGTGAAGGGCATTGCTGCGAATCCATATGCAACTGTGGTGTGCACGCACTGTTGTATCATGCGCAGGCGTTGTGCCGGTGTCGCCAGGGATGTGGCAATGGCTGTGCCCTTGTCCTTAACAATCTCGGTGACTCTTGCGACATGTGCCGACCAGTCCAGCGAGAACGTGAGCTGCACTCCCAGGTATTTGTACGGCTGGGTCGGGGGGAAGTACGGGACAGGGGTCGTGCCAATCTTAATTGTGTTGGTCATGTTGCGGCGCATGGCGGCAAGGGTAGCTTTTCCTGTGGGCCCGTCAAGGTTGGGGTCCGAGCGAGATTTGTCGTGCCAGATGGCGGTGGTGGCACACTTGGTGTGATTGACACGCAGGCTCGCCCACTCGGCGTAAGATGCGATTTTGTCACATTGAACCTGCAGGTCGTCGAGCGAGTTGGTGAGCACCGCCAGGTCGTCTGCGTACGCGGCGGCACTGCAATGGTATTGCAGGTTTTCGCTGGGGGTCAGGCAGCCGTAGTGGTAGCCCCGTCCGCCCGCATGGAGCCAGCGGACAAGAGGTTCCATGAACAGAATAAAGAGCACAGGTGAGAGTGTATCCCCTTGCACGGTGCCTCGCTCTATAGGAATGGCGGATGTGCTTCCGTGTTCGGTGCGGATGCGGGTGGTTGCATGTGCATATAGGTTGCGGACTGCGCGGATCAGGTCCGTTGGCAGCCCAAGGTCAAACATAATTTGCAGTAATCGGTCCTGGTCGATTGTGTTAAACGCGGAGCTATAGTCCACGTATACCGCATAGACATCTTTTCCAAACAGTGCGGCATCCTCAAGGGCATGTACTAAATTTAGGACCTGCCTTTCGGTGTTGCAGTAGGCACGGAAGCCTTCCTGCGCTTCACTGAATAGCTGGAGGGGGCCAGCCAGTTCGCCAATGCCCAAGGTAAGCATGGACGTGTACAGCTTGTAGCAGGTATTTGCGAGCGCAATGGGCCGTTTGTTTTTTATGTCCAGGGTGTCTCCAGGTTTGGGGAGTAGCACGGTCTCCGATGCGGCCCAGGTTTCAGGTATTTGTGACTTGACGTACATGATTTGCAGGATACAGTGGAGGTTGCGCTTCATGCCCGATGGCAGGATACGGAGCAGTTCGTTTGGTATGCCGTCAGGGCCTGTCGCCTTGTTTCTGGAGAGGTGAGAAATGCACTGCTCAAAATTTGCCGTGTCTGCCATGCTGGGGAGCATGGAGTGTGTGTCAGGGTGCCGGTTGCGGTCCAGTGTGAATTGATCTGTTGCGTCGGCTTTCTCAAATGGGTAGCCGCGTGTGGCGTTGCTGGGTAGTCGGAAGTCCCCAGTGCGGGTGCCGCGTGGTGGGGCGGACAGCTTTCGGAAGTGGGTTTCGAGTATGGCGAGGATGCTGGTGGAGTCAGTCGTCACCTCCCCAGTTTCTGGGTGCCGGACCGCTGGGAGACCCCGTTCCATGTCTTCCTTCTGAAAGATTCTCTTGTGCCCCTGTGCAGGGCGCGTGGCCAGGGTATGTTGCAGCGCTGTGGCAGCGGCCTCTCGCTGGGCTTTGGCGCGGTCCGCCACTAGCTGGCGGTGCTCGGCCTGGCAGGCCTTTATTTCGTTCCGCAGCTTTGCCGCTGCATTGGCAGCGTCTACCTCAGGTAGGGCCTGGGGCCCTTGCGTGAGGTTTGTCAGTTGTGTCTTCAGGGCCACTTCCTTGTCCCATAGGGGCTTTAGCACCCGTGCGGTGGAGCGTGATGCGTGGTGTTTGCCAGTGAAGGGGGCTTTCCGGGTGCACTCTTCAAGGAGGCATGTTAGCCCGGTGTCCAGTGCGGAGGCAAGTTGTTCTGCAAGTTGGTTGATATCGGCCTTCTGGATGCTCGTGTCCTGCGCCAGGTCTCGGTGCATGACGCTGGCGGGGTAGCCTGTGGGGTCCATGCTGTGCCTCGTGAGTGCATGTTCAATTGATTGCGTTGCCTGCCTTGTTGCGGAATGCAGGTCGGCTGTTGCTTCCACCAAGGCTTCCTCAAGGCGGATAGCTGCGGCGGCCAGTTGCTTTTGTGTGACGGGCAGTGCGACCTCGGCCCATCGTTGTTGGGTCTGCTGCTGGGGGGCTGGGTTCCGGGCGCCGGCCTGTGGTGCCGGCCATAGCTGTAGGTCCGCGGCTAGTAACTCTGCGTGGACTGGTTTGTGGTCAAAGTTGCCTGCAACTGTACTGGTGTATTCACGCGCTTCTGTGCATGCAGCGCGCGTGGCAGGGCATAGGAGGATGTCATCGATGCGACTGTGGTATGGGGCCATGCCCGGGCGTGTTTGTTCATATGACCATTCGGCAGTGGTAGTGGTGTCTCCGCGGATAGGGCGCAGGCCACTATCGGCAAGGAACCGCTGGTGGGCCCGGTCCGCCGTGTCGATGGGGCTGTCCCGCTCATGTGCTCGGGCAACGGCATTAAAGTCTCCCGCGGTGACTAGGTGGTGTCCGCACGCGTCCGCCCGGCCTACCACCTGCTGACAGTATGTGTAGATTGCCTTGCGGGTTTGCATGTCCTCTGGTGCGTAGATGCCCAGTACAGTGAGAGGCGTGCTCCCGGGGGTCTTAATTTGAACGTGTGACACATAGCCATGGAGTGTTGGTGGGGGCGTGTGGTGTGTGACACAGCCGAGGTCACTGTACCGGGCGGAGATGGCCACCGCTACGCCACCGCTACCGCGCGCTGTGGCCACGCGGGGAGTAGTGCTACAGTAGAGGCGGTATCCTTCATTTCGGAAGGCTCGCTTGATTGAGTCAGTCTTCCCTGTCAGTTTTGTCTCGGTTAGGACAACTATGTCGGCTTTCCACTGGGCTAGGTTGCAGAGGGTGAAGCTGAGGTTGCCGGGTTGGCCGGTGGACAGAATTTCTGAGAGCAGTCCCCGTACATTGTGGGTCACGATGTGTAGGGTGGTGTTGCTGCTGGGGGGTCTCGTGTTTGTGTGTGCCTGGTTGGGTTCCATGTGGGCGTGGTTGCGTGCAGTGGGCCGTACTAGCCAGTTAAGGATAGTTTGTCGGGTGCCTGTCGTGTTGAGTCGGGGTGCTATGCCGGCATTTGCATTGTGTGGCTGCGCGGGTGCGGTAGTGTGGGGTGCTGCATGCTGTGGCGCCCTGTGTGCTGCCCGCAGCGGTGAGTTGTCTTGGGCATGTTGAGCTGGCTCTGGTGCCGGCCTTCCGGTGGCGGCGGGCCCTGTCTGCACGGGTCTGGTGGCCTCCATGTGGGGTGGCGGGCGTGGTGGCGGGACGATCTCACGGAGTTGCCCAAGTGCGTCCTGAAGTGTTGCCGTGTCAGATGCACGCACCGCGTCAAGGCACCAGACCTCCCCATCAAGTGTGTTCCAAGTGTTGTCGTGTAAGACCGTGTTGTGGATAGGGCTGTTCACCGAGTCTATTATTCTCCATTGTCCTGCTTCGTAACGCACAGCAATTGTGTGTCGCACAGTGTACTGGTGGACGGTAAAGCCGCGAGTTCGGGCGGCTACCGGAAGGCTCTCTAGGACCTTTTCTTTGCTGATGTCGCCGTTGAGTCGCGGAAAGTGGGTTCGGCGCATAATCAGCTTCCTGTTGGGGTAGGCGAATATGTTGCTGATGGTGGCATTGTGGTACAGGTAGTGGTTCAGGAGAAATTCGCTGAAGGCGCCACTGTTGGGGCAGTAGCATTCTTTCCAGAACAGGGCATTCGGGTCTTGCGTGGCTGTGAGGTGAGCGTGCACTCGTTTAGCGTAAGAGAGGACATCCAGGGGGTCGAGCCATGCGAGCCCCAAAGAGTTGTTGAGGGCGTGGACACTGCAGAAGTGTTGCCGCTGTGTTTCACGGTATGTGGTGTTGGGGTTTGGCGGCCAGTGCAGTGCGGCTGGTGGCCGGATGTTCGCTGCCGCATGCATGCGAGGGTCGGCGGGCGCCGGCGGGGCTGTCGGGTCTGTGGGCAGCGCACCTCGCAGTGTTGGCTTGACGTAGGGCATTGTGTGTGTCCGGTTTACTGCATATGTAAGCGTGAGGAGAGTGGTTGCCTGGCTAGCAGTAAGTAGGCCGGTGACCAATGCTGGCCCCCAGAGTGCCGGCTGTGCCGGTTGCACACTGCAAGGGTCCGGCAGTGTGAGGTACAGGTTTCGCAGGATGATGGCCATGGCCGTTCCCCAGAGTAGTAGCTTCCGCCGGGCCCAGGTTGCGGAGGCTATCTGCCGTGTCACTTGGACCACATAGTTGAGGAGAGCTGGGAGACAGAGGACGGCAAGGATGGATGTCACTGTCAGTGCGAACAGGAGACCGAGGGCTGCGGGGATGGCGGTTATCCCGAGGGCAAGCGCTATTACACACAGTGGGGAGAGAGCAAGAGTGGTGAGTGTAGGACCCCATAGTAGCAGGCTGAGGATTACACCGTTTGCATAGATTTCCGTGTAGATGGAGGTAGTGTGGGTTTCGGTGTGCAGGAGGTGGGTCCAGAGCATATACATGGCCCCTGTCGCGGTGATGATGGCGAGGCTGACAATGGCTTTGTCAAGTATGGTGTGTAGTGCTTTGCCAGTCTGGGCGACTGTCTGGTAGGTGGCGAGTCTAGACAGGGTTGCAAGGTGTGTGCCCACTCTGATGGCGATTGCATGGCTGTGCATGGCTGCCCGTACATGCCCTGCTCCAACCCAGTGGAGGTAGACGGCAAGTGCAAGGTGCAGGCGAAGAAGTGGCGAGTTTTCCCAGGAGGCACTACAGTTGTGGGTTGGTTGGGGCCCGTAAGCTGTTTCTGCCATGGAGTGCAGTGCCGAAGCACCGGAGCGCAGCATGGTTCCTCCATGCCGACTGCCCAGGTCGCCCAGCGCAAGCACACTCGTTAACAGGCTCTCTCCAAGCAGCCCGATTGTCTTACTCGCATATGAACGGTATACTCCCTCCGCTGTGCATAACTTTCTCATGCCACTCCTGCATGCCTGTGCTATTTTCAGATTTGTAGAAAGGAGTCCCTCCCCCACCGGTTGCAAAGCAGTTATCATCACATTGCATATGTTGGTGCATCCAGGCTTTGGCTTAACCTTTGCGCGCGACAGGAGTCCGCTAGGGCTTCGGTATTGCCTTCGTTCGGAGCTTGTCGGTTGTGGTTCTGTGAGCAAACTCGCATTTTCATAGAGCTGGGAATGAGCTGTAAAATACGGGAGGCCAAGAGGCTCGGCTCGACCCCTTTCTGGGACGTCGTCGGCGAGCGGCTCTGAGGCAACTGGTATGTGCTTGGAGCTTATGAGCTCCTCAAAAGACGGGTGTTTTGCGGCAGTTGGGCTTTGCGAAGGTCTCTTTGGCGACATGCCGAAAGGTTCGGCGCCAGCACGCTTGCTAGCTGTGTAGCACGTTGTGTGCAGTATACTGGTATCAAATATGCCTTTCTGAGAGCAGCGATCCGACAAGAGCGTCGCGTTCGCGGGGTTCGAGTGTACTGTGAACATCGAGTGCGCAAAGCTGAAGTTCTCCCTCCACACGCTACCGTGTGCGTGGTTAATTCCATGTGTCGCAATGGGGCCATCAGTGTGGCTTAGGGCTGGCAGCTGTGCGCCAGTTGCCCGGCTGTTGCAAACATGCGAACATCCCCCTTTCGCCGAGCTCTCGGTGCAGGTCGTGAGACCTCTTGCAGACCACTTTTGGATTGGCATGGTACGGTCATGGTTGCCCAATAGCGCGAAAGCGCTGGAATGCCGGGGCGGTCCCCGGTCAAACCAGCGGTCGGCCGCGGCAGAGCCAGACGCGTTCCCAGCCGTGGTCGCGTTGGTTGTCAGCATGCAGAGTGCAAAGCATATCAGAACGCAGATACCTGCGGACTTTCGCTCCACCTTTCGCCGAGCAACCATTTTCCACATATTTCCTAGCGACGAGCTTGCGAGGTTGGTAAGAGGTGTATTTGTATGCATTCTATACCGCAAGCGACTGCTAGCTTGAGGAATCATCCTCCCTTGCCCGCCCTGTACAGCCCGCAAGGCAGGTAAGCATGTTGCAGCCGGTACACCAGCACCTTTGCCCCCCGACTGGCGTGGCTGTCCCACAGCCGCCGCCACGTACCCCGCAGAAGGGACGCATCCGGGGGCGGCATGCGAGGGTCGCCCTCCACTGCCGCCGCTGCTGCCGCCGCCGCCGCCGTGGCAGGCCCCGTGCTAGGCCCCGCCCCGCCCGCCGCCTGCTCCTGCAGCCGCGCGGAACGCCGCGGCCCCTCACCCGAGTGCTGGGACGGGGATGCATACAACTGCAGTTCTCTCGCCGGCGTGTTCTGCAGCCCGGCTGCCGCAGAGGTGCGGTGGAGCCAGGGGTGGAGGAGCACCTGATGGAGGAGCATGGGGAGCGGGGCACTCGCTGGTTCCATCGGCAGGCTGACGAGCCAGCAGCCGGCGCGCAGGAGCCCATCACGCACTTGAAGGTGCCGGGGCAACCGGCGCCTGTGGCGCTCACGGGGCCGGGCACGCGCAACACTGCCTCCGCAGCCGCTGCAGCCATGTACAGCAGCACCAGCCCCACCGGCCTGTTCCGCGTGCAGCCGGTCTGTACGGCGTCGCAGCAGCAGCTTCTGGCGGCCATTGACCGCAAGGTTCCGGCGGATCTGCAGGCCGCCGCAGAGGGGTCCGGTGACGGCGCCCTCAGTGATGCAGAGCTGATGGCAGCGCTGGCTGGCTCCGCCAATGGTAAAGCGCCTGGGTCGGACGGGGTCCCGTACGAGGTGTACAAGGTTTTCTGGGCGCTGCTGGGTCCGCGCTTGTGTGCTGCTGCTGCCGCTGCCTTTGCTGCCGCTGCAGACGCCCACGATGGCGGTGAAATGGCGGCGGCGCTGCCCGCCTCCTGGCGGGAGGGCATCATCACCCTCATCTACAAGGGCAAAAGCCTGGACCGCGCCGAGCTGGCGTCGTACCGAGCCGGCGTCGTACCGGCCAGCGTACTGGCGTCGTACCGGCTGCTCAACTGCGACTTCAAGATTTTTTTTTTTTTTTTTGAGGAATCATCCTTACAAGGTTGAACAGGGGCAGACGCGCTGCCCCCCTGCTGCCTGAAAGCAGCCTGGTCCCAGGACCAGAACCCTGACAGGGCAAGAAGAGGAGAGAAGAGAAGAAAAACAGAGAACAAACACCTCGAAAACCGCCACCAACCACCCCCATCCATCCCACCCCACCCCACCCCGACCCGGCAGACAGAGCAGGAGGCTGGCCCCCCCGCCCCCCGGGAGGGGTTGCACAAAAACACCGCCAGACCTAACCCAAGCACCAACCTACACCACAGCCTAACCGCAAGAACCACCACCACCGCGCGCCAGAAAAAGAAACACCAGCGCTACGCACTCGCCCCGCCCAAACCCACCCCACCCCCACAAGTCGGTTGCTTAAGCAACACCCCAGGAGAACCGGCAGAGGAGACACAAGCAGAAAACTAAACGGGCCAGATGTGGCGCTGACTAAGCGGGCTCCAGTCCGCTGCAAGACGCGCTGTGCAGGAAGTCCCACAGCCGCCCAGGTGCTGCGACGCCAGCCAGAGCTAAAAAACATGGGCGCCAGATAAGCTGATGACGATAATACGCCACGCCAGCGCCTGGAAAGAACCGCCGCCTAGGGGGCCTGCACAGGTGATGCAAGTGTCAGCCGCAAGTTCAACTTCGGTGACCCACCCTGAACCTCCTCCACTTCACAAAGCGCGCCACCCGCCGTCCAGATGGCAACAAAATGCTCCAGCTTAGCCGCCTTGAGCTGTGCGGTGAGCAGCTGAGTGGGCAGAGCCGACAGGGTTTCAGGGGTTAGCGTGGCGGCAGTGAAACGCAGCCGCATCACCCTGCGCAGCTCGCTGACCACCTCCCGAACCACATGCTCCGACGTCTGCTTAGCAGGCTCGCAGGACCAGTACGCACACCAGACGGCGTACAAGAAGGTGGCCCGCAAAGTGCTCCACAGCAGCGCGCCCGCCCCCCGCGGGCCTGAGGCCCACATACCCATGCGGTCCCCCAGCATGAAGCCCGCGTCCGTCACTGGCGGCGCCGCTGCCTGGGGCGCAACGCAGGCCCACAGCTGCTGCAGCCACGTCCTCGCCTGCGCATAAGCCGGACACTCCAGGAAGATGTGCGTCAGGCTGGCCCACGCCCGCGGGCCAGGTGGCCCGCAGGCGGGGTGAGGACAGTGCGCCCCCAACCCCCCGCACCCCGTGGTCACCCGTGGCCGAATGCCCTTGCCCGCCCTGTACAGCCCGCAAGGCAGGTAAGCATGTTGCAGCCGGTACACCAGCACCTTTGCCCCCCGACTGGCGTGGCTGTCCCACAGCCTCCGCCACGTACCCCGCAGAAGGGACGCATCCGGGGGCGGCATGCGAGGGTCGCCCTCCACCGCCGCCGCTGCTGCCGCCGCCGCCGTGGCAGGCCCAGTGCTAGGTCCCGCCCCGCCCGCCGCCTGCTCCTGCAGCCGCGCGGACCGCCGCGGCCCCTCACCCGACTGCTGGGACGGGGACGCATACGACTGCAGTTCTCTCGCCGGCGTGTTCTGCAGCCCGGCTGCCGCGGAGGTGCGGTGGAGCCAGGGGTCCAGAGCCACCGGGTTATTGTGGAAATGCTGCGCCGCCGTGGTGGTCAGCTGCGCCGCTGCACGCTGCCACTCCGCCTCCCGCTTCGCCAGCCGCGACTGTGCCGCTGGCTGGGGCCCCGAACCCCCCGCCTGCTGTGCTGGCGCTGGGCACGGCATGGCTGCGGGGCGGGCCGGAGCCGGAGGTGCGGCCGGGTTGGCCGCGGTGATGGCCCGCCGCACGTCCCGCACCGTGTAGTCCGCTAAGCTGACACCCGCAATCCGGCAGTGCTCCGGGTGCACCACCACCCCAGCCTCCGGCGCCAGGAAGTACGGCGCCCGAGGCCACGCCCCCGCCCGGTCCCCTGGTGATGCTGCATCGTACGCCGCCCGCTCTTCAAAGGTCCACAGGTGCCGCGGCTTGCGATGCTGCAGCACACAGGCAGGCTGCCACGCCCCATCCACCGCCGGGGGCAGCACGCCAGGCCCAGGCTCCAAGAGCCGCCCCGTGTAGTGGACGTAGGACACAGCCCCCGCAGCGTTAGCCACCCACAGCTGGTCCAGGCTAACCCGCCACTGTGGCGGCGCCGCTGGCGGCTGAGTGGCTGGCTGCGGTGGATGCTGTTCCACGCCCGCGCTCTGCATGTGGCCGACCGCGGCCGCCAGCCGGGCAGGCAGCCCCGCTGGCGCCGGCGCGTTGCTGTACACCCACGCCCACGTGGTGGCGGAGTCCGGGCGCACATGAGTAAGCAGCGCCCGGGTGAGCATCTTCCAGGGTTGCCGGCCTGGCTGGGCAAGGAGGGCGAAGGTCTTAGCTTGCAGGGCAGACAGGAACGCAGGCAGGTCGACGTGGTTGACACCCCCATCCTTGTACGGCAGACAGGCCGTTTCCCGCTTAGGCAGCAGGAGCGGGTTCCCGTGCGACACCAGGCTGGCGTCCTCAGCGTGCATGGACCGCGCAGCAAAGTGGTCCACCAGGTCGGTGAGTTCCTTCAGCTGCGCAGGCGACGGGTTGAGGAAGCTGAAGTGGTAGGCCAGCTTCGCCGCCAGCACCTGCTTCGCAATGTGCACACGGCCAACAAGAGTCAGAGACAGGGCAGCCCACAGACGCGCCACAAACGCTATGCCGCGAGCCCGCCGGGTGAACAAGTCAGCTGCAGCCGCATCCGAGTCCCACGACAGGGGCACACCCAGGTGCGTCACGGCGCCAGTGGTAAACGGCACCCCCGTGTGTGGGCAAGGGCCCGTCAGGTGCGCAAACCTGCCAAGGCCCATGGCCTTGCTCTTGTCCGGATGGACACGGGCGTTGGACGACGTGGCACTGCGTGGCACTGCGACGACGCGGACGGCGTGGCACTGCGGACTGCAAGATGGTGTCCAAGGCCGTCAGCGCCCGCCTGCAGCCCGCCCTGGATGCAGTTGTGGATGAGCTGCAGACCGCGTTCATCACCGGCCGCTGGATTGGTGACAACGCGCTGTACCTCCAAGGCCTGATCGAATGGATGCGCCTGGACGTGGGCGCGGACGGCACGCCACGGCAGGGTGGTGCGCTGTACTTCTTGGACATTGAAAAGGCGTATGACCGGGTGCACCGGCAGTGGCTGTATGCGTCCGCGGAGGGACTTGGGTTTGGGCCGCGCATGCTGCGCTGGATCCGCCTGCTCTCTGCCAACGGCTCTGCCCGCGTGTGTGTGAACGGGATGCTCTCTGACGCCTTCCCAGTGCTGAACGGCTTGCCGCAGGGCAGCACCGCCTCACCACCCCTGTGGGTCATCCAGATGCAGCCACTGACGTCCTTTCTGCGGCGGCAGGTGGCGCAAGGGGCACTGCGCACGCCCCTGTTACCCAGCGGCGAGCAGGCGCCACCGGCTGCCCACCACGCTGACGACACGACCCTCACGGCGCGCGACCCGGCGGTGGACGGGCCGGTCCTGATGGCGGCAGTACAGCTGTTCTGCCGCGCGTCCAACGCCCGTGTCCATCCGGACAAGAGCAAGGCCATGGGCCTTGGCAGGTTTGCGCACCTGACGGGCCCTTGCCCACACACGGGGGTGCCGTTTACCACTGGCGCCGTGACGCACCTGGGTGTGCCCCTGTCGTGGGACTCGGATGCGGCTGCAGCTGACTTGTTCACCCGGCGGGCTCGCGGCATGGCGTTTTTTTTTTTTTTGAGGAATCATCCTTACAAGGTTGAACAGGGGCAGACGCGCTGCCCCCCTGCTGCCTGAAAGCAGCCTGGTCCCCGAGACCAGAACCCTGACAGGGCAAGAAGAGGAGAGAAGAGAAGAAAAACAGAGAACAAACACCTCGAAAACCGCCACCAACCACCCCCATCCATCCCACCCCACCCCACCCCGACCCGGCAGACAGAGCAGGAGGCTGGCCCCCCCGCCCCCCGGGAGGGGTTGCACAAAAACACCGCCAGACCTAACCCAAGCACCAACCTACACCACAGCCTAACCGCAAGAACCACCACCACCGCGCGCCAGAAAAAGAAACACCAGCGCTACGCACTCGCCCCGCCCAAACCCACCCCACCCCCACAAGTCGGTTGCTTAAGCAACACCCCAGCAGAACCGGCAGAGGAGACACAAGCAGAAAACTAAACGGGCCAGATGTGGCGCTGACTAAGCGGGCTCCAGCCCGCTGCAAGACGCGCTGTGCAGGAAGTCCCACAGCCGCCCAGGTGCTGCGACGCCAGCCAGAGCTAAAATACATGGGCGCCAGATAAGCTGATGATGATAATACGCCACGCCAGCGCCTGGAAAGAACTGCCGCCTAGGGGGCCTGCACAGGTGATGCAAGTGTCAGCCACAAGTTCAACTTCGGTGACCCACCCCGAACCTCCTCCACTTCACAAAGCGCGCCACCCGCCGACCAGATGGCAAGAAAGTGCTCCAGCTTAGCCGCCTTGAGCTGTGCGGTGAGAAGCTGAGTGGGCAGAGCCGACAGGGTGTCAGGGGTTAGCGTGGCGGCAGTGAAACGCAGCTGCATCACCCTGCGCAGCTCGGTGACCACCTCCCGAACCACATGCTCCGACGTCTGCTTAGCAGGCTCGCGGGACCAGTACGCACACCAGACGGCGTACAAGAAGGTGGCCCGCAAAGTGCTCCACAGCAGCGCGCCCGCCCCCCGCGGGCCTGAGGCCCACATACCCATGCGGTCCCCCAGCATGAAGCCCGCGTCCGTCACTGGTGGCGCCGCTGCCTGGGGCGCAACGCAGGCCCACAGCTGCTGCAGCCACGTCCTCGCCTGCGCATAAGCCGGACACTCCAGGAAGATGTGCGTCAGGCTGGCCCACGCCCGCGGGCCAGGTGGCCCGCAGGCGGGGTGAGGACAGTGCGCCCCCAACCCCCCGCACCCCGTGGTCACCCGTGGCCGAATGCCCTTGCCCGCCCTGTACAGCCCGCAAGGCAGGTAAGCATGTTGCAGCCGGTACACCAGCACCTTTGCCCCCCGACTGGCGTGGCTGTCCCACAGCCTCCGCCACGTACCCCGCAGAAGGGACGCATCCGGGGGCGGCATGCGAGGGTCGCCCTCCACCGCCGCCGCTGCTGCCGCCGCCGCCGTGGCAGGCCCAGTGCTAGGTCCCGCCCTCCCGCCGCCTGCTCCTGCAGCCGCGCGGACCGCCGCGGCCCCTCACCCGACTGCTGGGACGGGGACGCATACGACTGCAGTTCTCTCGCCGGCGTGTTCTGCAGCCCGGCTGCCGCAGAGGTGCGGTGGAGCCAGGGGTCCAGAGCCACCGGGTTATTGTGGAAATGCTGCGCCGCCGTGGTGGTCAGCTGCGCCGCTGCACGCTGCCACTCCGCCTCCCGCTTCGCCAGCCGCGACTGTGCCGCTGGCTGGGGCCCCGAACCCCCCGCCTGCTGTGTTGGCGCCGGGCACGGCATGGCTGCGGGGCGGGCCGGAGCCGGAGGTGCGGCCGGGTTGGCCGCGGTGATGGCCCGCCGCACGTCCCGCACCGTGTAGTCCGCTAAGCTGACACCCGCAATCCGGCAGTGCTCCGGGTGCACCACCACCCCAGCCTCCGGCGCCAGGAAGTACGGCGCCCGAGGCCACGCCCCCGCCCGTTCCCCTGGTGATGCTGCATCGTACGCCGCCCGCTCTTCAAAGGTCCACAGGTGCCGCGGCTTGCGATGCTGCAGCACACAGGCAGGCTGCCACGCCCCATCCACCGCCGGGGGCAGCACGCCAGGCCCAGGCTCCAAGAGCCGCCCCGTGTAGTGGACGTAGGACACAGCCCCCGCAGCGTTAGCCACCCACAGCTGGTCCAGGCTAACCCGCCACTGTGGCGGCGCCGCTGGCGGCTGAGTGGCTGGCTGCGGTGGATGCTGTTCCACGCCCCACATACCTGCTGTTTCACCCCTCGCTGCGTCTGGAGCTCGAGCAGCGCTTGGAGGCGCACGTTGCCGCAAATCCTGTGACCAGTACACCCTACTTTACTTTACTTTACTTTACTCTCTTCTCTTGCTATTCTTGCATCCTCCTTTCCTTCTGCACAGCTTTGAAACAGTCGACGTCATTTCTCTCGCGCTGTTTGACTTGCTTCCTTTTGTTTTAGGCTTCTTAAGGCCTATGAACCACTGTGAAGCAGTCTGCATTTGTGGGCGTGCTCGTTTTTCGTCAGTCCACTTTGCAGCTGTAGCGCGACACTCCCTCTCCAGCGCCCTTCAGCCTATGTCGGCTTGTGCTTTGGAACTCGACACAGCTATGGAATAGGATTCTGGCGGTTCAGGAACGTCGCCGTGGAGTTGGCGACATTTCGCTTGTCGGCATTTTAACATCTCGGCGAGCACCACACTCACCAGCTTGGAGCAGGCGGCGTATCAACCTTTGTGGTTGGTCCTTTGCATCTGCGCGTGCAGCAGGGTGCTTTGGGTGTGGCGGTCGGGGGAGCCCTGCAGCACTTGGGTGTTTTTTTGGGGTGTGGCTCGTCTTCGTGCCCTTGTTGAATAATAATAATAATTACAACACCGGCCCATAGGGCCTGGCATGGATTAACGGGGCAAGGTGACTAGGGCGAGAGGGCCCGCCCCCCTCACGCTGACGCCTCACCACGAAAGAGTCACAACCTCCGAAACTACAACCTCCAAGTCCTAGGCCGCTCTTCAAAGTCCACTACATCCAAGCCTGCACACCTAGCATATCGAGCTAGGGAAACGCCGCGTTATAGTAGTGGAGCACTGCCAGTTCGTGCAAACCGAGGAGCCATGGCGCTCCTCCTCGAGCCTTGGATCTTGAGCCTTGTCTTGAACCTTGGACCTCGCCACTAAATCGGACTTCTGCACCACGACCTTTCTAGGTTGTAGCGGGCATAAGCCCGCAATTGCCACTAAGGGCAATTACCTATCGTTCGTGGGATCACCAATCGGTTTCGCACCAATCTTTCGCCTTTTGCGTAATTGGGCTTTTATCCGGATTCATACCCGGGTCCCTTCTGCCGTAAGGACGAGTCAAATCGCTAACTGAGTTAGCGATCCGGTGATTTCGTGCCCTTGTTGCCTGGTGCCTGGCTGCCTGGCGCCCGCCCTGCTGTGATGCCCTGTGAGTGCTGATCTTGGGCAGCTATGCAGTTGCTGGGTGATCCTGGTCGGTTCCGCCTGGTGTCTCAGCGCAGCCAAGCCACCAGGGGCCAACACCAGCCATACAGCACACCCGCACACGGCGCGGCCACAGCAGCACATGCCGTGCCGTGTGGGGGGCCTGCGTTTGGGCATCACCGCCCACTGCCAGACTTGGCAGCGGACCGCACCCCTGCAGGTGGGGGCAACACTGCCAGCCCGTTCTTCAGCCCCGGGCTGCAGCTCCACCTTGCCCTGTCCACGCATAGCCTGGCGCACGGCGTGCAGGACCTGACGACGCAGCCTCAGGGCCCCAGCCTGCCTACCTACCCAGTCCTTCTGGTGGGTGCCACCACGGGGCTCCCAGAGGGCGAGCAGCTGTCCTCAGCCGGCGTCCGGGAAGTGACCAGTGCTGCCCTGTCAGTGCTGGACACCATGTGCCGGCAGGGCAACCAGCCGCAGCTCTTGCAGGGCCACTCTCTGCACAGCACAGGCCACCCCTCCCGCACGTTTGCGGGGCTGGCCTTCAGCCGGCGCGCGACCAGCACCAGCAAAGCAGCCTTCACAGCGGAGCTCATGCGCAAGTCGCCGCTGGCGGTACCGCTCCAGCGCGGTCAGGCTGTCCTCACGGTTCACGTGCCAGTGGACACCCGGCCCATCATTCCGGGCACCTACACCGTCACGGTCAAGATGGTAGGGGGCCCTGTGTGGGGGGCTTTCCGCGGTCGCACCGATTTGGTGCTGCAGGCGGGCGGCTATCCCACCACCTCGGACCCCTCTAACCTGGCGTGTGCTTATGTGGTCTCAGAGCAGTGCGCCAAATCGGTGGGCCCCAAGGGGGAGCCCCAGGCCCCCGCAGGCCAGGGCATCACCAACCACATCTTTGCCTGTGTGCGGGGCCCAGTCTGGGACCCGCAGCTCTCTCACCTGCACTGTGCCAAGTTTGAGATGCCCGGTGAGGAGCCCATGCAGGTGGAGGTCCGTGGCGCCCCCCAGGCGGCTGGGGCGGCCACGACAGCTGCGGCAGGCAGCCCTGCTCCGGCTGCAGCCAGGGTCGCCGACCTGGGTGGCAACACCTTGGGTGTGGCGAGGCCCGCGGCTGCCATGGCGACCGCAGCGGACATCGTTGACCACGTGGGGGACGTGCAGATGCAGGAGGCGGCGGGTTTGGGTGACGTGGCGGCTGCAGCTGGTGGCGCCAGCGGGCCACACAGCGGGGCCCCGCCCCCGCTGCCAGTTCTGGTGGCGGGGGGAAGCAACCGTGCTGCTGCGGCTGCCCTGCGGGCCATGCTGCAGCAGCAGCCCTCTTCACAGCAGCGGGTGACAGCGGGAGGGCTTAGCGGGGTCCAGCCGGCGGCAGGCGTGGGGGGGCCGCCGGCGGCCAGGCCTCCCCCTGCCGGTGCTGGGCCGGCTGGCGTGCAGCAGCAGCACAGTGGCGTTCCCGCGCCACGGCCGCCCTTGGATCAGCAGGCAGCCGCTGGGCAGGATCAGGAGCAGACCGCTGTGATGCAGCGGTACTTGGCCGAGCTGGCGGACCTCAATCTCCAGCGGCAACGGCGGTTACAGGAACAGCAACAGCAGCAGCAGCAGCTGCAGCGCCAGGGGCAGTCGCCCAGGCCCCGGACCGGCTCCCAGGTTGTGGTCCTGGCCACGCTGGGGGGGCAGGACAGGGCGGGCGGTGGCCCTGGCGTGGCGGCGTCACGGCGTGGGCAACGTGTTGACATAGTTGACCACGTGGGGGACGTGCAGATGCAGGAGGCGGCGGGTGTGGGTGACGCAGGGGCTGCCGCTGGTGGCGCCAGCGGACCACCCGCCGTGGCCTCACCCTCGCTGCCAGCTCTGGTGGCGGGGGGAAGCACCCGTTCTGCTGCGGCTACCCTAAGGGCCGAGCGACAGCAGCAGCCCTCTTCACAGCGGCGGGTGGCAGCGGGAGGGCTTAGCGGGGGGCAGCCGTCTGCAGGCGTGGGGGGGCCACCGGCGGTCAGGCGTCGTACTGCCTGTGCTGGGTCGGCTGGCGCGCAGCAGCAGCCCAGTGGGGCTTCCGCGCCGCAGCCGCCCTTTGATCAGCGGGCGGCCGCCAGGCAGGATCAGGAGCAGACCGCTGTGATGCAGCGGTACTTGGCCTACATGGTGGACCTCCATCTCCAGCAGCAACGGCGGGTACAGCAACAGCAGCAGCAGGAGCAGCAGCGCCAGGTGCAGCCGCCCAGGCCCCGGACCGGCTCCCGGTTTGAGGTCCTGGCCACGCTGGGGGGACAGGACGGGGCGGGCGATGGCGCTGCCACGGCGGCGCCCGGGCGTGGGCGACGGGTGCAACCAGCCGCGCACGCACCGCCGCCACCGCTGCAGCAACAGCCCCGCTCCAAAGGGCGCTGTGGCCCCGCCCAGCTCCCGCAGCAGAGGGCAGGGCGCTTGGGCGGCGGGCTGCCTCCCCCGCAGGACGGTGCTAGCTCGCCGCCGCGCGTGCCCACTGGGCGGCCGACCGGGGGACAGCAGGCTGGTGGGGGCAGCGGGTTGGGGCGCCAGGGTGGAGGAGTGGGGCGGGCAGTGCCCCAGCCGCTACCCCAGGCGCGGCCGCCACTGCAAACGTCACAACCGGCGGGTGGTGGTAAGGGCAGGGACAGGGGCCTGGGCGCGCCGGCTGGGGGTTCGGCCGACACGGCTGGGCGCGCTGGTGGGGGTGCGGGCAGTGAGGCAGAGTACGGGGCCGTTTGCCTGACCCGGGACACGTGCGTTGCCATTGGCTCTGACCTCGTGACGCACCAGAACCGCTGCGCAGATGTGCAGGGGTTTGAGTGGGCGCAGCTGGGCCACGACACGCTTGGTGGCCGCCTCCTCGCCTACCTCCGTGACCAGGGCGCCACCGTACCGGACTGGGCCGTCTGCCGCGTGCCGGCCGGCCGTACCGCCGTCCTGGCACAGCTGCACGACGAGTTCACTGGCTGGTGGCGCCTATACTCAGCCCAGCCTGCAGACACGCCCCTGCCTTCCGATGTGACGGAGCAGCTGGATGACGCCGCGCAGCAGGTGCAGACGGCCTACATGGACTACGTGCTCCTAGACGCCCGCACCCTGCGGTCCGCTAAGCGTGGGCTGGCGGACCCCGGCGGGGCCAGCGGGCCCAGCCGCCGGCAACGCCAGCACCGCAGCCGCAGTACCTCCAGCCTCATGAGCCTGGGCAGCGCTCCATTGCACCCCGGCGGCGCCAGCTCAGGTGCCGCTAGCATGAGCACCAGCAGCGGCGGCGCGCCCCCCAGCCAGGGTGGCGACCGCCGCGGCAAACGCCACAGCAGCAACAGCAACCGCACCCGCCACGGCGCTGCCGTGGCCGGCGGGGGCTCATAATGCGGCCACCAGTGGGAGCGGCGAACCTTCGGCTGCTGACAGTGAATGTCAACGGCCTGGGCTCGCCGCTCAAGGCGCGGGCGCTGGTCTCGCACCTGCAGCAAGTTGGGGCGGATGTGGCGATGGTGCAGGAGACCCACGCTACTGACACGACGGTGCTGGAGTCTTGCCTTCGTGCCGCGCAGGGGGCGTGCCTTCCGTGGCGCCACTGCCTTGCTGCCAGCCCGGCAGCGTCGCCCCACTCCTGTGGGACGGCTATCCTGGCGCGGAGTCGGCTGTCCCTTCCAGGCTGCGTACTGCAGCCGCCGTCAACGGATGCGGCGGGCCGTGTGGTATGTTGGGATTGGGACGTGGGTCACCTGCGCCTGCGCTTCGTGTGTGTGTATGCGCCCACGGCCGTGGCGGACAAGCCTGCTTTCTTTGCCGGGCTGCATACCCACCTGGCCTCGGACAGGGTGCTTGTTGTCGGTGGGGACTGGAACTGTGTCACCGATGCCAGTCAGGAGGCGGCCCCTAGCCCGTCACGTGCTGCAGGTGCCCCGCAACTTGCCAGCCTCCTCGCCCAGTTCAGTCTGGTGGACCCTTGGGCGAGCAAGCGTGGCGGCGCCAAGGGCTACACGCATCCGGCCACGCCCAAGCCAGCCACTCCCGCACGCCTGGATCGGTGGTATGTCAGTTCCACCGCGGCGCCGTGGGTGCTGGATGTCGCACGCACGTATGGGGCGCCTGGGGACCACAACGGTGTGCTGCTCACCCTGTCCTTGCCCGACCTGCCACATGCGCACCGGGAGCAGTGGCGCTTCCCCACATACCTGCTGTTTCACCCCTCGCTGCGTCTGGAGCTCGAGCAGCGCTTGGAGGCGCACGTTGCCGCAAATCCTGTGACCAGTACAGGTGACGGCGCTTGCACGCAATGGGAGGCGGACAAGTTCTTCTTGCGGGAGGCCGCCACCAGCATCCACCGTCGGCATGCACGCCAGACCCGGGACGGGCTGCATGGCGTGGTGCTGGCCGCAGACGCGGCCGCTGCCCTGGCCGACCGGCCGGGTGCCAGCGCCGCGCAGCGTCAGGCTGCGGCCATGGCCAACTTGGCGGTGCGGGAGGAGCGGGCAGCTGCCGCAGCGGCCAGCCACAATGCCCGCGCTGCACTGATGGAGGAGCATGGGGAGCGGGGCACTCGCTGGTTCCATCGGCAGGCTGACGAGCCAGCAGCCGGCGCGCAGGAGCCCATCACGCACTTGAAGGTGCCGGGGCAACCGGCGCCTGTGGCGCTCACGGGGCCGGGCACGCGCAACACTGTCTCCGCAGCCGCTGCAGCCATGTACAGCAGCACCAGCCCCACCGGCCTGTTCCGCGTGCAGCCGGTCTGTACGGCGTCGCAGCAGCAGCTTCTGGCGGCCATTGACCGCAAGGTTCCGGCGGATCTGCAGGCCGGGGTCTGCCGGGTCGGGGTGGGGTGGGGTGGGATGCATGGGGGTGGTTGGTGGCGGTTTTCGAGGTGTTTGTTTTCTGTTTTTCTTCTCTTCTCTCCTCTTCTTGCCCTGTCAGGGTTCTGGTCCCGGGGACCAGGCTGCTTTCAGGCAGCAGGGGGGCAGCGCGTCTGCCCCTGTTCAACCTTGTAAGGATGATTCCTCAAAAAAAAAAAGGCCGCCGCAGAGGGGTCCGGTGACGGCGCCCTCAGTGATGCAGAGCTGATGGCAGCGCTGGCTGGCTCCGCCAATGGTAAAGCGCCTGGGTCGGACGGGGTCCCGTACGAGGTGTACAAGGTTTTCTGGGCGCTGCTGGGTCCGCGCTTGTGTGCTGCTGCTGCCGCTGCCTTTGCTGCCGCTGCAGACGCCCACGATGGCGGTGAAATGGCGGCGGCGCTGCCCGCCTCCTGGCGGGAGGGCATCATCACCCTCATCTACAAGGGCAAAAGCCTGGACCGCGCCGAGCTGGCGTCGTACCGGCCCATCACGCTGCTCAACTGCGACTTCAAGATGGTGTCCAAGGCCGTCAGCGCCCGCCTGCAGCCCGCCCTGGATGCAGTTGTGGATGAGCTGCAGACCGCGTTCATCACCGGCCGCTGGATTGGTGACAACGCGCTGTACCTCCAAGGCCTGATCGAATGGATGCGCCTGGACGTGGGCGCGGACGGCACGCCACGGCAGGGTGGTGCGCTGTACTTCTTGGACATTGAAAAGGCGTATGACCGGGTGCACCGGCAGTGGCTGTATGCGTCCGCGGAGGGACTTGGGTTTGGGCCGCGCATGCTGCGCTGGATCCGCCTGCTCACTGCCAACGGCTCTGCCCGCGTGTGTGTGAACGGGATGCTCTCTGACGCCTTCCCAGTGCTGAACGGCTTGCCGCAGGGCAGCACCGCCTCACCACCCCTGTGGGTCATCCAGATGCAGCCACTGACGTCCTTTCTGCGGCGGCAGGTGGAGCAAGGGGCACTGCGCACGCCCCTGTTACCCAGCGGCGAGCAGGCGCCACCGGCTGCCCACCACGCTGACGACACGACCCTCACGGCGCGCGACCCGGCGGTGGACGGGCCGGTCCTGATGGCGGCAGTACAGCTGTTCTGCCGCGCGTCCAACGCCCGTGTCCATCCGGACAAGAGCAAGGCCATGGGCCTTGGCAGGTTTGCGCACCTGACGGGCCCTTGCCCACACACGGGGGTGCCGTTTACCACTGGCGCCGTGACGCACCTGGGTGTGCCCCTGTCGTGGGACTCGGATGCGGCTGCAGCTGACTTGTTCACCCGGCGGGCTCGCGGCATAGCGTTTGTGGCGCGTCTGTGGGCTGCCCTGTCTCTGACTCTTGTTGGCCGTGTGCACATTGCGAAGCAGGTGCTGGCGGCGAAGCTGGCCTACCACTTCAGCTTCCTCAACCCGTCGCCTGCGCAGCTGAAGGAACTCACCGACCTGGTGGACCACTTTGCTGCGCGGTCCATGCACGCTGAGGACGCCAGCCTGGTGTCGCACGGGAACCCGCTCCTGCTGCCTAAGCGGGAAACGGCCTGTCTGCCGTACAAGGATGGGGGTTGTTTTTTTTTTGAGGAATCATCCTTACAAGGTTGAACAGGGGCAGACGCGCTGCCCCCCGGCTGCCTGAAAGCAGCCTGGTCCCCGGGACCAGAACCCTGACAGGGCAAGAAGAGGAGAGAAGAGAAGAAAAACAGAAAACAAACACCTCGAAAACCGCCACCAACCACCCCCAACCATCCCACCCCGACCCGGCAGACAGAGCAGGAGGCTGGCCCCCCCGCCCCCCGGGAGGGGTTGCACAAAAACACCGCCAGACCTAACCCAAGCACCAACCTACATACACCACAGCCTAACCGCAAGAACCACCATCACCGCGCGCCAGAAAAAGAAACACCAGCGCTACGCACTCGCCCCGCCCAAACCCACCCCACCCCCACAAGTCGGTTGCTTAAGCAACACCCCAGGAGAACCGGCAGAGGAGACACAAGCAGAAAACTAAACGGGCCAGATGTGGCGCTGACTAAGCGGGCTCCAGTCCGCTGCAAGACGCGCTGTGCAGGAAGTCCCACAGCCGCCCAGGTGCTGCGACGCCAGCCAGAGCTAAAAAACATGGGCGCCAGATAAGCTGATGACGATAATACGCCACGCCAGCGCCTGGAAAGAACCGCCGCCTAGGGGGCCTGCACAGGTGATGCAAGTGTCAGCCGCAAGTTCAACTTCGGTGACCCACCCTGAACCTCCTCCACTTCACAAAGCGCGCCACCCGCCGTCCAGATGGCAACAAAGTGCTCCAGCTTAGCCGCCTTGAGCTGTGCGGTGAGCAGCTGAGTGGGCAGAGTCGACAGGGTTTCAGGGGTTAGCGTGGCGGCAGTGAAACGCAGCCGCATCACCCTGCGCAGCTCGCTGACCACCTCCCGAACCACATGCTCCGACGTCTGCTTAGCAGGCTCGCGGGACCAGTACGCAC
The DNA here is from genome assembly GCF_000002595.2 of Chlamydomonas reinhardtii. Classification (NCBI taxonomy): domain Eukaryota; kingdom Viridiplantae; phylum Chlorophyta; class Chlorophyceae; order Chlamydomonadales; family Chlamydomonadaceae; genus Chlamydomonas; species Chlamydomonas reinhardtii. The sequence continues at coordinate 5,464,524 of NC_057012.1, forward strand.
ACCAGACGGCGTACAAGAAGGTGGCCCGCAAAGTGCTCCATAGCAGCGCTCCCGCCCCCCGCGGGCCTGAGGCCCACATACCCATGCGGTCCCCCAGCATGAAGCCCGCGTCCGTCACTGGCGGCGCCGCTGCCTGGGGCGCAACACAGGCCCACAGCTGCTGCAGCCACGTCCTCGCCTGCGCATAAGCCGGACACTCCAGGAAGATGTGCGTCAGGCTGGCCCACGCCCGCGGGCCAGGTGGCCCGCAGGCGGGGTGAGGACAGTGCGCCCCCAACCCCCCGCACCCCGTGGTCACCCGTGGCCGAATGCCCTTGCCCGCCCTGTACAGCCCGCAAGGCAGGTAAGCATGTTGCAGCCGGTACACCAGCACCTTTGCCCCCCGACTGGCGTGGCTGTCCCACAGCCTCCGCCACGTACCCCGCAGAAGGGACGCATCCGGGGGCGGCATGCGAGGGTCGCCCTCCACCGCCGCCGCTGCTGCCGCCGCCGCCGTGGCAGGCCCAGTGCTAGGTCCCGCCCCGCCCGCCGCCTGCTCCTGCAGCCGCGCGGACCGCCGCGGCCCCTCACCCGACTGCTGGGACGGGGACGCATACGACTGCAGTTCTCTCGCCGGCGTGTTCTGCAGCCCGGCTGCCGCAGAGGTGCGGTGGAGCCAGGGGTCCAGAGCCACCGGGTTATTGTGGAAATGCTGCGCCGCCGTGGTGGTCAGCTGCGCCGCTGCACGCTGCCACTCCGCCTCCCGCTTCGCCAGCCGCGACTGTGCCGCTGGCTGGGGCCCCGAACCCCCCGCCTGCTGTGCTGGCGCTGGGCACGGCATGGCTGCGGGGCGGGCCGGAGCCGGAGGTGCGGCCGGGTTGGCCGCGGTGATGGCCCGCCGCACGTCCCGCACCGTGTAGTCCGCTAAGCTGACACCCGCAATCCGGCAGTGCTCCGGGTGCACCACCACCCCAGCCTCCGGCGCCAGGAAGTACGGCGCCCGAGGCCACGCCCCCGCCCGGTCCCCTGGTGATGCTGCATCGTACGCCGCCCGCTCTTCAAAGGTCCACAGGTGCCGCGGCTTGCGATGCTGCAGCACACAGGCAGGCTGCCACGCCCCATCCACCGCCGGGGGCAGCACGCCAGGCCCAGGCTCCAAGAGCCGCCCCGTGTAGTGGACGTAGGACACAGCCCCCGCAGCGTTAGCCACCCACAGCTGGTCCAGGCTAACCCGCCACTGTGGCGGCGCCGCTGGCGGCTGAGTGGCTGGCTGCGGTGGATGCTGTTCCACGCCCGCGCTCTGCATGTGGCCGACCGCGGCCGCCAGCCGGGCAGGCAGCCCCGCTGGCGCCGGCGCGTTGCTGTACACCCACGCCCACGTGGTGGCGGAGTCCGGGCGCACATGAGTAAGCAGCGCCCGGGTGAGCATCTTCCAGGGTTGCCGGCCTGGCTGGGCAAGGAGGGCGAAGGTCTTAGCTTGCAGGGCAGACAGGAACGCAGGCAGGTCGACGTGGTTGACACCCCCGCTGCAGACGCCCACGATGGCGGTGAAATGGCGGCGGCGCTGCCCGCCTCCTGGCGGGAGGGCATCATCACCCTCATCTACAAGGGCAAAAGCCTGGACCGCGCCGAGCTGGCGTCGTACCGGCCCATCACGCTGCTCAACTGCGACTTCAAGATGGTGTCCAAGGCCGTCAGCGCCCGCCTGCAGCCCGCCCTGGATGCAGTTGTGGATGAGCTGCAGACCGCGTTCATCACCGGCCGCTGGATTGGTGACAACGCGCTGTACCTCCAAGGCCTGATCGAATGGATGCGCCTGGACGTGGGCGCGGACGGCACGCCACGGCAGGGTGGGCAGCACCGCCTCACCACCCCTGTGGGTCATCCAGATGCAGCCACTGACGTCCTTTCTGCGGCGGCAGGTGGAGCAAGGGGCACTGCGCACGCCCCTGTTACCCAGCGGCGAGCAGGCGCCACCGGCTGCCCACCACGCTGACGACACGACCCTCACGGCGCGCGACCCGGCGGTGGACGGGCCGGTCCTGATGGCGGCAGTACAGCTGTTCTGCCGCGCGTCCAACGCCCGTGTCCATCCGGACAAGAGCAAGGCCATGGGCCTTGGCAGGTTTGCGCACCTGACGGGCCCTTGCCCACACACGGGGGTGCCGTTTACCACTGGCGCCGTGACGCACCTGGGTGTGCCCCTGTCGTGGGACTCGGATGTGGCTGCAGCTGACTTGTTCACCCGGCGGGCTCGCGGCATGGCGTTTGTGGCGCGTCTGTGGGCTGCCCTGTCTCTGACTCTTGTTGGCCGTGTGCACATTGTGAAGCAGGTGCTGGCGGCGAAGCTGGCCTACCACTTCAGCTTCCTCAACCCGTCGCCTGCGCAGCTGAAGGAACTCACCGACCTGGTGGACCACTTTGCTGCGCGGTCCATGCACGCTGAGGACGCCAGCCTGGTGTCGCACGGGAACCCGCTCCTGCTGCCAAAGCGGGAAACGGCCTGTCTGCCGTACAAGGATGGGGGTGTCAACCACGTCGACCTGCCTGCGTTCCTGTCTGCCCTGCAAGCTAAGACCTTCGCCCTCCTTGCCCAGCCAGGCCGGCAACCCTGGAAGATGCTCACCCGGGCGCTGCTTACTCATGTGCGCCCGGACTCCGCCACCACGTGGGCGTGGGTGTACAGCGACGCGCCGGCGCCAGCGGGGCTGCCTGCCCGGCTGGCGGCCGCGGTCGGCCACATGCAGAGCGCGGGCGTGGAACAGCATCCACCGCAGCCAGCCACTCAGCCGCCAGCGGCGCCGCCACAGTGGCGGGTTAGCCTGGACCAGCTGTGGGTGGCTAACGCTGCGGGGGCTGTGTCCTACGTCCACTACACGGGGCGGCTCTTGGAGCCTGGGCCTGGCGTGCTGCCCCCGGCAGTGGATGGGGCGTGGCAGCCTGCCTGTGTGCTGCAGCATCGCAAGCCGCGGCACCTGTGGACCTTTGAAGAGCGGGCGGCGTACGATGCAGCATCACCAGGGGACCGGGCGGGGGCGTGGCCTCGGGCGCCGTACTTCCTGGCGCCGGAGGCTGGGGTGGTGGTGCACCCGGAGCACTGCCGGATTGCGGGTGTCAGCTTAGCGGACTACACGGTGCGGGACGTGCGGCGGGCCATCACCGCGGCCAACCCGGCCGCACCTCCGGCTCCGGCCCGCCCCGCAGCCATGCCGTGCCCAGCGCCAGCACAGCAGGCGGGGGGTTCGGGGCCCCAGCCAGCGGCACAGTCGCGGCTGGCGAAGCGGGAGGCGGAGTGGCAGCGTGCAGCGGCGCAGCTGACCACCACGGCGGCGCAGCATTTCCACAATAACCCGGTGGCTCTGGACCCCTGGCTCCACCGCACCTCTGCGGCAGCCGGGCTGCAGAACACGCCGGCGAGAGAACTGCAGTCGTATGCGTCCCCGTCCCAGCAGTCGGGTGAGGGGCCGCGGCGGTCCGCGCGGCTGCAGGAGCAGGCGGCGGGCGGGGCGGGACCTAGCACTGGGCCTGCCACGGCGGCGGCGGCAGCAGCGGCGGCGGTGGAGGGCGACCCTCGCATGCCGCCCCCGGATGCGTCCCTTCTGCGGGGTACGTGGCGGAGGCTGTGGGACAGCCACGCCAGTCGGGGGGCAAAGGTGCTGGTGTACCGGCTGCAACATGCTTACCTGCCTTGCGGGCTGTACAGGGCGGGCAAGGGCATTCGGCCACGGGTGACCACGGGGTGCGGGGGGTTGGGGGCGCACTGTCCTCACCCCGCCTGCGGGCCACCTGGCCCGCGGGCGTGGGCCAGCCTGACGCACATCTTCCTGGAGTGTCCGGCTTATGCGCAGGCGAGGACGTGGCTGCAGCAGCTGTGGGCCTGCGTTGCGCCCCAGGCAGCGGCGCCGCCAGTGACGGACGCGGGCTTCATGCTGGGGGACCGCATGGGTATGTGGGCCTCAGGCCCGCGGGGGGCGGGAGCGCTGCTATGGAGCACTTTGCGGGCCACCTTCTTGTACGCCGTCTGGTGTGCGTACTGGTCCCGCGAGCCTGCTAAGCAGACGTCGGAGCATGTGGTTCGGGAGGTGGTCAGCGAGCTGCGCAGGGTGATGCGGCTGCGTTTCACTGCCGCCACGCTAACCCCTGAAACCCTGTCGGCTCTGCCCACTCAGCTGCTCACCGCACAGCTCAAGGCGGCTAAGCTGGAGCACTTTGTTGCCATCTGGACGGCGGGTGGCGCGCTTTGTGAAGTGGAGGAGGTTCAGGGTGGGTCACCGAAGTTGAACTTGCGGCTGACACTTGCATCACCTGTGCAGGCCCCCTAGGCGGCGGTTCTTTCCAGGCGCTGGCGTGGCGTATTATCGTCATCAGCTTATCTGGCGCCCATGTTTTTTAGCTCTGGCTGGCGTCGCAGCACCTGGGCGGCTGTGGGACTTCCTGCACAGCGCGTCTTGCAGCGGACTGGAGCCCGCTTAGTCAGCGCCACATCTGGCCCGTTTAGTTTTCTGCTTGTGTCTCCTCTGCCGGTTCTCCTGGGGTGTTGCTTAAGCAACCGACTTGTGGGGGTGGGGTGGGTTTGGGCGGGGCGAGTGCGTAGCGCTGGTGTTTCTTTTTCTGGCGCGCGGTGGTGGTGGTTCTTGCGGTTAGGCTGTGGTGTAGGTTGGTGCTTGGGTTAGGTCTGGCGGTGTTTTTGTGCAACCCCTCCCGGGGGGCGGGGGGGCCAGCCTCCTGCTCTGTCTGCCGGGTCGGGGTGGGGTGGGGTGGGATGGTTGGGGGTGGTTGGTGGCGGTTTTCGAGGTGTTTGTTTTCTGTTTTTCTTCTCTTCTCTCCTCTTCTTGCCCTGTCAGGGTTCTGGTCCCGGGGACCAGGCTGCTTTCAGGCAGCAGGGGGGCAGCGCGTCTGCCCCTGTTCAACCTTGTAAGGATGATTCCTCAAAAAAAAAAAGGGGTCCAGAGCCACCGGGTTATTGTTTTTTTTGAGGAAATGATGCGCCACCGTGGTGGTCAGCTGCGCCGCTGCACGCTGCCACTCCGCCTCCCGCTCCGCCAACCGTGACTGTGCCGCCGGCTGGGTCCCCGAACCCCCCGCCTGCTGTGCTGGCGCCGGGCACGGCATGGCTGCGGGGCGGGCCGGAGCCGGAGGTGCGGCCGGGTTAGCCGCGGTGATGGCCCGCCGCACATCCGGCACCGTGTACATACGTAGTCCGCCAAGCTGACACCCGCAATCCGGCAGTGCTCCGGGTGCACCACCACCCCAGCCTCCGGCGCCAGGAAGTACGGCGCCCGAGGCCACGCCCCCGCCCGGTCCCCTGGTGATGCTGCATCGTACGCCGCCCGCTCTTCAAAGGTCCACAGGTGCCGCGGCTTGCGATGCTGCAGCACACAGGCAGGCCGCCACGCCCCATCCACCGCCGGGGGCAGCACGCCAGGCCCAGGCTCCAAGAGCCGCCCCGTGTAGTGGACGTAGGACACAGCCCCCGCAGCGTTAGCCACCCACAGCTGGTCCAGGCTAACCCGCCACTGTGGCGGCGCCGCTGGCGGCTGAGTGGCTGGCTGCGGCGGATGCTGTTCCACACCCGCGCTCCGCACGTGGCCGACCGCGGCCGCCAGCCGGGCAGGCAGCCCCGCTTGCGCCGGCGCGTCGCTGTACACCCACGCCCACGTGGTGGCGGAGTCCGGGCGCACATGGGTAAGCAGCGCCCGGGTGAGCATCTTCCAGGGTTGCCGGCCTGGCTGGGCAAGGAGGGCGAAAGTCTTAGCTTGCAGGGCAGACAGGAACGCAGGCAGGTCATCACCGGATCGCTAACTCAGTTAGCGATTTGACTCGTCCTTACGGCAGAAGGGACCCGGGTGCGAATCCGGATGAAAGCCCAATTATGCAAAAGGCGAAAGATTGGTGCGAAGCCGATTGGTGATCCCACGAACGATAGGTAATTGCCCTTAGTGGCAATTGCGGGCTTACGCCCGCTGCAACCTAGAAAGATCGTGGTGCAGAAGTCCGATTTAGTGGCGAGGTCCAAGGTTCAAGACAAGGCTCAAGATCCAAGGCTCGAGGAGGAGCGCCATGGCACCTCGGTTTGCACGAACTGGCAGTGCTCCACTACTATAACGCGGCGTTTCCCTAGCTCGATATGCTAGGTGTGCAGGCTTGGATGTAGTGGACTTTGAAGAGCGGCCTAGGACTTGGAGGTTGTAGTTTCGGAGGTTGTGACTCTTTCGTGGTGAGGCGTCAGCGTGAGGGGGGCGGGCCCTCTCGCCCTAGTCACCTTGCCCCGTTAATCCATGCCAGGCCCTATGGGCCGGCGTTGTAATTATTATTATTATTAACGCTATTAACGCAGGCAGGTCGACGTGGTTGACACCCCCGTCCTTGTACGGCAGACATGCCGTTTCCCGCTTTGGCAGCAGGAGCGGGTTCCCGTGCGACACCAGGCTGGCGTCCTCAGCGTGCATGGAGCGCGCAGCAAAGTGGTCCACCAGGTCGGTGAGTTCCTTCAGCTGCGCATGCGACGGGTTGAGGAAGCTGAAGTGGTAGGCCAGCTTCGCCGCCAGCACCTGCTTCGCAATGTGCACACGGCCAACGAGAGTCAGAGACAGGGCAGCCCACAGACGCGCCACAAACGCCATGCCGCGAGCCCGCCGGGTGTACAAGTCAGCTGCAGCCGCATCAGAGTCCCACGACAGGGGCACACCCAGGTGCGTCACGGCGCCAGTGGTAAACGGCACCCCCTTGTGTGGGCAAGGGCCCGTCAGGTGCGCAAACCTGCTGCCAAGGCCCATGGCCTTGCTCTTGTCCGGATGGACACGGGCGTTGGACGCGCGGCAGAACAGCTGTACTGCCGCCATCAGGACCGGCCCGTCCACCGCCGGGTCGCGCGCCGTGAGGGTCGTGTCGTCAGCGTGGTGGGCAGCAGGTGGCGCCTGCTCGCCGCTGGGTAACAGGGGCGTGCGGAGTGCCCCTTGCTCGAGTACTTGGGTCTAATTTATCTGGCAGCCAGCCCCTGTCTTTGGTTCATGTTTCCTTGGTGGTCCGCCGGTCTTGGTTCTCGGTTTCCTGTTCTCTGGCTGGTTCTGTAGGGAGGGGGGGCGGCGTGTTGGCAGGTAGAGCTGCTGGCTTTGTTTCGTGTGGGTTCCTGTAGGCGCTGTCGTGGTGGTGTGCCCTCGCTGAGGGATTGGTGTGCGTGGTGGGGCAAGGCCCCCTTAGTGGCCCCTAAGTGGGTCTAGGCAGCTGTGGTGTGTTTGTTGGGGGTGTTCTTTCGGCTTCTGGACTGGCAGCCTATAGGGCTGCTGTTTTCGTGTTTAGGTGGTGTTTCGATTTCCTAGGTGGTGAGCAGGTGGTCTCTCTTTTTCTTCTCTTCCCTTTCTTCTCTTGCCCTGGGGCTCTGGTCTATCTGCGGGACCAGGCTGTCTTCGGGTTTCTGTGCCCAGCAGTAGGGGGGTAGCGTGTCGGCCCCTGGTCAACTCTGTAAGGATGAAGCCTAAAACAAATCCTGCCGCTGCTTCCTGCGGGCTGTGCGGTGTTGAGGGTTGCCGGTGGGTGCTTGCCATGCTTGCCTCTCTCGTTGTTTTTTTTGGGGGGGCTTCATCCTTACCGAGTTGACCAGGGGCAGACACGCTCCTCTCTGTAACGTCCACATCGGAAAAAAGCACTGGAATCCTGCCCGGTGCCCAAGACTGGAGCACCGAGGCCTGCCCAAACTCACCATTCCCAGTGACTCCTTGGTCTCCATCTACATGATCCGTAGGGCCACCAACTACCCCCAGCGTCTATACCGTACTCTCAAAACACAGGGACCTCCTAGAGAAGATAGCGTCCGAGGTAGCCGCATATGTATGCCGAGTCATCCGTACAGCTCCTGAAAGTCCGCTCCCACGCACACAGACTCAACGAACATTTAAAGCAGCTCGCAGCCTCGCAGGCCATCCACATCGGACAACCATCACTAAGCGCTAAGGCAAAAGCTTTCCACCCGCCACAAAGAGCCGTGCTGCTGTCTCGTGCGGCAGGCGCTTCGGCTTTACACGGGCCTTGTGCCCACTGTGCAGATGCATGCGGCGGCAACCAAATCTTCCGCCGCATGCACTACCTCCAGTTTCGCCATCGCGCCCAAGACGGTTTCGTGCTGACGTCGGGCCCACTCCTCCTGGCCCCGCCGCCGCCACCGCCGCCGCCATTACGTGCGCGCGCTGGGTCGACTGCACGTTGCACTGCGACGCCTGCGACGGCACCTGCGCCTGCCAGGACATGGCTGCTGCGCTAGTGCTAGTGCTGGCGGTGCGCGACAGCAGCCCCTCGGCGACGGCGATGGGGCCTACCAGCTGCAGTGCGGGACCAGCTTGCTGCGGCGGCTCCTGTTGCCGCGTATCACCCGCAGGAGCTGCTGCTAACTGCCGCTGTGGTGTGCTCGCAGTAGCGGCGGTGCCCGGGGCTTCCGCCGCCGGCGACGACTCCGCGGAAGCACCAGGCTTGGGTGCGTCAGCAACAGCAGCGGCAGCCGGACCCGGCAGCAGGAGCTCAGGCGGTATGGGCATGAGGTACAGCCCGCAGCCACTCATGCCCCCGCCGAACTCCTCCACCGCCCCACTCCTCCTACTGACGATCCCATCCGCCGCTCCCCCTCGGACCACTGCTGCTCCCTCCGCAGCAGCTGTGTCCCTGCCGCCACCAGCTGCTGCTGCAGCCGCCGACTCATCATCATAACAGGCGGCTGCAGCCACCGCGGCTTTGGCCAGCTCGTGCGACGACCCGGCGGCGGGGAGCTGCTGTTGCTGCCACTGCTCCTGCTGCGTCGGCAGCTGCGGCTGTTGCAGGCCGGCAACCCAGCGCTCCACCCAGCGACACAGCGGCGGCGGCGCCAGGCCAGCGGCAACAGCCCAGCGCATGGCATCGCCCCGACCCGCCTGCCAACAAACAGATAGGCAGGTAGGCAGGATTGGAAGGCAGGTAGGCAGGTCCGAGCCTCAGCAGACACGGGGTGGTTGGTCAGACTAGTGGCAGCTAGTCCCACGCCCGCGCGCGCGCCACCACCACCACCCAGCAGCCGGCGGCCGGAACACGAAGGCCAACCGCACGTACGACAGAAATAAGGCGCCAGCCATACACAAACGTACACGTACACACACGCTCACAAGCAAGCACACTTACACATGACACGAAATACGTCTACACACACAAGCAAACGTACACACAGCACACACACACACACACACACACACGCAAACCTAGCTAGCTACACACACGCACGCACACGCACGCACACAAACACACACACCTAGGTGGCTACACACACGCGCACACAAACGCACGCACGCACACACACACACACACACACACACACACACACACACACACACACACACACACACACACACACACACACACACACACACACACACACACACACACACACACACACACACACACACACACACACACACACACACAAACGCACACACACGGGCTTCGTTTTGTTGTTTTTGACCACACAAACGCACACACACACACACACCTCTAGCTAGCTACACACACACGCCCACGCACACGCACACACACCTAGCTAGCTACACACACACACACACACGCACACGCACACACACACGCACGCACACGCGCACAAACACACACACACACACACACACACACACCTGCAGCAGCAGCACCAGGAAGTCGTCTGAGGAGGGGTGCAGCGCGTGCTCCAGCATCACCGACAGCCTGCAGGGTGGCAGCCGTGGTGGTGGTGGTGGTGGGGGTGGGGGTGGGGGTGGGGGTGCGTGATGCGTGCTTGTGTCGGTGGGGGCGTGTGGCGGGAGGGGGGGGGAGACTCCAATCCCAACAAAACCGAGGGAAGGCGTGTGTGTGTGTGTGTGTGGTAAGTAAGGGGCGCGGCGTGTATGTTGGGGCTAGGAGGCTGCTTTCACTCCTCGCATCTGACCACAGCTGCCGTTACGAGCCACGCACCCATAGCTATGCGTGCATGCACGCACCCATACCGTGCATGTACCCCATTCATGCGCCGACCAACCAACCCATCAAACAGCCCGCCAGCCAGCCAGCCATGCACCTCATCACCTGTGCGGCCAGGGTCCGAAGGCGTCCGGGCTGATGCCCAGGTCCAGCTGCCGCAGCGCCTGGCGCCGGTTGAACACAGGCAGTCGGGCCACGTGCCGCCGGGGGAAGCAGCATACCTAAGCGCGCGGCGGGAGAGATCGGTTCATTACAAGATTGCGGCGGGCAAGCGGCGCAGCATGGGTGGCGGGGTATCGTACCGAAAGTGTCGTGCAGTAGTAATGCTAACAGGCAACACCCAACAACAGCATAATGGTGCCTCGCCTCGACAGCGAGCCGGCCGTCGCCCTAACGGCTTCCTAGCTAGCTAGTTCCTACCTTGAGCAGGAAGTCGTGCTCGGCCGCGGCCTTGGGCATCAGCGATGACACGCCGCCGTCCACACTGGTCTTGCCTGCTGGGTGACGGGCAGGCAGCAGCAGCAGCAGGTCGACAGGCCGACAGTCGGGTTGTGCAGGGTGGCACGCTAGCCGCCATGCGCAAAGCGAGCACGTATGCGGGCGGGGGACGAGAGGAGAAACACCGTGTTGTTCATTGCATGTACACACACACACACACACACACACACACACACACACACACACACACACACACACACACACACACACACACACACACACACACACACACACACACACACACACACACACACACACACACACACACACACACACACACACACACACACACACACACACACACACACACACACACACACACACACACACACACACACACACACACACACACACACACACACACACACACACACACACACACACACACACACACACACACACACACACACACACACACACACACACACACACACAGACAGAGACACACACACGCGCACACATACGGCATGGCGCCTGCCCTCGCTCGCGCCCCCACGCACCCCGGTACGAGGTGGACAGCTCCCCATTGAAGTAGCGCGGGATGTGGCAGGACGCCAGCAGCGCCGCCACCAGGTCGGGCCGTGAGGAGAATTGGCACACGCGCTTGGTGTGCGGCCAGGGCAGCAGCCGCGTCACGCCCACCTGCAGGCGGCGGGGGCAGTACGGCAGGTAGGCAGGTACTCGTGCGTGGGGTGCAGAAGGGGTGCAAAAGAGGTGGGCAGAGGCGGAAGCAAGGGGCCGGCGGGGTCGGCGGCCATGCGGCAGGAGTTTCCGTGTGTAGGTAGTGCGATGCATGTGGGATGGCGGCCATGCGTGCATGTGAATACACATGTTCGCAGTGGCGACAGCACCGGCGGAAGCAGCAGTGGCACCACTTGGGTATTCCCAGGGCTGTAGCCACTTAGAGCTGTAGCGAGCCACCTACTCCGCCGGTAATCCACTGCCCCTTCCCTCGTCAGCCTCCTGCTGTCCCTGCCCGCCCCCGCCCGCGCCTGCCCGCCCTCGCGCCCGCCCCTCACCGTGGCCACGCCGCTGCACAGCTCGTGTGCGTTGGGCGGCAGAGACGCCTCCAGCTGGCGCAGCAGGACCTGCGGCAGACACGGGAGGCAAGGCGGAAGGAGCGTAGGGGCCACGGGGCGCTTGAGGAGGAGATGGCGGGGCAACGGGTGACTGGTCAGTGTGGAACTGCATAAAGATCGGGCAGCGAGGCAAGCCTCACACCGCCTCCCCGCGTCAGATCGCCCAATACCAATCCCGATACCAACCGCCGACGCAGAGCTACATGAGGCTATCTATAGGTACAAGCACATGCACACCCGGCGCGACCCACGCACCCGTGTCAACACGCCCAGCACCCGCCAAACCAGGTCCGCACACCGTCTGACACGTCTCACACCATCCCATACCAATACCAACAAGCACCCCAAGCACCTTCACCCTCCTCTCACCACACTCCCCTTTCCACACACCCATCTCAACACTTTCCTCTCCACAGTTTCCCCTCCACACTCTCCCCTCCACCCCACTTCCTCTCTACACCTCTTGTGCGCCCCACCTCGCTCCACCCACGACCCCCACCCCACTTCCTCTACTTCCTCTCTACACCTCTTGTGCGCCCCACCCCACCTCTCTACACCTCGTGTGCGCCCCACCCCACTTCCTCTCTACACCTCTTGTGCGCCCCACCCCACCTCTCTACACCTCTTGTGCGCCCCACCCCACTTCCTCTCTACACCTCGTGTGCGCCCCACCCCACTTCCTCTCTACACCTCGTGTGCGCCCCACCCCACTTCCTCTCTACACCTCTTGTGTGCCCCACCCCACTTCCTCTCTACACCTCTTGTGCGCCCCACCCCACCTCTACACCTCTTGTGCGCCCCACCCCACCTCTCTACACCTCTTGTGCGCCCCACCCCACTTCCTCTCTACACCTCGTGTGCGCCCCACCCCACTTCCTCTCTACACCTCGTGTGCGCCCCACCCCACTTCCTCTCTACACCTCTTGTGTGCCCCACCCCACTTCCTCTCTACACCTCTTGTGCGCCCCACCCCACTTCTCTACACCTCTTGTGCGCCCCACCCCACTTCCTCTCTACACCTCTTGTGCGCCCCACCCCACCTCTCTACACCTCGTGTGCGCCCCACCCCACTTCCTCTCTACACCTCTTGTGCGCCCCACCCCACCTCTCTACACCTCTTGTGCGCCCCACCCCACTTCCTCTCTACACCTCTTGTGCGCCCCACCCCACCTCTCTACACCCCCACCCACGACCCCCACCTGGTCCAGCCGCCTGAAGGAGCCGCCCGTACGGCAGTCCCGAACGCTGTCCAGGAAGGTGCTCAGCATCTGCGCCGGACTCAGACCGCACGCCACGCTGGCCGCCACCAGCGAGCCCGCGGAAGAGCCCGCCACAGGGGTGTAGCTACTGCTGCTGCTGTTGCTACTGCTACTGCTGCCGTTGATGCTATTGCTGGCTGTGGTGGCGTTGGTAGTGGTGGTGGTGGTGGTGGCGGTGGGCTGGGGTGTCGAGGCTGCTGCTGCTGGGGGTGGCTGCACAGGCTGGGAGGGTGCTGCGTTGTCGCCCGAGCGGGCCCGCAGCGTACCGCCCGCTGGCGCCGGCGGCTGCGACACGTCCTGTGTCTCTGCTGCCCCGTTGAATACGGCCTGAGGTGCCGAAGCTGCGGTAGCGGCCGCAGCAGTTGCAGCGGGGGAGGCGGGCCCTACAGTGGCAATGGCGCCGGCGGCGGCTGGTGGTAGCGGCGGTGGGCGCTGGCGGATGACGCCCAGTTGCAGCAGCACCTCCACCACGCCTGCAGCAAGGGACGTCATGGTGGCAGGCCTGCGCATGAGTGCGCGCCCGTACATGTACGGCATGGCACCGCTACTAGTACTAGGGTGTGGCCAGAGAGGGGCAGCAGCAGCACAGAAGAAAGCTACACGGGGTGTGCGATGGGACAGTGGTAAGGCGGGGAGGGGGGGCCTGCCGCAAGTACGAGAAGCGGCACGGCACCCATCCATCAAAATCAGCGGGCGAGAAACATACATACCAGTGCGCGTGAATGCACCTCCGTCTTACCTATGTGGTAGGGGAGAAGGAAGCCGCCACCGGAAAAGGAGACGGCGAGCCTGGAGGCAGAGCAAGCTGGAGCAAGTAAGGCGCCAAGCTCGCGGTGTGTCGTAATAAAGCGCGCAGCAGGTGGTATGACGCTGGTTTCACTTAAGATTGCAGAGTAATATCGTATGTACCTCTCGCACTCTAATTTTGCCTGGCGGGGTGCTGGCGCCGACCTCTGGGTCAACACGCGAAACTTCTACAGCCCCACTGAGCAAGCGCCCTTACCGGCCAGCTTGCAGTGCAAGCGCAGCTGGATGAGGTGAGCTTGATGCTTGGCCACTTGCCGTCACATTATTTGTTGCCTTCTTAACCGGTTCGGGGCCGCCCGCGCGCTGGTGGCCCCCAAAGCAGCCAGCCATCATTTATTAAGTTCCTTTGGTTGTGAAAGCTCAAGCAAATTTCGGGCGACGGTCAGGTTTTGGAGACGGAGCAGGAGGAAGAAGTCTTCAGCTGTCAGCGCTTATTAAAATGTTGCGATACGTCAGTGTGCGTATGGTTGAAACGAGTTTTGTTGTAAGCAGCGGGGGCGTTTGTTCTGCTGGTTTCCGCGAGCGGCGAGACGAGTCACGCCCTTAACCGCGCCCAATTCCCGTCACAGTCGGCACAGTAACATTGTTCTTGTGCAAACGTATTCTTCCTCTAGATCTCAAAACTTCCTTGTCATACGACAGGTGCTATTCATTCTGGCGAAACCTTTTGCGCGAAGCAACCTTGGGCATGCTCCAAGCGAGCGCTCGCGCAACGAAAGGCGGGGCGCAGGCGCACAAGGTTAGGAGTCGAGCCCCTGTGCGTGGGGTTTCGTTTCGAGGCAGCGCGCGGCCGGCGTGGCGCGGCAGGTGAGTCGCGGGTCGCTTGGGAGTTGGGATGCACCAGAACCGGGGCTGTACCAGGACCGGGGCTGTACCAGGGTCTCCTGCTTCGGACACAAATGTGCGTGTGTTTCGGCCTGTTGCATTCGTTTACCGGCAGACAGCTCTGACGTGTACAATGAGAGAGGGAGCGTGTTTACCTGCAGCCTGGCTTGCTGCAGTGTTGGGGTTGCCATTCGACTGCTTCCGTGCCGGGCCCTGGCACCACCCTCCCGCACCCTGTCCCGGGCCCTTTCCCCCGACAGTATTCCCGCGGCTCCTGCCATGAACTCCACACCCTCGGGCTCAGCCACCCGGGCCTCGGCTGCAACTGGCGCAGCCGCAGCCACAGCCTCATCGCCTCCTGACGCCTCCGCTCCCAGCCAATGTGCCCCTGCACTGCCGCCCTTTCCGCTGTTCCCGCGTGAGGTGGAGCACGGTCGCGTGAACCCGCCCGCCTACGGACCCGACGCCTCTGCAGGCCTCAGTGGCCTCAGCCTAGGCAGCGGCAGTAGTGGCAGTAGCGGCGGTGGCGCCAGCAGCCGGGCTGAGACAGAGCGGGAGCGGGCCCGGGAGGAGCAGTGGCTGCAGTGGCACTGCCAGGACGTGGGCAACGTGATCGGGCTGGAGCACATCAACCTGGAGGTGGGCGGCTGTGTGTGTGTGTGTGTGTGTGCGTGTGCGTGTGCGTGTGCGTGTGCGTGTGCGTGTGCGTGTGCGTGTGCGCGTGCGTGTGCGTGCGTGCGTGCGGGGCTGCGTGCAAGCGTGCAAGCGTGCGTGCGTGCGTGCGTGTTTGCTCGGTTTGTCCAGGAAAGGTTTTGGGGAAGTGCGTGAATGACAGTACATCGTGAACAGGAGCCTGCAGGACAGTGCATGGCGGCATGCGTGTGTACTAGGGGCAGTGTTGAAGCAGACCGCCTGAGCAAACCCGGACCAGAAGGCGGCGTGGAGGCGTGGGTGGGGGAGGGTAGCCGGGGCCGGCATCAACAATCGGTGCATCGGTGCAGGAAGGGACATGGCGTGTGCGTGGTAGGCGTGAATGCAGCCCCATAAGCCTCGGGCTACACTTGGATGAGGGCACGTGGATGCAAATGCCGCCCCCGCCGCCCCCATCGCCTCAGGTGCCGGATCTGGAGGTGGCGCGGCTGTTCTATGGCGATGGGCTGGGCCTCACTGCGGACCCCGGCACCACCGCCTCACAGCGGGGCGGCTCGCACGTTATGGTGCGTGCAGCGGTATGGACACAAGGGCGGGGGCGGGTGGGCGGAGGGCCCGGTGGTTAGGTGAGGTTGGTTGGACTTGAGCGGATTGGTATTGGGCATAAAGCGTGGGCCTGGTCGGAAGGCTCGCGGCATGTTCGGACGCGGCCGGACCCCATGTGGGCCTGGCGCCCTTGTGTGGAAGGCTGAGACCCCGCATGACCCTGTACTCCCCGTGTGCCCCTTCCTGGCGCCGTGCCTTGTGTGCGGCAGTGGTACAACTGCGGTAAACAGCAGGTGAGCGGTGGGGCGGGGAGTTGGACGGTTGGGAACGGGTCGCTGCTGCCGAAAACAGCACCGTCGTGCCGCGCGTGGCCGGTCGCTCCCACTGCAGCCCGCGGCCCCCAATCACCCAGCTCTTCCCTTCCTGCTGCTTCCTACCCCGACAAATATTGTCGCCGCGCTTGTACCGCGCGTGCACCGCACCGCAGTTCCACATTGCTCGCGGCGCCAGGCCCCAGCGGCTGCCGCCGGGCTCTGTGGTGGGTGTTGTGCTGCCCGACGTGGCGGCGGCGGCGGAGCGGCTGGAGGCGGTGCGGGGCCTGCTGGGGTGAGACAGGGTCCGGGGCGGGGGCAGGCGCGGCCGGGGCTGTCCAGTCATTCATAGTAGCAGTACAGTGGGTGCGGGCTGAGGAAGCAAGCTGGCATGGAAAGCTTCGCGAGGTGGTGAGCGAAGGCGCGCCTGCTACCTCTCACAGCTGCTCTGACACCCGCACTCACATGACTCGGCGACCGCTCACCCACACATGTGCACCTGTGGCGGCACATCGGGTGAACCGACCCTACCCCGCCGAGGCCCGCGATCACCCCATCGCCGAACTAATCATGCCTTGAACCTCCCCACCCCACACCACCCGTGCCCGCTTCCCTCAGTGACGTCTCACTGACGTACGCCAAGGGTGACACGCTGGAGGCGGTTGACCCGTACGGCAATTGTTTCGCCGTACATCGCTCGCTGCCGTACTTCCCGGGTCGGGCGGGTGTGGCCTACCTGCAGCTGCCGTGCCTGCCCGGCACCGCGGTGGGCATTGCCCAATTCTATGCGGTGAGGCGGGAGGCATGAGGATGGGATCTGGAGGGATGTGTTTTCACCATTCTCTCAGTGAGAGGGTGGGAGGAGGGAGGCGGCTGGGGGCCTGGGGACTGGGGGCTGGGGAGGACCTGTTACAAATTGGCAGGACTACGTTTGGAGCTTGGTTCGCAGAGTATGGTTGGGATTGAAGAGCTGATCTGTTCCACTGCGGCGCCACGCCATTGCCTGGAACTGACGCTCCCCCCTTGCCCAGCATGCCGGGCTGTGCTCCCGCCTGTGCATCCCCCGGCCCCCACCCTGGCCACGCCTTCACTTCTTGGATAATCATGAATGTACCCGCCCCCGCCCCCCCCCCCCCCCCGCCCTGCAGAGACGCATGGGTGCCCGCTGCCGTGTGGGCACCAGCAGCAGCACACCCTCCTCCTACCCCTACGCCTCAGCCTCAGGCCAGCACGGCAGCAGCGGCAGCAACGGCGCTGACCACGGCTCGGGGGCCGCGGCGCCCGCGTCCACGCCACACTGGCAGCTGGGGGCGGCACCAGCAGCAGCAGCACCAGGGGGCTCTGG
Source organism: Chlamydomonas reinhardtii (assembly GCF_000002595.2). NCBI lineage: Eukaryota > Viridiplantae > Chlorophyta > Chlorophyceae > Chlamydomonadales > Chlamydomonadaceae > Chlamydomonas > Chlamydomonas reinhardtii. The sequence goes on from NC_057012.1 coordinate 5,481,784, forward strand.
GGGGTCGCGCACGTGGGGTCATGCCGGCCCCATGCGTGCCGAGGTGTGGCTGGGCCCGGGGCAGAAGCTGGTTTTTGTGGAGCAGGCGTCTCTGGGGCAGCTGAGCGACCAGGTGGGGACAGGGCTGGGGCAGGAGTTGCAGGGCATGGCGGGGGTGTAGCATGTCCGTAGGTCAGCTCTCGCGCTTTAGTGCGCTCCTGCTGCTGTCGGCTGCCGCAGTCCTACGCTGTGCGCTTGAGCGCCCCGCCCCAGCTCGATTGCACCCCGGTCCCACTCACCCACCTACCCCTCCCTACCTTCCCCCCACCCTGCAGGTAGTGGCGGACCTGTTTGACGGCTGGCACATCGCGCTGTACGTGGCGGACTTCAGCCGCACCTACGCCGCCGTGCACCACCCGGACCGCCAGCCCTGGAACGACCACCCCTACAGGTGAGGCAGCGCGCAAGGGAGAAGACTGGACCGGCAGAGGGCTGACCCAGTGACGTTTAGGAGCGCAGGCCCCATCACACCATACCATCTGACCACCTCCAACGTTGCCGGCCGCACCCACCACCACGACACGCACGTACAGTCTGGCCAGCGCTTGCCTTTTGGCACATTAAAAGCACATAAACGCTACTGCATGTACAAGCTCATGCGGAAGTCGGGCAGGCTCGTGCGGAAGTCGGTGCGGAAGTCGGGCAGGTGTGACGATTGGACAGTGTGCATCGGCAGCCCTCTTAGACGTACATGGCGTGTCAATGCAACCGAACATCCCCACACCACTCCTACTCCCACTTACCCCGTTTACTCCCCTGCCAGGGACCGCTACCACTGCCTGGACGACGCGCTGCGCAACCGCCAGTTCCGATTCCAGGACATCACCGGCACCGCCACCGGCAGCAGCAGCAGTATCAGCAGCGGCAAGCAGGGAGAAGCAGGCACAGGCAGCGGCAGCGGCAGCGGCCGGGCCGATGGTGGGCCGGCGGACGGCAGTGGGGAGCGGCTGCTGTACCGCATCAGTCACGAGGTGCGCAGCCTGCACCACCCGCTGTATGCGCGGCCGCTGTACAACCGCGAACTGGGCTTCATGTGAGGCGGCGCGCCGCGGCGTTGCGGCGACCGGAGAGATGGTGCTGGCATGGAGGGCAAGGAGGGGCGTTGGGTTGAGGCCGCTCGGCATGGCGTTTGGGATTGAGCGGTGCTGGGGCCCGTGTGAATGGGCGGCGTGCAGAGGAAAGGCTGGCGTGGGGAAGGGAACGGGCGGGATGGGCATTGGCATGTTTGATGTGGTGCGCAGGATGGCAGGAATCGCTCAAGAACATGTATGGCCAGCCCACTTACACGGGCTGAGCAGGACTTGCAGCGCTGAGTTTTTAGCAAGAGGGCTGGCAGCAAACCGCGACTGCTACGTATTAGTATGTGTTTAGACCAAGCTGCAGCGGCCGCCATGGCCGCCGGCGGCGGCGGGGCCAGGCTGAGAGCCTGAACGGCGCTAGCAGGGCGTGGGGCTGAGGGTGCACGTGTTGATTGGCGGCGAGTGACGTGACTAGTTTGTTAGCTGCGGGTTAGCACGGACTGTGCACCCCACCCAACCGGCCATGTCCGGATTTGCGGGGATGCCAAAGGCCCCCAACATAGAGGCGTGTGCTTAGTAGGCGCCCGCGTCAAGGTGGCTGGGTTGATAACGACCCGGGATCAGCCCTTTCCCTGCCATAAGGCAGCCACCTCCTTGTTGGCTGAGTAGGGTTAGAGAGGCGCGGAAGGCGCGCGCGCCAGGGGCTGAGTACTTCCATATACAGGACGTGTCGCCTGGAGCCCTGGACCAAACCTGCCACCACAATCCACCCAGTTCCTTCCAGTTGGGCAGCCCTGCGCGCCAGGTCTCCAGCTCGCGCGCGAACACGGTCTGTTTGTGGCGTGGCGCCATCCGCGCCACCCCATCACAGCCCCGCCACCGTATGCGCTCCGAGCCAGCACGGCCATCTCAACACCCACAGACCTACACACGTCTCACAGACGCCACTAAATATTTGTACCGGCAGCGCTGTTTGACGCTGCTGAGCTAACATACCCCCGTCCCAAGAGCCCCGTATTCATTGCCGGTTCGCTAGCACATTAGATGTCAAGTGGTAAAATACTCTGGACCGAAGTCAACTTGTCATCAGATCACAGTCAGAGGTCACGGGAGGTATGGTTTGTCTGCCTTCGCCGCATTGTATGCCGCTGCTAATGTCCTGCTGAGCCGCCACCACCAAACCATTCGTAATCGAGAAGCGACATACATGTGTTCCCCACCCCATTTCACGCCGGTCACGAAGTGCTGCTGTACTCACTGCCCAGTGCCCAAGTTCCCTCTGCCTTTGGCATAGCCATGCTGCCTTACTGGCTTCCGTCGCGCCGACTTTCAGCCTGCATAGCGCTACTTCCCACAAGCGTTCACATGCTATGAAACCTTTCGTCATAAAACTTCTCAGTCGCGCCAATGCTCCGCCCACAAGTGCAATGCCGTCACCAAAGCAAACTGCAAAACATCCCCAGTGCCGAGGCACACAGCTCAGAAGCATCAGTGTGCAGGTCTGGCCCCACAATGCCAGCTAGCCAAACCAACATTCAACTTGCAGTTTGCGCACTGGACCATTCACCAACACGTCGATGCCTGCGGCCGCGGCCTAGCATCACGACGCAAGCTCGCCATGTGCAGCAGTCATCTGGGTAGTGTGGACATGATGAATTTGCTAGCTTGTGAACACGTGTAGGATCCGTTCCTTGTAGGCAGGGCGCCTCATAGCCCCGGTCCCGCGCAGCAAACCGCACCGGTGCACTATAGAGAGACCAACTCCACATGCGCGTCTACCGCTATCGAGGTTGTCAAGATTGATTGCAGACAACGACTGCATCACTTCGGTACATCTGCCGGTCAAGACGGTCAATCGCGGGCCGTGCCGTCTTCTCGACGACCGCCCGCCAGCACGGCACAGCCCCCCCCCCCCCCCCCGTACCAGAGGGCCGCTCAAGACGTCGCCGCGCGCATGCCCCATGCTTTGGTCCCGCAGGCCTGGCTGCTGCCTGTTGCAGCAGCGCCGGGGTCCTGCAGTGCTGCGACCTCTGCTGTGGTTGCACCGGGCACATGCGCGCGGCGGTCGCACATGAAAACGCTCGCCAGGGCTGAATGCGACACGGCGCTCCGCGCCGAGCCGCAGCATGCGGACTGCGGCCCCTGACCGCCAGGGCCCGTGGCGTTCAGAACATTGCTCCGCTGCCATCACCAGCCCCAGCCAGCCGCGGAATCTGCTCCGTGTACAGCTGCGTCCTCCCGACGCAGCCCGATCCGCTGCAGATGCAGATGTGAAAGCCGAGTTGTAGCCCCACCGCTCCGCTCGGAGGCGCCCCCGCCTCCCTCCCTCCTCGCGTCCTCAGTCGTCCATGTCCTCATCGTGCGGCAGCCGGCCCTTGACGTACTCCGTCACCTTGGTGGCGATGGCGCCGTTGGCCAGCTTGCGCGCGAACGCGCTGTTGGCGCCGGTGAAGGAGCGCTGGCTGGCCACCGCCGGCGCCGTGGAGGCCGCCGCCGCCTGGCCCGCCGCCGTGCGCGCCAGCGCCACATCACTGCCCATGCGAGCCAGGCCGCTGGGCCCGTCCTCCCCCAGCACCCCGTTCAGGTTGCGGTTCACCAGGCTCTTGGTCTTGTTCAGGGAGTTGCCGGCAGCCGTCAGCGACGCGGCCGCCTCCGCCGCCTCCGCCTCGCGCGCGGCGATGGCGGCGCGCCCCACGCCCGGCACCTTGCCCGGCCGGTTGTAGACCGTCATGCTTGGCTGCGCCAGCTCGGAGCGCAGGTCGCCACCCGCGCCGCTGCCCTTGGGCGTGCCGCTGCTGATGCTGCTCTCGCGCATCAGCGGCCGCAGGTCCTCCGGCGTCATCATACGCACGCGCGCCGCCGCCGCGCTGCGAGCCATGGGCGACGCGTTGGCGCCCGCCGCCCCGCCGCCGCCACCACCCCGCGAGCTGAAGCTGGCGGCGCTGCTGCTCGGCATGTCCATAGGCGAGTCCAGACCCCCGCCGCCGCCGCCGCCGCCGGCGCCGGGCCACAGCTTGCCCAGCATGCGCGCACTGCTGCCGTTGGCGCCGCCGCCGGCTCCCGCGCTGCCCATGCCGCCGATCACGTACTTGTGGCTGGCACTGTTGCGGGCGCTGTCCTCCGCGTACAGGCCGCCGGCGCTGCTGTCGGCACCGTAGTCGGGGGAGAGCTGCGGCAGCGGCGTGGAGTGCAGCGGCAGGCTGGGGCCGCCGAAGGAGGTGCCGCCCGTGCCGGGCACGTTGCCGGCCTGTGACAGGCTGTTGCGGCGGCTGTGGCTGGGGCTGTTTAGCCGGCTGATGCTGGGCCGGGGCGCCAGTAGCGCGGCCTGTGCGTGTGGGGGGCGGGTTGTGGTCAATGGCGGTTGGTGGTGTGACGGGGGGTTATGTGCCCGATGCGGGCTCCAAGCAGGAATGTAAAGCAGTAATACGGCATCTGCAACACACCTGTAACGCTCGGCGTGGTTTCCGATATGTACCCAAAGCAGCGTCGCAGCTGGGCACCGCTGGCCACGCCACAGCACCACTATTGCACCACCCAACCACAAGCTTTCGCCCAACCCATCCATCCCCGCTTCCTCCCTCCATCCCCACACCTCACGCCACCCCGCGCGCCACCCACCTGCAACGGGCTGAGGTGCTGCGCCCCCACCGACATGCTGGGCGAGCGCGCGGGCGGCAGGAACGAGTCGTCGCTCAGCACGCCGCTGGCCGGCCGGTGGAAGCCAGGGCCCAGGTCCGGCGTCAGCGGCTTAGGGCTGGCTGGCGGCGCCGGCAACCTCCCCGCGCCGCCGCCTGCCCCGCTCCCGCCCATGCCCAGATTCGCCGTGTTGATGCCCGGCGGCACCAAGCGGTGCCGCAGCCCGGGCGCGGGCGGCGTGCCGGGCCCGGCTGCGCCGGACCCGGGCCGAGGGCCGCCGGCGGAGCCGAGGCCGCTGCGGCCCGGCGGCGCGGGTGTGAGGCCCGACGGCGACAGCGGCATGGGCGCGTAGCTGTCGCCAGCACAGGAGGCGTCGCTGGACATGGCCTCTGTGCTCTCGCTGAGCGCCAGCGGCGGCGGGCTGGGCCGGCTGATTGAGTGGCTGGAGGACAGGCCCAGCCGCGAGGCCATGTTGCCCTGGGAGGGGCCGCCCTGAGGATGGCGGGCAGTGAGTGGGAGGCGGCAGCGGCCGGGGAGGCGGGGTTGTAGCGCAGAGGGTTTGAGGCGGTCATCGGGCGAGCACTGGTCACGCCGGCAGCACAACTGGCTTGCCTAGCCCCATTCACTACATGTGATGCCCTCCCCCCTTCCCATCCCCATCCCCCATCCCCCATCCCCCATCCTCGATCCTCCAGAGGCACCCACCAAAGCCGCCGGGGTGCGTGCGCCGCCCAGCACGTAGGCGGAGCTGCCGCTGCCCACCAGCCCCCCCAGCCCGCTGTGGGCTCGCTCCAGGCCGTCGGCGCCGCCGCCGTGGGGTGCGCCGCCGCCGCTGCGGGAGGCCGGCATGAGGGCGGCGGAGGAGACGGCGCCCGGAGGCTGGCTGGGCATGAGGTGGTGGGGCGGTGGCGGGGTCGGCTCGAAGGAGCGGATGGTGGGGTCGGATATGGAGTCGTGCAGGCGGCTCTCGGAGCCCGTGATGGGGTCCTGCAGGATAAGCAACGGAAGGGAAGGGAGGCGTGGTCGGTGTTTCGGCACGGGGAGTGGAGTGCATGCTGTTTGCACAGCAGCAGCGATGTAAACGCGTGGCAAAAAGGTGGGTCGGGTTCTCAACGCTGGAACGGGTTGCACGAAAAGCAAGCAAGCCTGGCACCGCCACGCATTGCTGTCCGGCGCACGCCGCAGCACCCCCACCTGCGAGCCCGGAGGCACAGCTACCTTGAGGCTGGTGCTCGTGTTGAGCGAGTGCGTGCCCGCGCCATACGGCTGCCCGCCTCCTGCTCCTCCATGCCCGCCGCCAAGCCCGCTGCCGTGCCCCAGCCCTCCGGCGACCGCGCCCATCGCCGGCGAACCGGCGGCGCCGTGTGCGTGCGAGTGCGGCTGCGGCGAGCGCGCCAATGTCCCAACGCCCGGCGAGGCACCGCCTCCGCCCGCAGCGTGCTTGGGCGAGCTCGAGTCCGCCACCATGTGACTGCTGCTGCGCTGCACCGGCGGCTGGCCAGGCAGCTGCACCACCACCCGGGCGCCGACACCGCCGCCGCCGCCGGCACCCATCAAGGACGAGGTAACGGACGCCGCACCTGCCGGCGGCGCCGGCGTCATGCCTGACCCCGTGAGCGGCTGTGATGCCGAATGGACGGATACGGAGGAGGCCCGCGCCGGCTGCGCCGGCTGCGAGGAGGCGGAGGAGGCCGCGGGCACGGCGCCGCTGGTGGTGTCGTGGATTGCCATGGACACGCTGTTGCGCAGGCGGCTGGGGCCGGCGGTGCCGGTGCTGCCGGCCACCCCGGGCGGGTGGCGCACCAGGTAGGGCTGCACCCAGGCGTGCGTCAGCAGGTCCGCGATGGTGGGGCGCTGCGAGGCGTTCTGTGTGGGCGGGGTATAGGAGGCAGGCGGCAAGGGAAGGGAAGGGAAGGGCAGCATGGGACACGTGGGCGAGTGCTGGGTAGCTGTGGCGGGAACGTAAAGGTCGATCAGCACTTCGGGGTTGAGGCAGCATTTGATGTATAGGCCTGGGGGTTGGCTGTATCGCGCCGTCTCGGCAGCCCCTTGCACCCCGTCAGGATCACACCGGCATCGCCACGCCGCCTGTCCGCGCCCCGCGCCCCTGCACACCTTGCACAGCGCCAGCCCTATGAAGCGCCGCGCCTCCTCGCTCATCCAGCTGGGGAACTTGGCCTCCTTGTACATGATGTGCTCGTACGTGGCGGCCCGAGACTCCTGCGCGCCAGGCATCGCGTTGTGATCAGGGCGGAAGCTGGGGTCCGCACGCTCCAGCATTATACGCCGAACGGCCCGTCTTGCACAGCGTAGTGTAGCAGTGCATTGCCGTTTAAGTTGCGGCCCCTTGCCGGGCTTTAGCTTGCCGTGTCGCTTGCCATTCGTCCCACTCAAGACCGCAACCAGACTATCAGTATCGTTTCGCTTGGGCAGGTAACCCAAATGACGCGGGGCGCCAGATCACCTACTCACCAGTCCTGCACCCCCATCCCCACCACCCCGCCGCACCCGCCCACGCACCCACCTGCTCAAAGGGCGGGTAGCCCACCAACAGCTCATATGCCAGGATGCCCACGGCCCAAGAGTCCACCTGTGCACGTTGGCCCACAGAGGATATCATCAGTCGCTGAGAGAATGGATGAAGGCGAGGTAGGACCTCGAAAGGCACAGCAGGGCAAACAGGCCCATCCCGTCCCCGTGGCACAACCTCACACCTGGACATGCCTCATGACCCCTCCCACCTGACTTCCTCATACCCCGCTCGCACCGCCTCCACGGCCACAGCCCATCCCCTAGACCGGCCAGCCGCACCTGCGCCGTGTACCCCAGCAGCACCTTGTCCTTGTTCTCCTCCGGCCGCCGCTTGTCAGGGCACACCAGCACCTCCGGAGCCATGTAGTCCAGCGCTGTGGGAGGTGGCGGCGCGGGGGGCAGCGCGGGAGCAGGCGGGGTGCAACATGTCAGCATAGACTGGTGGCGGGGGCACAACGTTAGTCAACTTGTTGGGGCGCGCGCCCGCCTGTAGCTCCGCACAACCGCCCAGTGTGTTCGTTCCGACCCGCTCCCGCTCTCCGGTGCCAAGTCCAGGCCCCAGCAGCCGCACTGCTCCTCCCACGCCCAATCCAGGGAGGGATGGAGGCACTCACTTCCGGCGCGTGTCACAGGCCGTTCGTGGTGGATGTTGATGGACAGTCCGAAGTCCGCCACCTTGATGGTCTTGTTGGCCCCCAGCAGGATGTTCTCCGGCTTGATGTCGCGGTGGATGATGCCCTGAGAGGACACGAAGACAGGCAGCGATACAGGCGGAATTGGATAAGGTTGCAGATGTCTATTGAGAACGACGATGCAAGAGATGCCGCATGGGCCCCCGACAGCATGCCCCCTGCGCCTGCCGGCTGCCAGCGCGGCTGCGGCTGTTTGCTGATTCCGCCTCAGCAGTTCAGCGCTGGGCGCGTGTGTCGCTGTTACCGGAGCTAATGCTGTCACAACGTCGGCCGTCTGCACTGCGCGCTGGACCGGCGGCGAGCGGTGTCGGATGTACCAGCGCTGCACCTGCATGCCCAACAGCTGCCTCCACAGCCACAAGGAAGCACGCACAGGCAGTAGCCGTGTAGCGTCTGGCCGCTTGGAGCGCCACGATAAGCACAAGGGCACCATGCCGTTCCAGCATGCGCCCAGAACCCCTTCATACACCTCCAGCTTGCAGTCTAAATGCTCCAGTCAAGCGCAGCCGCGTGTTTGGCTGCTGGTGGCAGTTCCAGTTGCCGGGCCCTGGCTGTTGTGGCGGCGGCCTCTGCTGCCTGCCATCGCAGCTGAATAGAGTAGTTGGCCCGGCGGAAAAGCCAGCCGCCACCGCCGTTTCGCACCGGCGCTGTAGCCATGCCGGCAAGCCTCCGGCTTCAAAGCAGGCCCTCCATTTCTGTCCTGATACTGACGGCATCCTGCAGCTATGGCGGATGACCCCCGAATTTCCTGGCGAGACCAATGGACTTGTGGCATCCTCCAAGGCCCGGCCGGCCGCCCTAAGCCCAGCCCCCGCTCGGACCGCATCAGCAGCATATCACACACGCACCATGCCGTGCAGGTACGACAGCGCTGAAAGGAACGGCACGATGACGTCCCGTACGGCGTACTTCTCCTTCAGCTGCCCCCCGCCCTTTTTGAGGTCCTCAAACAAGTCGCCGCACACGGCAAACTCCTGGACCATGTAGACGTGCTTTTCGTCCTCAAAGGCCGCAAACAGGTGGATGATGTTTTCGTGGTGCAGGTTTATGTGCAACCGCACCTCGCGTTCCACTTGATACCTGCAGGGCCGCAGGGGGCATTGTTCATTGAGATGGATCTATGCAGTGTTCACTTCGATTGGCTTTTCTTGCACATGCACGTTAGGGCGACTGAAATGTTCGAAGCTCCAACTGTAGAAACCCCTGATCGGGGAACGGAAACCGCCGGGTTACTCACACCCACAACTCGACACGCCTGCCCCCTCCCCGAGTCCGTCCAAGCCCCCGTGTTCAATCCTTGCCCCGGCCAGTCCACAACGCACCGGTTCAACACGCTCAGCTTGCGCTTGCGATAAAGCTTCAGCGCTACCTGAACGCCGCTTATTCGGTCGGTCGCCATGTAGAGGAGTGACGTTTTCCCGCGGTACAGCTCCTTATGGAGCTCAAACTGCTCAACGTGCCTGCAAATGCACCCAGCAAATGTTCAGCGGGCTGGCAGCCGCAAACAAAACATACAGCCAACATGCGCACCAGTCCGTGCCGTTCCGCGACATCGACGGCGGTAGGTGGGGCGACACACATATCGTGCGATGCTCCGCGCCCTCTGATACGTAGATGCCGTCATTTGGCCGGAAGACTGAGCAGGCGGGGGGAAAGACAGTAATGAGGCGTCACGTTCTTGGGGATGGACAGGAAGCTGCCAGCGTGAGCTTTGTAACTCACAGTGAGTATTCGGATTGCTTCCGGTTGCCGGTTCGGTCGGCTGCGAGTCGGCCATTGCGGTTCTCGGCCGCGCAAGCTCCTCCAGCTATGGGCCTCCCGCCCTACGAGTTTAAGCTGCTTTGGTAACTCAATTCCCACATCCTGCAGCCAGAAGCGTGTCAGGGCCAGGAGCGCCTCAGGATGTCCCGAGTGAAAGTGATGAAAACCGCCCCTTTGTCGTCTCTGTCAAGGTCTAGCCTTTATCATGGTTCAGACATAAGCAACATGAGCAACATAACATACGCGCATGTACTGACACTAAGCCAGGTTTGAGCCGAGCAGGTCCCCGGCACTCCTCACCTGAACTCAAAACCCATTCAGCACCACACCGCTGAACATTGAATGCTCCTAAGGTCAATAGCAAAGCCTTCGGGAGCGTCGAGCGGGACTGCTGGGCACCACTTGCGAGACGCACCCGAAGGCAAATGCCGTATGCAACAATCAATGTTTACAAGGCTGATTCTTTATACATCACTAAGCAGCGCGAAACGATAGTGACACGGTCAGCGACTCAAACGTCCCCCTCAAGAGGGGCAAGAGTTTCAAGTTGTGCTCAGAGCATCTACAAGCGTAAGGTAGTCAACACACTGGCAATCGGGCCTTTCCCGGTCGCGGACTCCGACCCATCGCCGGCCGGCCCATCGCAGCTTGAGACATTGCTTTTTGGTCTTGCTAAATTCTTGGTGACTCGTCCTAGTCCTTGTTGTTGCTTGATACCACCTTTAACACGAAGCACACTGCCTCAGCTGAAAACCAACATCCGCCCATTCTCTAGTTTCGCTCTTGAAATGTGCTGAATTTTGACCAGCTCCTTCAAATGCTTCGCTTTAAAGGCAGTCAGCATTTTCGACAGCGCCTAGTTTGCTCGACACTCTCCGGCCGGCCCATTCGCATTGACGACATCCGCGCCGCCGACCCCGAGAGCCCGGGCCTGCGCGAATTTGAGGCTTCATTTCTAAGACTTTTAGAAAAGCTCACGAATGGCTGCGTCGTGGAAATCAACGAGACGGGTGCGCCGGTTTGGCTGCTTGGCGGCAGGGTTTCAAGCAGCCACGCCACGTTGAGACGACCCAGGAGGAGGAACCCACGCGCAGCCGCCCGCCCATCAGTTATCACTTGTAACATTGCCGCATAGAATGCGGGATTGTGCGTCGCTTGTAGCATGTCCTCGCGGGCTTCAGTTAGGGTAGCCGCGTTGTGCTTACTACCAAGCGGCCCGCCCATGCGTGCGCTTGCCATCACCTGCGCACACCCTCCCGCCATACACCCACCCACTCCAGGTACCTCGCTGAAGTATAGGCCAGGTGTGGTGGTATGTGGCACGGCGCTGTCACACGACTGCGGCACCAGCCGCGGCATCGGCTATTTCCTGGAGCCGCTGGTGGTGCTAGGCCTGTTCGGCAAGAAGGTGCGGGAGGGGAGGGGACCGGGGAGGGGGGCTTGGCACACAACAACCACGTAGATTACGGGCATCTGCTACAAATGAAGGGAACTATCAGGAAGATGGCCCGCGCAACCCAGAGCTCAGGTTGATTGCGCAGTTCGGGCGGCGGCTGTGTCCGTGGCGAGGAGGGCCACGGATGGCTGCGTTCGGTGATGGGCTGCAACGTATGAGGCCACGTGCCGAGCCGCAGTTCCCAACGCCGAGTGCCAGTGTGGCTCCCTGTCCGACCCGCTTCCGGCCGCTGCCCCTGCCTCTGCCCCTGCCTCTGCCCCGCAGCCGCTGTCCATAACGCTGCGCGGCATCACCAATGACAGTGTGGACCCAGGTGTGGACACCTTCCGCACCGTGACGCTGCCGCTGATGCGGAAGGCGCTGGGTGAGTAGTGGAGGTGCCGTGCTGAGCTGTGACGGTGCGGTCACGGGCGCTGCTTTGTGCCGCCGCCATGTCGCTTGCAGCACACCAAACAGGAGCCCGTCTCTTCGCCCTTTCAGCCCTGTGCAACCCCGCCCATCCACCCACTCCCACCCCCGCGCTGCAGGCCTGGAGGACGGGTTGGAGCTGCGGGTGGTGTCACGCGGCGCGGCGCCAGGGGGCGGCGGGGAGGTGGTGCTGCGGGTGCCCATGGTGAAGCAGCTGTCGCCCGTCAAGATGGAGGACGAGGGTGAGAGCGAGGGGCGGCGCGGCGGGATGGTGATGAAGGAACGGGGGTGGGTGGGCCGGGCGGTAACATCTCAAGGTCCGGGCAAGCGATACCGGGGGTTGCGGTGGTTGCTGCAATGAGTGCGGAGACGTGGAGGTCCTTCCAAGAAGTAGTGCAGTGCGACCAAAGCGGTAGCCCGGGAGCCGCGGTTCAGGGCTGTTGAACTGGGGTTCAGTGGGGCGTCACGAATGGGGCAGCGGCTACAGCGGGAACCAGGGGAAGGGCCGAGACGCTTGAGGTGCTGCGGGGACACCTGGGATGCCCGTCCTCCCAGTAATGTTGACACGGGTTTTGGCCGGCACACAGGCATGGTCAAGCGGATACGTGGTGTGGCGTACAGCATGAAGGTCTCGCCACAGGTGAGTGTGGGTGGGTGTGCTGGTGCGGGAGGGGGATCTCGTAGCTTGCCCGGAAAGGAGTATGGATCGCATGGACGCTAGACGGGGCGCGTAGTACGGTGGCGTAGACTTCCAGAAGCACTGCGTTCCCCAAACGCGCAGCAATCCTCCACATGCTCGCATGTACGAATGCATTGCATGTACACGCACCCTGCACCCATGCACTCACCGCACGTCGAGTCGACTGTTTCGGCCTCTACCCGTTTTCTTTTGAAACACACCGTCACGCCGCTGTGTGCATACGCACACTCGCCCTCAACCCCCAGGTTACGAACCGGCTGGTAGACGGCGCTCGCGGTGTGCTCAACACGCTGCTGGCAGACGTGTACGTGTTCACGGACGCCACCAGCGGGGCGGCCAGGTGGGTGGGGTGGGAGAGCTGGATGCGGGTTGGGATGGTGTTGTTGGGGGGGGGGGAGTAGCCATCCATGGAGATCGGAGTGGGTGAAGTTTGATGGAGGGGAGGGCACCACCACTCCTGCGAGCAAACTTTGATACGGGGGCGGTTGGGATGGGGGCCGGCTGCAAGGGCAGGCGGGTGGCTAGGCCAGAAGGTGGAGGGGTGGGTGGGTGGGGGCACACGTCGGGCCTGTTCGTGCCTGGGCAGTGAGCACGGAGGCAGGCTAGGCCCTGCCGCTAACAGGCGGAGCTCAGGACCCGCGAGCCACGCATGGTGGCCTTGGGAGCTTGTATGGCTCTTGGAGGGATGGGGCAGCGTATGTCGTACTCAAGCTCCAGCTGCGCCCACCCACCTCTTACCATACGCTTCAATTCGACTGACGCTCCACTCCATCCGCTGTGTGTTTGTGTGTGCCCTCCTTAGCGGCAAGAGCCCCGGCTACGGCATCACGCTGGTTGCTGAGACCACCGCCGGCTGCCTCATCAGCGCGGAGGCGTGCCACGTGGCGCCCAGCAGACAGCAGGTGCGGAGGAGGAAGTGTGTGCCGATACCCATGGGGCAGGGAAATTGACGAGAACGAGAAAGCGACCGGAAGCGGGGGAGCTTCAGGATTAGCCCATCATGTCGTTCGGCTGCCCTACGGTACATGCGCGCACAAGCGGGGAGGGCGTGCGGGGAGGGGCATAAAGACACTTGGCAGAAATACCAATCCCTGGGTCTGTAATTGCCGCCATTCACATGCCACCGATTTGCCGTGGCCTTCCTCTGTTCCTCGGCGTGTCTCTGACTTCCTCTGAACCCTGCCATGACGTGTTCGCTGCCCGTCCAGACTGAGGGCGGCACCCAAGGCGAGCTGGTGCCTGAGGACATCGGCACCACGGCGGCGCAGCTGCTGCTGGAGGAGGTGAGGCGGCGGCGGCGAGGCTGGGCGGGGGAAGCGACGGGAGGGGAGTCGTTCTCGTCAGTCCCGAGGCACGGCCGCTGCGGGAGGTATCAGCACCAGGGCCCGTTCGTGAAGGGTTGGTCTGCGGGTCCCGAAGGGTATGGCAACAACAGGATGTGCATATCTCGTGTGCAGGAGCGCCGCACGCGAGATGTGTGTTATGATAGGTCTTATGACACCCGCTCCTGACCGGCTGGCTCCCTGTGCTGCAGGTCCGGCGAGGCGGTGTGGTGGACGGCAGCCACCAGGGGCTGCTGCTGCTGCTGTGCGCGCTGGGGCCAGAGGTGGGTAGCCGGCTGGCTGAGGCATGAGTGGCGGGCGAGCTGGTAGCTTGTGCCGGTAGTTTGGCGGCAGCCCAACAGCCCCTCCTCAGCAAATGCCTGCGCCTTGCATTCGCGTGTTCCGACCACATGGACAGCCTCTGCATCCCCCACCTCTAAACCTCCCCGATGCGTACCAACGCCATCCATCCCTCTCCCACTCTGGGGCCTCCCACCCCATAACCCAACCCATTCCCTTGGGCTCGGGCATATAACCCATCCCTCCCACCCACCCGTGCAACCTCGATTCGCACAGGAAGCCAACACGCTGCGGCTGGGGCCGCTGACGCCGCACGCAGTGCGCACGCTGCGCCACATCCGCGACTTCTTCGGCGTCACCTTCAGCCTGCGCACCGAGAGGAGCAGCAGCACCATCTTCGCCACCTGCGTGGGTGCCAACATCCGCAACGTCAGCCGCCGCGTCACGTAGTGCAGAGGTTGCGCGGTTAGAGGCAAGGGGAGACGGCGGGATTACTGGTGGCGGGGCGCGTGTGTTGTTGTGGCGGCGTGCAGGCGTGTGTGGGTTTGTGGAGCGAGCAGAAAGAGAGGAGGGGCGGAGGCTGTCTGTTGAGGTGAGGAGGGTGCGCGGGTGACGGCCATACATCTGGGCACGTCTGGGCGCCGTAGGGGGTTGCTGGATGCAGTCGCGCAGTATGAGATAATTAGTCTAGCAAGTTGTTTCGGACGCTCTGGCTGTGATGAAGCAAAGTGAAGCACGGGAGGGACTCGGCGCGCAGGATCATTTGCGGTGCGACTGGCGCGCGGTGTCAAGGGGGTGTCAGCTGGGGAAGGGGCTGATCCATCAGGGAAGACTGACGGCAAGTCGGCGAGCTTGAACTTTGCGCTTTTTTAGACACTGCTACATGCTCAAAGCGGGGTGCAAGGAAACGGACGCAACATAGTCAAAAGTGGTGGCGGTTGCAAGGTGGTTGTTGGTACAAGCAGGTACAAGCTCGCGTCAAACATGCTTTGTTGGCAAAGTGCTGCAACGTTAATTGCTGCATCAGCTCGATCTAGAACCGCTGCAACATTCTGACAGCTTGCAGCTACTCCTGACGGGTTTACGCCAGCCTGCGGGCAGCACGCGTGCACTCAATTAATTGAGCTGTAGCCTGACGACCTTCAAGTGGTCTTCCGCTTCTACAACAACAGATTGAGTACAATGCGCCATCGGTGACAGGCCATTGCGCCAGCTTCGGTCCCCCGCGATGACGGGTCAGGCTGGGTGGCGTCACCGGCGCGAATCCTCTCCAGCGACCGGTCTTATATTCCCTAGGCTAAAATGAAATGTCAATATCAACTCATATCCGTTCTTGCAGTCTGTGATCACTCCAGCCACCGCGATTAAGCGCAAGCCCTCGCGGACATCTGCCGTCCCGCAAACCTGACAGCTGAGTATTGCCGGTTTGACTGTTGAACAGCAGCTTCAGACACGTAGCTCTGTTTGACCAGGACCGGTTTCAGGCGTTCGCCTTGCCTTGTTCGCCAAACCATCGCCGGTGGGCCCTTCGGCAGCCAACGACTTCTGACCTCCAGTCGCGCCAGTCGCAGCCTTCCCCAGCCCTCTTCAGTCTTTACCATGGTCTTCGGCTGGGGCCGCGGCGGCAGCGCTGCCAGCGCACTCGCCACCGGCGGTGGCGTCAGCACCGCGGGGCCGCAGGAGCGCGCGGTCATCGCGGACGCCGCGGGCGTTGCGCCGACCTTTGACTCCCTCCCCTCCGACATCGGCTCCGGCTCTAGTGCCGCGGGCCTGGATGCGGCTGTGGGCGCAGACGACGTTAGCTGGGCGCCGCTGCCCGCTGCGGGCGGCGGTGGCGCCGGGGCCAAGGGGACGGGACCCAAGGAACCGCAGCCCTACCGCTTCCAGAGCCACGCCGTTAAGGCGCATCTAAAGGTGCGTGACGGGGAGGATCAGGGCGTGAGTAGCGCGAGAGCTGGGAAGAGTATAGGGGCGCGATGCGTGCGGGTTGCTGACGTGTCCAGCTTTGTTGGTACCTGCGCTCGCATGGTAGGTCCAATGCTTGCTAACGCCAGCTTGCGCCAGCCGTCCCCGCCAAACAAGCACGCCACGCCACGCCGCCTCCCCTTCCTACCTCCTCTCGACCCCATCCTGTGTTACTGTCCTCCTCCTCTCCTGTCCTCCTCTCGCCTCTCCCCCTCCCTCGCCTAACCCGCACACCCACTCGCATGCATACCCCCACAGGACCGCAGCACGGCGGTTGTGGACATGCGTGCTGTGGTGTCCGAGGCGCCCTGTGACGTGGTGTTCGACCTGCTGGCGGACCCGCACCAGCACGAGCGCATATTCGAGGCCATAGAAGTGAGGAGGGGCGGGGGTGGGGAGGAGGGGAGGTGGGAAGGGCGGGAGGGAGCTTGCTTGCACCGCTCCCAGGCAGCAACGGGGGAGGCAGGGGGAGGAGCTGTCCGCCTCATGCATGTTGCCACTTAAGCAGATGGTGCCGACCCGTGCCCTTCCATTCCAGCTCCCTTCCCTTTCCATTCCCCACCCTGGCCCTGGTCCCATCTCTGCCTGCCTCATCTTACGCTGCCTTGCCCTTGCCCTCGCCCCTCCCTGCCCTGCCGCAGTCTGCCAACGCTGTGCTTGTGTCGGAGCAGGGCCCGGTGCGGCGCTGGCGGCTGGACTACCGCGCGCGCTGGAAGTTCTGGAAGGTCGGCGGCGTGTGCGAGAACCGGCTGTGGATGACCACGGACAGGGAGGCGGGCACGGTGAGTGCGGGTGAATGGGTAGGTGGGAATGGGGTGGGAGTGGGGAGGGAGTGAGGTGGAGGGTCGACGCGTGTGAGCCACGTTGGGCGCAGCAAGGGTTGAATGGTGGGGAGGCAGAAGCGGAGACGGGGCAAGGGGGAGCTTGGGAGGCATTTATGATGACCTCGATGCCTCGATCAGCGGTCCCAGCACGCCAATACTGATCTCCGCCGGTCATCCAGGCCCATAGCACCGCTCATGTGCCAGCCACGCACCCCCTCACCCATTGCCTCCATTCCCACTACCCACACCTAAACACCCACGCGCGCGCAGGTTTCCTTCGTGCTGCGGGAGCCTGGCTTCCTGCGCAAGTATGAGGGTACCTGGACCATCACCGGCCCGTCAGGCAAAGGCCCCGGCGGCGCCTACAAGACCCCCGCCGCCGTCGCCGCCGAATCCGCTCACTCCGCCTCCGGCCTCTCGCTGCCCTTCCTCCAGCACCGGAACGTGTCTTCTCCGACATTGACACCCTCCCCCTCCGCCTCCGGTCTCCACGACGCCTCCGCAGCCGCCTCTCCTCGCTCCCTGTCCTCCACGTCCTATCGCGGCAGCTGCAGCGGCAGTAGCAGCGGCAGTAGCAGCGGAGGCCTGTCACCAGCCGACACCCCTCGCAGCTCCGCATCTGGCGGTGTCGGCCTGGGCGGCTTCCTTGCCTCCATCAACAACCCCTTCATGTCGTCTGGCCACCAAGGCAGCAGTGCTGCTACAGCCGAGGCCATCCGGACGCCGCTACAGACTGTCAGCCCCACCACCATTGTGGTCAGCAAATGCATCTCGCCCAAGGTCGCGCCGCCCTTCCCCATCAACCAGGTGCGGCGTCCTGCATCATGGTATGGGATAGTGAAGGTCGACAGGGTCCTTAGAGCGTAATTTGTGCACGCGCGGTGGGCTGTTCGTGGCCAGCTTGCTCACACACAGCACACACAGCAGATGACTGTACCCAATGTGGCTGCATGGCTATGCAAACGACTGGATGCGCTGCAATCTGCCGCTTGGCCCTCCAACACGTACCTGCCTGGCGCCCACTATCGCCCTCACATACCCTGCTGACGCCTTTGCCCCGCCCGCCCCCACACCTGCCTCTCCCCGCCGCACGCCTGTGTTCGCAGGTGCTCAAGGGACACGCCGTGGGTCAGGTGGGTGACATGCTGGAGGGGCTGCTGCTGGCCACCGCCCAGAAGATACTGCTCGGCGAGGAGGGGGAGGAGCAGCGCGACGGGTAGCTGCGGAATTGAGTGCCACTGCTGCAGAAATGATGAGTGCTGCAGAAATTACGAGTGCTGCGGAAGTAATGAGTGTTGCACCAGTGATGAGTGTTGCAAAAGTGATGAGTGTTGCGGATTGAGGACCGCAAAAGGAAATGGAAGAGGGATGCAAACTAGGACGCAGGGGGCCTTAGGGGAGTACCAGCGGCAGTGACGGATTGGGGATTGCAGGAGCATTTGCGAAGGGAGGTGATGTACATTGATCAAATCCTTCGGTACAGTTGCAACATTTGGGTTGCGCACAGTTGCAAAAGGACCTATTTTGATCCGAGCGCGGACAGTGTGGGCAGCTGTGCATGTGCGCATACTTACTTGTCTTACATGTCTGGGAGAAACACGTGCTTGCGGGGAGTAAAGGAGCCGAAACTGTGTAGTGCGAGGGGACTCGGGGAAGTGAGGCGGACCTGCCTGTTGGCGAGCGCAACGGAAGACGGGAGGCTACTGTGCCAGTAGCCAGCACTGGTCCCGCAATCAGTAGTAAGCACAATGCGTGTATGTGCGCAATTACGCGTGTGTTACTGTTCGGGTACTTTGATTTGATGATGGTGGTGATGATGATGAGCGAAAGATGGCAGCTACGGGGCGGCGTGGGCAAGCGGGCTTCGCAACTGAGGCATGTGTCGTGTGTGCCCGATGCTGGTGTGGCATTATTGAGACGCTGCCCGCCGGGTCATCGCACCGCCGCCACACCACGCCCCCAGGGAACATCCGCAAGGCACGCGTATTACCGCCGTGCGGCGCTGCTGGAATTGTTCGGACTGGTTTGCAAAATTCTTCCATTGACGAGACGAAGAATGACTGTGTACGCGTGCGAACTGGAATTGAGAGAGGTGGGAAGTGGAGTGTAGATTGGGCTGTGGAAGTTGAGATTTGTGTTGGGATTGTTGGCATTTTCTTGTTGTGGGGGTGGGGTTGAGAGGTACTGATGCTTCGTGCTGTAAATCAACTGGCGCCACGTGATCAGTGCTGTACATTGGGAACGGTGGGATGACCTTGCCGCTATCTCGCGGTCCGTCAGCACACACGTCCTGGTCCTCAATCTGAGACTTAGGATCACATTTGCGTGCTACAGGCTACCACCCAGCGTCCGTACACGCCGCCACTCGCGTTCTCAACCTCCGGTCGAGTACCGCACGGCAGGGCCAGGGACTATTAAGCATCAAGAGGTGACCAAATGAACCGGACATTTACCCATTACCAGATCGTGCCGCAATCATCCGGCACGACGGGTGTTAAATTCAATGCAACTCAGCAACGTGCTTTGGCGCAAGGTACTTGTGCGCAAATAAAGAAGCTGAGTGAGTGGTCACGCGAAGTGTTGAGTCTGTGAGGCGCCGGGGCAGAAGTATCGCAGCAGTGGTCTTCGGCACACGGTCACCGCAAGCTCTTGCTGCTCCCCACCTTCCCTGCGCAGCCTGCCTATTATGATGCCTGCGCCACCGCGCCGCATCCTCCACCTTGTTCTCATTCCCTGCTCGTAATGTGGCACTACCGTACACTGCGGTAGCCGAACCGCAAATACACGCAACGCAGTATCTCCGTGCGGTAACATCTCCTTTCTGCCATACCGTGCAGCCCAGGCACACCGCATCAATGTATCAATACCCCCAGATACCCGCCCCGCCTACCGCCGGCGCTCGTCACCTCGCTGCGGCTCCTCCCGCCCCTCCCGCCGCTCCGGGTTCCACCGCCGCCCCTCATCCCGCCGTCCCTCATTGCTCCGCCGGTCGTCACTACGCCGCTCCTCACCGAAACGGGCCTCCGCCCTCTCACCGCCCTGCCACCGCCTCCGCCCCTCCTCCGCTTCCTCGTCTCCACACCATCGCTGCTCACGGTCTCGCCGGTGCCTCCGACCCTCCGCCAGTCGCTCCCAGCTGCCAAGCCGCCGACTGCCCCCGCTGTCACCGTCCGGGCTCCTGCTCCTGCTCCTACTGCGGCTCCGACTCCGCCTGCGGCTTGGGCTGCTGCGGCCGCGACCGTCCCTGCTACTCAGGCGCTGCCTGCTCCTGCTCCGGCTCCGGCTCCGGTTGCGGCTGCGGCCTCCGCCGCCACTGCGCCACTCACTGCGAACCGCATCCGTGTCCGCGTCTGCACCCCGACTGCGCCCCCAGGCCCGGTCCCGGCTCCGACTGCGGCTGCCCCCAC
This sequence comes from Chlamydomonas reinhardtii, assembly GCF_000002595.2. Lineage (NCBI taxonomy): Eukaryota > Viridiplantae > Chlorophyta > Chlorophyceae > Chlamydomonadales > Chlamydomonadaceae > Chlamydomonas > Chlamydomonas reinhardtii. The sequence continues at coordinate 5,501,845 of NC_057012.1, forward strand.
CGTGCCTGCTGCCACCGCGGCCGGCCCGGTCCCCACTGCAGCTCCGCCCGCGTTCCTGCGCGCCAGCCCGGCCCCGGCCCCTGCTGCGGCTGCGGCTGCGGCTGCGGCTGCGGTACCGCCTCCGGCTCCGGCTCCTGCTCCTGCTCCTGCTGCGGCTGCGGCTGCGGCTGCCTGCCCGGCGGGCGTCCCGGTGCCGATCAGGGCTGCGCGAGGAGCCGCCCCTTTTATCGCCCACGCCTACGCCGCCGAGCCCGGAGCAGCCCGCGCCGCCGTTCTCCCGCCCGTCTGACCGCCGCCACCCGCGCTCCTCCTGCACCACCGCCGCCGCGCCCTCCCGCTCCACGCCTTCCCACCGGCGCTGCCGCTGCCGGCTGCTGCCCCCCTCCCTTTCACTGTCACTGTCGCTGCTGCTGCTGCTACTGCTGGATGAAGAGGATGAAGAGCTGCTGCTGCTACTGCTGCTGCTACTGCCGGTGTCGCACTCCACCTCGCCGCGGGCGTTGATGTCGGCCGCGATGGCTGCCAGGTCGGGTCGGTGGGTCTGCAGTGCTGCCAGCCAGCGCCGGCTCATCTTGGGCCGCCCCTTGACCGTGTGCTTCCACACCTGACAGCACACGGGAGCAAGAGGGAGAGCGGCAGCGCCGTACGTTTGCATGCAGCGGTTTGGGATGGGTCACACATGTACCGGTATTGGCCGATGAGTGGTCTACAAACAGCATGCCCTCGCTCTTTCCCCCGTCAAGCTCTGCTTACATGTCAGGGCCCCTTCCCACCCGCCCGCCTTCGCCCGCCCCGCCCCGCCCCGCCGCGCAGGCGCACGCACCCGCTCGAAGTTTGCGGTGCTGACGTAGTTCTGTGTGACCGCCACCGTGTCGTCCAGGTTGAGCACCGCGTGCCACCAGCCGCCCGGAACAAACACGGTCTCGCCGGGGGCCTGGCGAGGAGCGGGCAGGTGGGTGCGTGGGCGGCCGGTCAGGACAGGATCAAGAAGTATGGTCGTGTGTGTTTGTGTGGTAAGTGTGTTGAGTGCAGGGGGGTTGGGGTGAAGGGGTGCAGTGGTTCGGACGCCAGGAGAGGAGTGCAGCAGGCGTGTAGTGTGGTGGGCGAGGGACAGGCATGCCCAGTCGCCAAGTAAGTGCGTGTGCATGTGCATGCGTGTGCATGTGCACGTGTGCAGGCCACGAGAAGCACGGCCGCAAGCCCTGCGAGCAGTGCGGTCCAGGCCCCTGCCGGCCCAAGGCGCCGGGCGCCGGCTGCAGCTGCAGGTTCCACAGGTGAGGCAGGCACGCAGGCAGGCAGGCAGGCAGGCAGGCGGCAGCGGGCGAGGCTTCATTTGTCACGGGCGGGCTAAGCACGTGCGGTGGGCCGCGGTGGCTTGGGTGCCGGCAGCGGCAGCTGGTTCGCTTTGCTGCCGTGTGTAAGCATCAACACGCTCCGCGGATGCCCGAGGGCCGCTTACACCGTACCCCTGGCCTGCCGTGAGCGCCATCTGCCCACCAGTCATGGCTCACTGACGCAAGCCACTCCGCCACGGACCCCACGCCTCTCTCTCACACCGCTCTCTCGCACACCTGGCCGCAGCTCGGAGCCGGAGCGTGTGCTCATGCGCGTCATCAGCAGGTGGGCCCCTCCCTCGCACTCCCTACTTCTCTAGCGCGCGCGCTCGCGGTGTGTGTTTGGAGCTGGAGCTGTGCGGCGCTCAACGCGCGCTCGGCCCGGCATGCGCATGTGTTTATGCTGCCCATAACACCGGCACCGTGTTGGGGTGCGCTTCGCGCTCTTGTGCATTGTTTGTACCACCAGCAACTCGCATCCGCACCCTCAGCCGCATCCGCATCCGCAGCCGCGCCAGCGCCCGCACGCGCACTCGCAGCCGCACCCGCACCGGCACCCGCACCCGCACCCGCACCCGCACCCGCACCCGCACCTGCACCCGCACCCGCACCCGCACCCGCACCCGCACCCGCACCCGCACCCGCACCTGCACCCGCACCCGCACCCGCACCCGCACCTGCACCCGCACCCGCACCCGCACCCGCACCCGCACCCGCACCCGCACCCGCACCCGCACCCGCACCCGCACCCGCACCCGCACCCGCACCCGCACCCGCACCCGCACCCGCACCCGCACCCGCACCCGCACCCGCACCCGCACCCGCACCCGCACCTGTATGAGGTCCACGCAGCGGGCGGTGGGCCAGTCGGGCGCCTGCGCCCTGGGCCACACCTTGCCGAACCAGCTGACTGCCTCGCGCTCCACCCCCTGCTCCTTGGGCAGCACGTGGGCGCGGGGCGTGCCGGGAGGGAACAGCGCCCAGCGCTTGTGGCCTGCAGGGCACATGCGGGTGCGGGTGATCTAGAAAGGGAAACAACGGGCGTGTATGCATGGTGTGAGCAGAGAGGAGCACAGCACAACAAGGCACCATCGTCCGAATCGGTCCGACATGAGGGTTGCAGGGAACCACATTCCTCCTATTCCGTTGCTGAGCATCCATTCCCTCCCCCATGTTCTGTGCGTCCAGCCGCTCAACCCCCTCCAACCTCAAACCCCTGCCCGACTGCGCCCACTCCCTACCGGAACTGCGCCCACTCCCTGCTCTGGGACATAACCACCACAGCACTGCCTGCTCCCCCCCTGCCCCTGCATGCTGCCCGCCTCCCCCTCTCCACACGTAGTCATGAATGTAAACCCCCCCCCCGTCCCCGCACCTGCCAGCAGTGTGTTCCAGGCGCTTGTGGCCAGGGGGTCGATGTGCAGCCCACTGCCGCTGCGGGCCGGGCCCATCACCACCCACCTGAGGGGATGGAGCAGGGGGAGGGGCGGGGGGTCGGCAGTATGAGTGGCAAGCGGAAGACAAGGTGGGACGTAGGAAACAGCAGTTTGTGCAGTGGCCAGCCCACAGGACTTCGGCGCATCACCAATGCAGCCGGCACAGCACACACGCACATACACACGCACAACGTGTTGCGCAACATGACACATGCCCCTGTACACCACACCCGCTACCACTACCTGTGTGTGTGTGTGTGTGTGTGTGTGTGTGTGTGTGTGTGTGTGTGTGTCCGGCCTGCACCCACCCACCCGCCCGTACCTGTAGGGCGGCCGCCTGCCCTCGCCCACCAGTCCGAACAGGTCCTCTCGGAAGTAGGCGGGCACCTGAGGCGGGCCGGTGAGGAGGCGGGTGGGGGTAGGGGTGGTGGGCGTGTCTTCCAATCCGAATAAAACCGAGCCGACGGAGGGGGCGGGGGCGGCATTGCACAGGCAGGTGCAACGAGGCGACAATGAGTGGGGCAAGCCACCCCCTTCCCCCCAGCAGGGCCTTCCGGCTTGCCTGTTATTCCTAGCTTCGCAGAAAGGTGCGAATAACCCCTCTCGGTGAGTTCCCACCCCTAACTGTCACACCGTCTTTAAGGACGGCCACCCTCCTCCGGCTTCCCCTCCACCTCCCCCTTCCCCCCTCGCCCTGCCCCTCCCCCTCCACCGCCCCCTGCCCCCTGCCCCCGCCCCCTGCCCCCTACCCCCTGTCGCCCACCTCGTAGTCCCTCCGCATGGCCTTGCTGCCGGCGCGGTCCGCGAAGGTGCCGTCAAACACATACAGCGGCGAGTCGTCCACCGCACCCTGGGAGGGCAGGGCGGGAGCCGGGAGGAGGGCGGGGGGAGGGTACGTGTTGGAGCTGGATGAGCCCCCTCTGGGCCTCGGTCTTTCCGGGTTTGAAGCGACCTACTGCTCCCCCATCATCCATACACGGCTACCCCGCCCCTCCACCCCGGAGCTACCTGCTGCAGGTCGGCCACGTATGCCAGGTAGTGGCTCAGCCGCAGCCGCACCGCGTAGCCGTCGTCGTCACTGCCCACCTGGGCAGAAGGGCGGCAGGCAGAAGCGGAGTGGGAGGTGCGGGTAGGCGTGGAGAGAACGCGGGGGCACGTGGAGGGAGTGGTGATAGGGCTGGGCGGTACACCACTGAATACTCGTGCAGCTTATGAGGAAACCCACTGATTGGGCTTTATCTTAGCGTCCTGCCGTAGTGCCCCCCCCTCCTCCCCCACTCCCCCACCCCCTTCAACTAATTTCACTCCCAACGGCTACCCTTCTGCCCCCCTCAAAGGCTATCCGCCCTCCTGCCACCTGCCAACCCTCCCCCTCACCTTGAACTTGTGGTCCCCGAACCTCCGCCGCATGTCCTCAGGGTCCGTCCAGCGGCGGGTTGCGGGCCAGTGCTCCGCCAGGCCGGTGATGACCACCGGGATGCGCGGCCGCTCAAAGCGCTCCACAAACTCCGCCACAGACAGATCCTGGGGGTGGGCCGAGAGGTGTAGAGGGTGACAATCGGAGGAGGGAGGAGGAAGGGGCATACGGACATAAGGACGCAGAGGCGGAATCAGCTCCAGAAACGAGGCAGCAGACATGCAGCCGGCGGCAGCTGCAGCGACTGCAACAGCAGCGGCTGTTCAGGCGCGGAGCCGCACCTTCCAGTGGATGCGGGGTATGCGGTCCACCAGCCCCTCCGTGCTGCACAGGTCACTGCGCGCGTAGCCGTGCTTGGTCCTGCAGGCGCAGGCAGCAGGCAAGGGATTGGGGAGGGCGTGGGGTTGGGTGTGTGGTGGGAGGATTTGTGGAAGTTGGCGGTTGGGCAATGACACCAGCGCACTGTTGTGCGGTGCGCAAGGGTGGAGAGGCGGGGTGGCGCCTCAGGTGACGCGCACGCCTACCCCTCCGGAGTTCCCATCAACACGCACACATATACAGGGTGCTTCCCTCGTGCTCTCTCACAAATGGTGCCGTGCACGAGTTCGCATGGCTCTCACACAGCTCTCACCAGTCGCCTTTGGTGATGCTGAGCTCACTGCGCGCCGCGCGCTTGGCGGAGCGGACCTTCTTTTCGTACTCGGAGCGGTGATGTCTGCGGTGCATGTGTCGTGCATTTGTACAACATCACTGGCCACCAGGTCAAGGGATCCCGTGGGGCTAGGGTGCACACGGATAGAAGGCGCCCGTCGGAAGAGACAGGGGGTCTGACAGGGCCGCCGTGAGCTCGTCAGCGGGCTGGCGGTCGGCGCAACCGCTTGGCACCGGCTTGTCATTATCTCCAGACAACTTGCTAACCAAGGAAGGGTAGCATGTGGCCGGCGATCTGACAGACCTGGTCCCCTCCGTGGACCCGCAGTCACCGCACGCACCCTTCAGTCGCCGGCGCCGCTGTGCCTTCCCGCCCGCTGGCGAGCCCGCCCGCCGGCGCCACCTCCTCCGCCGCCCGCGCCACCTCGCACGGAGCCATAGGGTGCCTTTATCAGTTCATACAGTTACCTCGCTTAATCGCAAGGACGGCCCTGTGCGGGACCGCTGACTTGCGGAACGCTGTTTGTGGAGACAAGCTTGTGTGGCGCTTTGTGTTCTAAGCTATTTGTATATGCAGCTATTAAACGCGTCTCGACCGTAAGCTTGCGCGCCGCATGGAAGAAACTTCCAAAGCACAATCGTGCTCGCCAGCCAACATGTTGCCAAGCCCTGATCCCACATATCCAACATCTATGACAGTCTTTCATATAGCACTTAAGCAAACAACAACACAATCCCCCTCTTCTTACTTGCGCGAACTTCCTTCTTCGACTCATACTTGGCGTGCGCGCTAAGGATACGCACATGTATTTAGTTTGGGAATGTGGAGCGGGCCCACAGTGAGCACAGCGACAGGATGGCGGTGGGTATTGACGCCCTTGACCGCTGACGAGCTCACTTCTAAGGCCGCTGCTTTCTCTGCGCAGGCTGCAGAGGTGGCCGTGCCGCCTGGCGAGCAGGGCGGCGCGGGTGCGTGCGAAAGGGCGTCATTTGCTGGACTTGATGCGTGACTCTTTCTTCTTCCAGCTACCTTAGTTACCTCCCGCTTGCCGTTTGGATATTATAACAGGTCCACAACCGGAAATTGCAACTCTAGTGTTCAGCGACGGGTCAAAATACACCGGCACGCTGAAGAACGGCACGCCTCATGGTCTGGGCACCTGCGTTTGGAAGGACGGGAACCAGTATGACGGCGAGTGGCGCAACGGCGTCATGCACGGGTTTGGGACGTACTTGTGGACGTCGGGGCAGCGCTACGACGGAGAGTGGAAGGTGCGTGGGGTAGGCGCGCACACACACACACGCACAGGCGCCGGAAGTGTCCCGGTTCGAAGCCGTGAGTGAATGAGCCCACGTTCTGATGGGACTGAAGGCTTTCGACTGTGTTCCAGGCATTAGACATTTAGCATGGGGTCCATGTCATGCAAACAGCGCCCAGCGACAACATGCAACCCACACCGCAGGCTTCTGCCCAGCCCCCAGCCATCCCACCTTCTCCCACCTTCCTCATCCCAACCTGCACAACTGGCGAACCACATACATACAGGACGGCAAGCGGGACGGCGTGGGCGTTAAGATGTACGCGGACGGGTCCACCTTCCACGGCATCTGGCGGGATGGCATGAAGAATGGCGTGGGGGTGTTCAAACCTGCCGCCAAGGAGAGCAAGGCCAGGCAGCTCATTAAGACCAGCAGTGGGCGCCTCATGGGAGTGGCAGGGGGCCTCACGAGCGCGGGGTCCGGCCAAATCGAGGGCGACAGCGCCCTGAATCTCAAAGCCTACGAGTCGACACAGACCACCTCGCAGCAGCCGGAGACGCCCATGCAAGCAGGTGCGCGGCTTGGCGGGATGGGGCTTGGCGGAGCATGGCGGAGCGTGGCGTGGCAGAGCAGAGCGGAACGGAGCGTGGCGGGGGTTGTGATCCTAGGAGTGGGTGTGTGTGGGACGGTTGGCTTCCCGACGGGAAAGTGGCGCGGTTGTGCCGCTTGCTGGTCCTATGCGTGCGTGCGCTCGTGCGTGAAAGCGTGTGTCGCGCGTGAATGGGCGGTCGGGCGAGCTGGTGCAACATGCGCGGTGCGGGGCTGGATGCACATGCGTGGGCAAGGTACATATGCACTGGACCAGGTGGACCGGTGAGCCTGTTGGCAGTAAGCAGCGACAGGGCAGGGTAGAGGGCGCATGTATATGCGGCTGGCGTCGGCGGGTGGATGGCCGCGGCAACCGCCTGTGCCCGCTGTCAGCTGGAGCGCAGCCGGCAGGGCCGCGCGCATGGAGGGCGCCTGCTGCTGGGGCTGGCCGCATCGGATTGGTTGTGGAGGGCTCCGCACACAGCTGGGCACTGGGAGCCTTGGCGCTGCCCCCCGCAATGGCGCTGCCCCCATGGGGTGCCGGCCCCTGGGCTGCTGGTACAGTGGGCCGCGCTGCGGCGACGGCGAGGAGCCGTAGGCATGCTGGACGGACATCTTGACCGGAGACTCGCAGGGGAGATTGCGCAGCCCTGCGCGAGCAAAGGACGTAACCTAGCCCCCCGGCGCGTGGTGTACGCTTGCGTGTGCTGCGTGTGGCACGCGCATGCTGCAGGCTGGGGGCTACAAGCTGCGCTTAAGATACGCATGTCCCCCTGTACCCTGGGGTTTGGTTCTAGCAGGCCCCTGTCCCCTTCGCCACTCCTCGCTGCAGACATTGGCGCCAAGGAGTCCACACACGGCGCCTTTGCGTCCCTGGCGGGAGCCACCTCCGCCGCCAATGCCGCGGCGGACAAGGGTGAAAAGGACAAGGGGGACAAGGAGAAGGAGAAGGAGAAGGACGCCAAGGAGCGGGAGAAGGAGCTGGAGCGGGAGGGCAAGCTGCTGTTCATCCGGTGCGCGCTTTTTGGAGGGCGTGTAGCGGGCGTGCAGCGGGCGTGTAGCAGGATAGCTTATGGGTGCTGCTGGTGGTGGCGGCGTGCCGTACAGTATTGTGTGGGCGGGTTGGGCCCGAGCCCTGTGTCAGGTTTGGCGTTGCCCACTCCGGGCCCCCTCTACCCCGCACTATTCTCAAGACGCCGCTGCATGTATCCTTTCTTACGTCACCCTGCGTCACCTTGCCCACCAGGGCGTTTGAGGAGGGCGCGCTGAAGCGGGAGGAGAAGCTTAGCAGCGAGGATGCGAAGATGATCTTCGGGCCGGTGGGTGGTGGGTGGGAGCGATGACAATGGGGTTGTTGCTGTGTGCTCTGTGAGAGCCGTTTGGGGCAAGACTGGAGCAAGGCGACAGGGGAGGGAGAGCCAAGGCGGGGAGCTTGAGGGTGGACCTGGCACGGACTCGCGCAGTCTCGTCCATCCCCGTGGCTCCGTACCTCCCATGCACACAGCCCCCCAGCCCGGAGGGCGGCGACGGGCGCGGTCGCAAGGCTCGCAAGAAGGTCAAGCGGGCTCTGGGCCTGGGCAAGAAGCTGCAGCAGAAGCACGGCCAGCTGCTGTACAAGGGGATGCCCGGGTGAGAGGGGGTAGGAAAGGAGGGAAGCGGGAGAGGAGGGAAGCGGGAGAGGAGGGAGAGCTACATGGGGGCAGGAGGAAGGGGCGCATGAAGGGATCTGTGGGCAGCCAGGGGACAGCCAGGTGATGGGGATGTGAAATGTCAGGGACTTGGCGCGCTGTCGGGTATGCTTCGGGGTGTGCTGTTGGGTTCCACGCTGTGGGACAAGCCCAAGCACACCGCACGGGTGCTGAACCGCACGTGCGCCCCCGGCACGTGGCCGCGGCGCAGGTACGACCTGATGCTCCGGCTGCAGCACGGCATCCGTTGGAGCATCGGCCGCGGCTCCTACATCGCCGACCAGACCGGCCGTGGTGGCGGCGGCACCGTGGGCGGCCCCGGCTCCGGCCCCAGCTCCACCGTGGGCTCGGTGCCTGCCCCGCGGCTCAGCAGCCTGGGTGCGGGCCCGGGCGGCGTGGTGCTGCCGTTGAGTCACGTGCTGCAGCCGGGCGACTTCACACACAAGGACAAAGTGTTCTTCCCCGCGGCCGGATCGTGAGTGGCAAACTGTGTGTGTGAGAGTGTGTGTGTGTGTGTGTGTGTGTGTGTGTGTGTGTGTGTGTGTGTTTGTGCGGGAGGGTTGATGGCCTGGGGTGCGGACAGGGTCATGGGGATGGATTGGCAGACGCACGAGTAAGGAGTGAAGAAGAGTGCCGTTCGACTCCCCCATGTGACGCTCTTGCCTGACCCTCACCTCACCCCTACCCCCTCCGTCCCCGACGCAGCTCCATCACGCCCGCGCACCCCGCCGGCGACTTCAAGTGGAAGGACTACTCGCCGCGCGTGTTCCGCAACCTGCGCAACATGTACGGCATTGCAGGTGGGTTTCGGTGCGGCGCCGGCAGGCCGCGCAGGTGCAGGTGCAAGCGGGGGGGGGGGGGCGGGGGGAGGGGAGGCGGGAGGGACGGAGGCGGGAGGGGGGCCGAGGGGAGGGGAGGCGGGAGGGACGGAGGGAAAGCTGTGCGGTGGCGGCGCGCTGGAAGCAGGGATGTGCTGATGCAGTGGGCACCGTACTCTCCAGAGCAGCTTATGGCGATAGCATACGGGCAACAACCAAGCACCTGCACTTCCCTCAGCCGCGCGCAACCCGCCCACCCGCTCACCTGAATCCTCGCACGCCTGGCTCCTCGCCCACCTCCCTACTGCTCTTACCTCGCAATCCCTCCTCTTGCCGCACGCCTCGGCCGCTCGCGGCGCCTCAGACGCGGATTACATGCTGAGCCTGGGCGGCAGCAGTGCGCTGTGGCAGCTCAACAGCCCGGGCAAGAGCGGCTGCATGTTCTTTCTCAGTGACGACGAGAGGTGGGGCGAACCTTGGGTTGTGGGGAGGCGAGGAGGGGGGGCTGAGGAATTGACGTCGAGTCAGCGGCGGAGGTCGTGGTGAGGGTCGGGCTGTGGGTCACGGGGGCGTGTGGTGGGTGAGTAGACGAGAGCGGGTTGAGGCATGGCGCGTGAGCTGTATCACACGGCGTGGCCCTCCCGACCAAACTGACCCCGCCCTGCAGGTTCCTTGTCAAGACCATGCGCAAGACGGAGATCAAGACGCTGCTGGAGCTGCTGCCCAAGTACTACAGGTACGTCTGGGCGGGGAGGGGGGGATTGGCTGGAGGCAGGACGAGAGGCAGGAGGAGCAGGAGGAGGCGGGGGACGCACAAGGGAGGAGCCATAAATGCACGACTGGAGGACGTACAGCAGGAGCTGCACGTTGCCCTTCACGTCCACCCTCACGCGTCCTCCCAAAACTGCCGCCCCAACCGCCGCCCCAACTGCCCCCACCGCTCCTGCCCCTCCCTCCCTTACCCCCCAGCTACATGGAGGGCCAGCCGCAGAACCTGGTCATCCGCTTCTTCGGCGTGCACGGCGTGAAGCAGGTGCACGGCCGCACCGTGCGCTTCGTGGTTATGCACAACATGTTCAACACAGACCTGCAGGTGAGGGGAGGCCCACGGGCCGGCTAGGGGCAGACAGGGGGGTGTTGTAAGGTTGGTACAGAGAAGTGTAGTGGTTCATGCAGAATGGAAGGAGGCAGGCGGGCGGATGGCTGTTGTCACATTGTTGGGCGGTGTTGGGATGGGGGCGCGACATCTCCACTTCAACGCACCCCAGCCAACCCAATGGAAGGGGCTAGGACGCAGACGGCATGGGCATGGCGGTGTGGCACACGGCTCCCGGGCCCATTCCTGCCATGCTGTAATGCGGGCAGCCGCTTCAGGTGCCAAGTTTCGCACAATATCCTGCGCAACCCCACAACCTGCAACGTCCCGCCTCCCCCGCCCCTCCCGCTGCCAGATCCACAAGAAGTTCGACCTCAAGGGCAGCACGGACGGGCGCACCACGGGGCCGCACGTGTCGCCCAACGACCCCAAGACCGTGTTCAAGGACCTGGACCTGGACCTGCAGGTAGGAGGTGTGTGTGCGTGTGTGTGTGCGGGGGCGGGTAGTACCAACTGAACCGAACCCAATGTAGAAGTGCGAGGGGGGGTTGTTGGAACCAACTTCAAAGTGCTGGGCTGCACACGGGGAACCGGGAAGTGGGGGCATGAGTAGCTGGAGGGAGGTGGCAAAGGACGCACGTGTGTGGGGCGGGCAACCACATGGCGGCCCTTGCTGCTTGGCGGCATTCACCTTCACATGAGTCGTCAGCAACATGGATTCTGTGGAGCCTCTTGACTGCATGTCTTCCAACGATGTAGCCCTCATGTCCTCCTGTCTTTCCCCCCGCACCCCCGCCTGCCCCCTCAGTTCCTGCTGGACCCCGCGCACCACGCGGCGCTCATACGGCAGATCAACAACGACGCCGAGTTCCTGCGCGCCGTCGAGGTGGGTGGCGGGCGCCCCCGCTCGGGAGACCCGAACCAAAAGCACCGTACACTTGCAGTTGCGACCCTGCACGTCCGTCAAGTCCGTCAAGTCCGTCAAGTCCGTCAAGGGGAAACCCTGCAACCCGCCCCCGCAACTCACAATCAGCTTGGCAGCTTGCATAGCTGTCAAACACAACGCACCCGTATCGTTTTTGGCCCGTGTGCCTCACTGCCTCCTATGACCCGCCCCTGCAACCCTCCCTCCTGCAGGTGATGGACTACTCGTTGCTACTGGGGATACACTTCTGCAGCCGCGCGCGGTTGGCGGCGGCGGAGGCGGCGGCGGCCGAGGGCGGCTCCCACTCGGGGGCGCCGGCTGCGCACAGCGCGGATGGTGGCGCCGGGTCGCGGAACCACGGCAGCGGCGGCGGCGGCAGCGGCGGCGGCGCAACGAGCGGCAGTGTGCAGCTGCCGGGAGTTGACTCGCACGGGTCCGACGCGGATGACGCTGGTGAGGATCAAGTTGCAGGTCTTGGCCAGCGCGCTTTGCTGGGGCGGGGGGGGGGGGGGTTATTACCTTCCCAAACTAAACGAAACGAATTGAAACGAGAAACTTGGGGGCGGGGGCAGCGGGCCATGTGGACAATGGTGCGAGCGTCCGGAGGATGGGTCGATACGCGGACCGCTATACAGGGCGCAGCATGCCGCGCACGGATGCAAAGCAGCTGCCGTGCCGCGCCGCCACAACCACCGAACCTGCCCATCACCACCACCACCTATTTCGTTACACTCGGGCACACAACCACCGCCACCATTGCCACTGCTGCCACAGCCCATCGCGTGTCGCCCGCCAGCGGCCGCAACGGCCTCACGCCGACCTCGCCCGGGGCGCACGACCGCGGGCGGCAAGGCAGCGTGACGGGGCCAGGCGGCGGTGGGCCGGGCGGCGGGGAGGACCCAGACGGCGAGCACGTGCGCAACTTCGACCTCTTCTCGGACCGGCCGGGTGAGTGTGGGGCCCGGGCGCTATAGAGGGGCGTGGCGTGGGGGGCAGGCCGGTGTTTTGCTGGCTGGAAGTGGCACGGCTGCTGTGGCTACCGTGTGGCTGTCTGGGTATGCCCTGACCGTTGCCTGTGGGCGTGATATGCCACACCGCCTCTGCACGCCTGTTGAAACTCCCCCCCCTTCCCTTCCCGGCTTCGCCCTCACCTTCCCCTCACCTCCCTCTTCAGACCTGGACAAGCAGCTGCGGCTGTTTGAGGAGCGCATGAGGGGGCTGGGCTACAGCGAGACACGCATCGCCGACATCCTGTCGCTGGCGCGGCTGCGCTTCCTGGGCGACAAGCTCAAGAAGAGGAGCAAGAAGGCCTACAAGGTGGGGGGCCGTGGCGGTGTCGGCTGCCGAGTGCGGGCTGTGTGTACCGTCGTTGGTGCCTGCCGTTCCCCGGCGTGCTGCCTCTGGTTTCACACCGGGAATGGTTCAAGTCACCCCCGCTAGCTGCCCACCCTCAGTCTGCGCGTCCTTCTACCGCCAACAATTTCCCTGGCCGCTCTCCTTCCTGCTTGCGAAATGCCAAACCCTTCTTCTCACCTCCTCGCCCTCAGGTGTACGACGGCCCCACCACGGTGCTCAAGGCGCTGGCCAGCCGCCGCCACGGCCCCGGCGCCCTCGTAGACGGCTCCCTGCCCCGGTGAGCGGTGGACAGGGCCTTGCACGCGCCCAAACATCAAAAGAACGAGGGCGATAACGAACAGGCGCGCGTGCTCGTTTACGTTCGTTAGTATTGTGCTGCTTGCTTGCTGCGGCAGCTCCTTGGCTTCTGGCGGTTGCGTGCCAACCGTGTCAAACCGTGGGCGCGCTCACTTGCTTCCTCCACCTCCACCCCCACCTCCTCGCCCCGCATGTTTCAACCTTGCAACCCCCTCGCCCCGCCTGCTCTGCAGGCTGGACGAGGTGGAGGAGGCTGCGGGCGCCAGTGACGAGGAGGAGGACCTGGTGGGCGGCGCGGCGGCCAGTGCGGTGGGCGGCGGCCGGGCGGCGGCTGTGCCCCTCAACCTGGGCTACCAGATGAGGGCGCTGGCGGTGCACACGGTGCGGCCGGGTGAAGGGAGGGAGGGAGGGAGGGAGGAAGGGAGGTTATGACCCGATTGGATTGGGTCAACGTCCAACCCGGTAACGTATGTGCGGATGTGCCGCCCTGTATGTGTTGCTTGGCACCCGCAGAAGAGCGACGCGCCGCCGGAGGAGGTCATCCTGTGCTTCGGCATCATCGACATCTTGCAGGAGTGGAACACGCGAAAGGTGCGTGCAAGTATGTGTGCATCCTACTCTGTGCTCGCCGCCATCCTCGAACCGGTCACGCCGTGAAACCCGCTGCTCGAGGCCAGGCCGGCACTTGCCGGCTGGGAATTCAATGGCACGTCTTGTCCCGGCGCTGACCCTTCCCCGCCGCCGCGCCCCCGCCCACCTCGTGCGGCGAGCAGGTATTTGAGCGCACGTTCAAAAGCTTCACGCACGACGGCTACGCCATCAGCGTTGCGCCGCCCAAGCTGTACAGCATCCGGTTCGCAGACTTCCTGACAAAGGTGCGGCACCTGCTGCGTGCATGTATGGATGGGGGGCTGTGTTTGACGCTGGCTCCACATTCCAACCTCTTTTACCCCAGGTCCTACGACCCGGCCCAGTAACCCGTCGCAACCACCCGTCCCATTCCAGCCGCCCATCCCCTCCGACGCTCCCCATGCCTACCGCTCCCCCCAGTGCATCCTGAACCGCTTTTCCAAACATCCTTGCAACCGCCCTCCCTCCCCTTCCCGCAGGCTGTGTTCATGGACCCGTCGGTGGCGGCCTCCCGCGGATTGCACCTGCCGCCGCTGTACTCCAGCCTGTACGTGCCCGCTGTCACCACCATAGAGGAGGAGCGGGACTCGGACTTCAGGCACAGCCGGTAGCAGCCGGGGGCAGCAGCCAGGAGCTTGGTGGAGAAGGAGGAGGAGGAGGAGGAGGAGGAGGAGGAGGAGGAGGAGGAGGAGGAGGAGGAGGAGGAGGCGGAGCAGGAGGAGGAGGAGCAGGAGGAGGAGGAGCGGTGCGCCAGCACTGCAAGCCGCAGCGGCAGAGACATGAACAGCTGCAGCAGGCACGGTTGCAGTGGGACAGTGGGCACCAGGGCGGACGGCGGAGGCAGGGGTGCGGGGGCTCAGGCAGCTGCGGGAAGGGTGACGAGAGTGAAAGGGAAACGTAGCATGCGGGTAGGGACTAGAGAGTGGGGCGGTTCAGCCGGGGACTGCGACACCGGGAGCAGTCAACCGAACACGCGCGCGTGTCAGTTAGTGTCAAGCAACGATGAGCGGGCGAGTATGCCAGACGGGTTATAGCCAAGGCAAGCCAGGGCCCCACGAATGCACTGGCAGTGAGCATGCTGCAAAGTGGAAGGGACTTCGAGGATGCGACGAAACAAGTGAATTGCTGGACTGCGGCTGTGTGACAGACATTGGGACAGGCCTGAGACTGTGCTTGACTGTGCGTGACAGTGCCCCCTGCTGCGGACTAAGCGATTAGAACGCCTGTGAGCGGACGAGGCACTAATGCAGGTGCTGCGAACTGAGATTCACTGTCCTGTGGGACCGTGGTGGTCAAAGGAATGGACATGCGCGTAAGGACGCATCAAGGACTATCCGTGTGCTTGTGTGAAGAAGGGACCGTGAAGGGACAGGCCGAACAGCAGCCATGTGAAATCATCCTTCGAACGTAGCAAAACACCCTCATCCTGGTTGTTTGCCGCCCGTGCGTTAGTCTCCGCACGACGCGTGTCCCGCGCGGTATGCCACTAGTTGAAGGCTTGAAGCCAAGCCACAACCCACCGCTCAGCGCCCGAACCCCAGCCCCCCAAACCTAAACGTGAGGCACTTCCATACGGTAGTTCCATGCCATCATCATCAGTTTCAAGGTGCAGCATGCAGGGGGGTGTTACGAACCAATCCTGCAACTCCGCATGTTCTTCACTATGCAAAGTCCGGTCCCCGTCTCATGTTTCTACTCTTAAGTCCTCACCCACGTCCACAGGATGACAGGAATGTCGACCTAGCACATGCGGGCGGGGATTCATCAAAGCTCCTATTCAGGCATTCCTCAGGCACCCCCACCTCTCCCGTGGGCCCGGGCTCTCTACACTTCCCTCCAAACTTAAATGCAGGTCAGCAGGTGCCCAGGGGAAGCTCGTGGGAGAGGCTCCTCCCCTTACTGACCCCCACTGTAGCGGTAACCTGCCTCGGTGCCTCACCATGCGGACGTACTCCGTGCCATGCCAGTCCGGGATAGGTCCGCTGCAAGGTCCGCCGCTTCTACAACTGCAAGGCGGTCTCCTGTACCACTTCCCGGTGTTACACATATGTTGCTTGCGCCGCAGACATTACTGCCTGAAGCCCTGCACCACACCAAAGCCAAAGCTGTTGATGCTGTCTGATCTTCTTTCCGTTATAATTGTGCAGAAACCGTCCAAGAAAGTCCACTGCAATCCTACTCCTTACGACTTACAGGTGTTCTGCTCGTACGCACAGCGTGGCGTTTCACGAACACACTCTTCTCTCTCCAGTCCTCCTCCCTCCATCAACGCTGCTTCAGCGACCCCAACCACTCACACACACGCACTAGCCGCCCATGCCCCACCCCGCTCAAGGGTCCTTCTCCCGCACGTCTGCCCAGATGCCATCGCGCAGCTGCTTCCGGATTACCTCAAAGATGAGCACCGTCCAGTACAGGTGCAGTACGAACAGTAATATCAGCAACCCATTGAAGATCTCCCAGTGCGGCCGCGGCTCCACACCCAGGTACGCGCCCACCAGCACCACCGGCTCGAACAGCGTGGAGCGGATCACAAACAACGGGAAAACAACCACGCGACACGCCACCCAGGACAGGAAAAACACCACGAAGGCGGGCGTGCCGATGGTGGCCTCGCGGTCGGCGTAGCGCGCCAGCTTTGCCATCTCCAGGAAGATGTCGGACACGTCGTGGATAAGGATGACCACCACGCCCACGCGCGTGAAGTTGAGCGCGTACGAGTAGAGCAGCAGGCCCGAGGTGACCACGTGGTGGATCATGGACTCCAGCCAGTCCTTGCGCCGCTCCTGCGCGGTGGTGGGGGTGGCGGGGGGGTTACACGCATTATGTTTACGAAGTGAAGTCGTAGCCAGGTACGGGGGCGGGGATGAGCGGTGTGTGCGGTTGGGTGGCGGAGATGGGGGTCAAGGCGAGATGGGGTTTAAGAAAGGGCGTAACGGCGTGCGGGAAGGTGGCGGGGTTTGGGGCTCGAGTGACGGGCCTTAGAGGAAACAGGTCCCGGAAGTCTTGGGATGGGTGGCGAGCTGTTGCGAGCCCGGCCCAACCCCCGCATCTGGAGCCCAGCTTCCGAGTACCGTAATTCCCACCTCCACCGACCGCCCTTCTCCGCTCTGTGCCCCACCTCGTGGAAGGTGAGGAAGTGGATGGCCTGCAGGTAGAAGCCGGTCTCGGCGCAGTAGAACAGCAGCAGCCCGCGGCTGACCGGCAGGTTGCAGGGCGGGAAGCGAGTGCAGCCCAGCCACCAGTAGCGGCTGTCCGTGAACCACACCTGGGCACAGGAAAGGAGAATAGCACAAAACGCATGGGGGTGGAACAATCGTGCATGAGCGGGGTGTGTTGCTAGGTGTTCAAGAGGTTGAGACGTGTTGGCGAAGGCTTATGGACGCCTTGCTGAAGCCTGCTTGGACTGCCTCGCCTCGGGTTACCCATTGTTCCTCAAAAGCAGCCAACCTACATCATCAACCTACATCATCGCGCCTCTTTCTAAGCGTCCTCTCGGTGCCCAAGCCCTCAGACGCGACCCCTACACCAACAGTCTCGCCAACTCGCCAAGCCACGCCACCCCCATCCCCCAACCCAACCCCCACACACCGCCCCGCCAACCCGACACGCGCTCACCTCGCCCCAGCACACGACCAGCGCCAGTGTGGTGAAGGCAATGTAGATGGTCATCTTCCAGCAGCTCTCGCACCACTTGCGCATCTTGGCCTGCGCCGCCTCGTCCATGCGCTTGTCGGTCTTCTTGGGGTCACCAAAGCCCATCGCGTACCGGCCCCATGGCTGTTGCGCGTGAGGTGACAGTGAGGGTGAGGGGGAGGATTGGTGATTTGGGTTGGGCGCAGGAGAGCAGAGCTAGGTGGTGTTGTAGGGGGGGCATGGTCTGGTGGGTGTGGGACATGGCCGGGACGGGCAGGCAATACCATTTATGTTAGTTTCCCCACACTGTGCGCCACCGATGCCAGACACTCCTTAGCCCCAAGCCTATGAGCGGTGGCGAGGACTGCCGGATGCTTCGATGAGCTCTGCGACTTCTCCGTGTCCGTGTCAGAAGACAGCAGGAGAAGGAGCTCCCTTCCCCCGCGCCCCTGCCCCGCCGCCCCCTCGCTCCGGGGTCGCCACGCACCTCGTACACATACTTGCGCAGGATTGCCCGGATGAAGGGGAATGCAAACGCAAAAACCAGGCAAAGCGAGAAGTCCAGATAACGATCGCCCAGCAGGTACTCCACATCGGGCTCGGGCTCCACGTCCAACGCGGTAAGCGTCTTATTAATGAAGTTGTGCTTCGTGCCAGTTTCAAAAATCCATTTCCCAAGCGATGAAAGCTTATCAAGTTGCAGCCGGTCCGGCCGAACGCCGAGTGCGCCCGTCACCTCCATGTCAGGACCGCTTTGATCAGCCTTATACTATGGCCAGTTTATTGTACGTACAGCGACACAGCGCTTGTGTTGAGGAAAGGCTGCTGACAGTTCCCGCGCGTTGGCGCTCGTTGCAGGTCCCAAGGCTTTGTTAGTTATTTGACAGGTATCCAACGTAGTTTTATGATGTTACACTTGCAGAAGAAGTCGAAGAAAGCGTGCCGCGGGTGTCAGTGCCGCCGCAGTGCCAGCGCATGGCAGGGCGCGTCATCTCTCCCCTGAATGCCCCCGCCTTCCACAAGGGTGACCGGGCGCCATCCCGGCGACCCCATTTGGCAGTTCAATGGCTGTAAACAGCTTCAATTTGCCTCGCTGCGGTGACGGTCTCTGCCCTGCAGCCTGTGTGACACCGCCCTTCAATGCCTGCGAATGCCCGCGTAGGCGCCGATGGCCTTGCTTGTGTGCCCAGTGTTATCGGCCCTCGTGCACGCTGCCCACCATGAATATGGGCCGGGCTGCTTCATGAGGGGCTCCGGATGCCCTGCAGGCAGCCCTGCTTCAGGCTCGGCTTTCGGATGCTTGCGTGCCTTGGGGGGCCAACACTGGCACCCGCGTTGGAGAAACGCGGTGGCTCCGTGGGTGGCTTGGGTATTTCACTGAAGAGGACTGATGGCTGCGCATAGTCACAATGCTGTAGCTACATCCAAGGAATGGGATTGGGGAGCACGGCCCTATGTCCCGTTCATGAAGACCCGCTGCAAGCCGATGAGCGAAGGAGCGGTGAAGGGGCCCCAAGCCCCCAAGGTCCATGGACCATGGCGAGCCGCCATTCAACTTGGGGGCGGCAGAAGCCCGGTAGATGCAGCTGTTTTCAGGCTGTATGAGAAATGGTCTGCCTGGACGCCCTGCAGTTGGGCGGACTCGTGGGCCAGGCGCCAGAGGGGGCGCCAGGGCGTGGCGTGCCAATGCACACGTGAGGAGTCGCGCTAGTCTCCCTCCTCGCGTGCACCCGCCATTGCTGACTTTGTAACTGTAGATTGATGTATCTTAGTAAATGTAGCATGTCGGCGCCACTCGCAGGCAAAACCGACTAGCGTTCGGTGGGCGCCGTGCGCAAGTGCAGAGCTTGTTTGTAGCTTAGGCACGTCTTTAATTTGCTGCTCTTGACATTAGGGCAAAGACTCAGGTCTTTCCGCAGCGTACCGGCGAGGGGGCGACAAATCCAGCCCCCCGCAACAACCCGCAAACGGCAGGGCCTTCGCTTTGCTGCTGTGGTGTATTAACTTATCTACCAGAGTACAATTACGGGTTCACGGCTACACCGAGGCAGGAGCGCGAAACCCGGTGCAGCAGAACCCTTGCTCTTTACTCTTAGCACTTGTACCTGCTTGCGGAATGTTCTCAGCAGCTTAGCAGCAGCATCGCAAATATGATGCTGTCGGGAGTGGGTCCGGTGCCCACCAAACCGGCTTTCAAGGCCGGTGGCGACACGCTCTCGCGGCACCTGGAGGAGCTGTGCCGTTCTGGCGCATGGGAGCGGCGCCACAAGGATGGTGACAAAGCATTATTGGAGTACATCGAGGCGGAGGCTCGGGACCTGTCGGTGGAGGCTTTTGGGCGGCTAATGACCGACGTGTATCAGCGCATCGGCAACATGCTGCTCAAAGGGTGAGGGCGCCTGGCTCTCGTTTGGGGCATGGGCAGGTGGTGTCATGCGTGGCCTGCAAGAGGAGTCCTCAGGGGGCTAGCCCTGGGGCCCCGGACCCTGGAAGGGGGGTAAAGCAGCTGTGGGGAACAAGGCTGCGGGTCAGCACGCCAAACACGGACGAAGCGTTGACTTCTCCTTTGCCGGCGCTTGCACAGGAACGACATCACGCGGCGCATGGGTGGCGTGCTGGCGATTGACGAGCTTATCGATGTCAAGGTAAGTCAGCCTGCTAGGCTGCAGCAACCGGAGACGTTGCTGCGCGCAGGCACACCCGTGCGGACGTACCATTTCCTAACGGCACACCAACCACCGGATATAATGCCAACAAAGTTCTGTACATTCTTGGTCCATTGAATCATATCGTACTTAACACCTGCAGCTCTCTGGAGACGACGCTGCCAAGACGGCGCGGCTGTCGGGGCTGCTGTCGCGGGTGCTGGAGGAGAGCGAGGACCCGGTGCTCAGCGAGTCGGCCTCGCACACGCTGGGACACCTGGTGCGCAGCGGCGGCGCCATGACGTCGGACATCGTGGAGAAGGAGGTGAGGGGCGCGGCGGCGGCGATGGGGCTGCGATGCTTTCGACACATGGCGTGGGGTGGGCTTAGATGTGGAGTGACGCCTGGGAAGTGGAAGGGAGGTGCGTTCATGTGCACGCTGGGGAAAGACATGCTTACAAACTTACACGGCGCGCCCCGTGGCTGGCCCATCCCTCAACCCAGATCCGCCGCTCGCTTGCCTGGTGCGACCCCCGCAATGAGCCCAATGAGTCGCGGCGGCTGACTGCGCTGCTGGTGCTGACGGAGGCGGCGGAGTCCGCGCCCGCCGTGTTCAACGTGCACGTCAAGTCGTTCATTGACGCGGTGTGGTTCCCGCTGCGCGACGCCAAGCAGCATATCCGCGAGGCGGCGGTGCGGGCGCTCAAGGTGCGGCGCGCTGCGGGCTGGATGCAGGACGCGTGCTGGGGTTGGCAGGGCTGTCAGAATATGCGGGAATGGCTTCAGCATAATGGACGGGGCGAAGGCCATCATAGCTATGCCTGCGTTGAGTTGTGTTTTCTTGCACTGCTCGACACGCCTTCTGTACACCTGCCGCAGGCTTGCCTGTGCCTGGTGGAGAAGCGCGAGACGCGCTACCGCGTGCAGTGGTACTACAAGCTGCACGAGCAGACCATGCGCGGCATGAAGCGCGACCACCGCACCGGCGCGCTTCCCTCGCCCGAGTCCATCCACGGCTCGCTGCTGGCGCTGGCGGAGCTGCTACAGCACACCGGCGAATTCATGCTGGCGCGGTGAGTGGAGCTGCGGCTAATCCGGCTGCACTAACGCAGTGCAACCACTCCGTCCCTGCATGGACGGCTTCCGGCGTTTCAGGCCTGGGCGTCGGGGAGAAGTAGTAGGCTGCCGTGGGATAGCTCCCGGTGCCACCGATGTTACCGGCGTCCCCGGCGTGGCCCAGGGCGCAGGTGTCGCCCAGTAGTAGGTCTGGGTATGCTGCGCCTGCGGCGCTGTATGGGTCAGGGCCGGGAGCACAGAAGCCGGTTGCCGGTCCTGAATTCATGCTACCCTCCCCCGTCACCTCGCTCCCTCAGCTACAAGGAGGTTGTGGAGAACGTGTTCCGCTACAAGGACAGCAAGGAGAAAAACATCCGCCGGGCGGTCATCCACCTGCTGCCGCGCATGGCGGCCTTCTCGCCGGAGCGCTTTGCGTCGGGTGAGGGGAGGGGGGGGGGCAAGTCGGCGTGTGGTTTGGACCTGGATCAGCAGGCTTGGGATGAGGCACGGTGCGTGGGGCGGGCTGGGCCGGGTCTTGGTGCGCAGGGCTTGAGTCTGAGCTACGGGCTAGAACGCCGCTGCGCAGACGACTGAACGCACCCGCCTTGCTGTCCCCCCCTCTGCTCATGCCCTGCAACCCCCTCTGCTCATGCCCTGCTCCCCTCCTCAAACCCCACAGAGTACCTGGCTCGCGCCATTGCCTTCCTGCTGATCGTGCTGAAGAACCCGCCCGAGCGCGGCGCGGCGTTCGCGGCGCTGGCGGACATGGCGGCGGCCCTGGCGCGGGTCAACTGCGCGGCGGGTGAGGGGCGCTAGGAGATGAGGAAGAAGAGGGGAGCGAGGGGCATTGAGAGAGGAAGAAGAAACTGCAGGGGGCGGGCGTTGCTGGTGCTTGTTGGACAGGGGCCGGCAAAGGGGGGTGTTGCTGAATGGAGGTTGATAGCCGTCCACGAAACTTGGGGGATGGGGTGCGGGGTTGGTTGGCGGGGTAAAAGGGCAGGCGTAGGGGCATGGGCGGGGCGAAGGGATGCTGATGGAGGGAAGCGGGGCGATGGGACACCAAACTACGGTAGTGGCACGCTGGCACCTGTATCTGTGCCTGCACCTGCGCCTTTGTTACACCACATCGCCCAGGCCATCCGTGGGCCCGACGCCCGCGCCACCCTAACGCAACGCACGCCGGCCCTCCAGACACTCTCACGTCCAAACAATCCACAGGCTTCGAGGGCTGCCTGTCGCCCATCTACGTCGCCATCCGGGAGGCGCTGTCGGCGCCGCCCGCCGCGCGCGCCGCCGCCCGGCCGCGGCCCGCCACCTGCTACGAGGCCCTGCAGTGCGTGGGCATGCTGGCGGTGGCGCTGGGCCCGCTGTGGCGGCCCTACGCGGCGGCGCTGGTGGAGGCCATGGTGCTCACAGGCGTGAGCGAGGTGCTGGTGCAGGCGCTGACGCAGGTGCGGCCGGGGTGGTGGGGCGGGGCGGATGGTGGGGTGGGAGGATATAACATTTGTGGGGTGGGAGGCCTGGTGCGGTCGGGTGCTGGGTGAGCGTGGGCGCTTGGTGGGTTTTTTTTGCGCTGCGGTCGCAACGCCGGCACGTAATGAGCAGCCCAACAGATTCTCGTGGCTGGCTTCCGGTACGGTGCGCAAGCCCGCACCATCACATCGTTTCCCCCGCGCCAACCGCCTGCGCGCCTCGCCCGCAGGTCGCCAACGCGCTGCCGGAGCTTCTGGAGGACATCCAGTACCAGCTGCTGGACCTGCTGAGCCTGGTGCTCAGCAAGAGGCCCTTCAACAGCAGCACCACGCAGGTGAGCGCGCGCGCGCAGGCAGGAAGGCAGGCAGGCCGAGGGGGAAGAGGGGAGGGAGGACAAGGCAGGATCGCGAGCAGGGGAGGGGAGCATACTTGGGGTTTGACGCGGGCTCGATGTGTAGAGACATTTGGGTTTGGCATGCGGCTCGATGAGTGGACTGCAACCCGCTCGCTTCGGCGGATGGCGATGGCGCCCGAGCTTGAGGGAGCCGCTGAGGACTTGCGTGTGCGCCTCGCTCCCCCTGATCCGCTGCAACAACCTGCCAACATCATCTCGTCTTAACAAATCATGCATGAAACCCCTCTGCGCAGCCCAAGTTCGCGGCCCTGAGTGCGGCCATCGCGGCGGGCGAGCTGCAGGGCAATGCACTCACCAAGCTGGCGCTGCAGACACTGGGTGGGTCCGGGGCGGGGTGGTGTGCGGGGCCCGGGGCGCGGGGTGCGGGGTGTGCCCTGGTGCCCGGAGCAGGGATGGAGCCTGAATCCTGGCGCACGGCCATGCTGCTGCCCACCGTTTTTCCGTCAGCACCAACCCGCACCCGCACCCAGGCCCGGAATCCCCTCCGTTCCACTTGCACCCATTACGCCGTCGCCACCTTCCTAACCCATTCACTTCTACCGTCTACCATTTCCTTAATCATTAATTGATTCCCCCCCCCCCCCCCATAGGCACGTTTGACCTGGGCGGCATCCAGCTTCTGGAGTTCATGCGCGACCACATCCTGGCCTACACCGACGACCCCGACAAGGAGATCCGCCAGGCCGCGGTGCTGGCCGCATGCCGCGTGCTGGAGCGGCACGCAGCAGCCTCCGCGTCCGCAGCCTCCGCAGCGGCGGCGGCGGCGGGCGGGCCGCCGGGCGGCGCGCGCGCGGTGGCGGCGGCGGCGAACCAGGGTGAGAGAGCGCGTGGCGCGGAACACTGGAAAGACCTGGAACGGGGGGCGGGGGTGGGGGGTGGAGGGTGGGGTTGTAAATACCAGCCCAAACTAAGCTGAAACGGGGATGGGGGGAGGGGCAGTGGGTGTGCGCACAGGGTCTGGCATAGGAAGAGGCACGTCTGACGTGTTTCTATTTCGCCATCTGGCGGCGTTTTTTCAACGTGCAGGCGCCGCCGCGGCTGTGTGGCACACGCGCGTGGTGGAGCGCTGTGTGGGCCGGCTGCTGGTGGTGGCGGTGGCGGACCCCAGTGAGCGCGTGCGCAAGGAGGTGCTGCGGGCGCTGGTGGCCACCACGGCCCTGGACGACTACCTGGCGCAGGTGCGGGGGGGTGGGGGTGGGGGGCGGGGTTACATTCATGATTAATAAAGAAGCGAAGGCGTAGTCAGATACAGTAGTATAGCAGACGTGTTGTTACCGATGTCCGATGTGGGGTGGGGAGTTGTAACCACCAGCCAAAACTTGAGCAAACCAAGCTAAGCTAGTGGAGGGGAGGGATGGGTGTTGTGGATGGGTGTGTGGGGATGTGGGCGCGGGGGTGCGCGGACTGGAAACCAAACCCGAAGTGCGCAGGACCGCACCGCAAACCGCCTAGACATGCAGGTCCGCTGCAGGGTGTGGGTGTGGGCGTGGGTGAAGGAATTGTGAGCATGAATTGCCGTGGCCCGGCGGAAAGGCCCAAGGCCTCCTCCATGTCTCCTTGCCCCAACGTGCCCCAACGTCCCATCCATCCCCGGTCCAGGCCGACTGCCTGCGCGCGCTGTTCGTGGGCATGAACGACGAGAGCGTGGCGGTGCGCGGGCTGGCCATCCGGCTGGTGGGGCGGCTGGCGGAGCGCAACCCGGCGCACGTGAACCCGGCGCTGCGCAAGCACCTGCTGCAGCTGCTGCACGACATGGAGTTCAGCCCCGACAACAGGGCCAGGGAGGGTGAGTGGCTGGGTGTGTGTGGGGGGGGCGGGGAGGGGGGGAGGGGCTGCGCGCCATGCGCCGATGCACGCGTAGGGTGCCAGGCAGTGCTTCCGGTTGTCACCATGTGAAGGGAAGAAGTAGATGCCGGTCCTGTTACCGCGCCCCTCACATCTCCCAACCCTGCCCCTGCCCCTGCGCCCCTGCCCCGCAGAGTCGGCCTTCCTGCTGGAGGTGCTCATCACCGCCGCCGCCCGCCTCATCATGCCCTACGTCTCGCCCATCCAGAAGGCGCTGGTGTCCAAGCTGCGCGGCGGCTCGGGCCCGGGCATACTGCCCACGGGCCTGGGCGGCGCACTGCCGCTGGGGCCGGCCGGCAGCAGCAACACGGGTGGGGCAGGGGGGCAGGGCGGGGGTGGGTGAGGGGGGCAGGGCAGGGGCGGGGACATGGAGGCGCGGACACGATTGTTTTGGAGGGCCACGGGCTGGGTACCGTGCCGGTTCAAAAGAAGCCCAGCTTGGTTGCATGCCGAGGATACCGTACTGACTAAGGACATTCTAACACGTCGTGCTGTGGACCCACGTGACATGCGCATCGCCCCCGCAGCCGCGCTAGGCTCGGTGCCTAGTGCCGCCGGCAGTGTGTTGGGCGGCTCCACACTCCTGCTGGGCGGCGGCGGCGGCAAGGAGCTGGGCGGCGGCGGCGGCGGGCTGTCGGGCATCAGCGGCGGCGTGGGCGGCGGCGGCGGCAAGGCCAAAGCGGCGGCGCTACAGCGAGACCTGGTCAACGAGAACAACGTCATCAAGGTGAGAGGCGCAGGAAGGAAGGGGGCATTTCAATGTGACACCAGGAATGCGAGTAGCGTAGGAGGCCGCAATGGCAGCTTAGTCAACAAATTTGCTGCATGAAGTCGTGGGCGTGGTGCTGAGGCGCCCGTGCTCCCCTCCCCCTTTTGCTACTCCTTGTCCGCTCCCAGACTGTGTTGTCCACGCTGGGCGCGCTGGCTGAGGTGAGCGGCACCACGTTCCGCCCCTTCATCAGCGAGGTCATGCCGCTGGTCATCGAGGCCATTCAGGTGAGGGGCAGCACGGGAATGAGGGAAGATGAGGGGCAGATGAGGGGCAGGTGAGGGGCAGGGATGAAGCAAGCTGGGAGCATGGAAAGAATCATGTTGGTGCAGGGCGGGAGAGTGTGCGGGCACGGAAAAAGGCGACACCTGACTCATAGCCGTGTAGTGTACTGCTGGCCGTACAAAGCCACAACCCGCTCTCCGCTCCCCTCCTCTGCCCCCCCCCCCCTGAAGGACAACTCGGACGGGCGGCGGCGTGTGGTGGCCGTCAAGACTCTGGGCTTCATCGTGAGCAGCTGCGGCAATGTGATGGGCCCCTACCTGGAGTACCCACAGCTGCTGTCGGTGCTGCTGCGCATGCTGCACGAGGGACACCCCGCGCAACGCCGGGAGGTCATCAAGGTGCGTGTGTGTGGGCAGCGAGAGCGTGCCGCCTTTGCCCCCTGCCACACATCCTTGTGTTTGCATTGGTATCTTGTTGGGGATGGTGAAGGCAGTCTCTCCGCCCAGCGCGGTACCCGGCTGAGTAGGTTCACAGGCTCCTCGGGCACAGGGCTGGCCTGCCAGCAAACCACGGCTCAATCAGCGATGGCAAGGTGTTGGTGTCTGTAGCCGCCACCGTGTAGGCTCCCTCTTCAGCTTGGCAAGGCACCAACCGCTTTTGTGCTTTCGTGCTGCTGTAACCGTATCTGTAACCGTGTTCAGGTGCTGGGCATCATCGGTGCGCTGGACCCGCACACACACAAGCTCAACCAGGCCAGCCTGAGCGGGGAGGGCAAGCTGGAGAAGGAGGGGGTGCGGCCGCTGCGGCACGGCGGCGGCGGCGCGGGCGGCGCCGGCGGCGGCGCAGGCGGGGGAGGCGTCGGCGGCGGCGTGGCGGGCGACAGCAATGACGGCGGCATGGGTGAGCTGCCCGGCCTGCTTTCCCTCGTGCCTCCTGCCTTGCCGTCATCAGGAATTTCCCGCGCCGCTTCTCGACCCCGCGTACTTCACTCCTCTCCTCTCCCATCCTTTCATTCCTGCCCTCGCCCAAGCCCACCGGGGCCGCCCTCTTATCATCCATACCTTGCGCCCCGCCCCGCCCCGCCCCGCCCCTTCCCGCCCCGCCGCGCCCCGCGCTGACCCCCGCCTCTACCCCGCGCCCCCCCCCGTCATCGGTACGCGCAACACCAAACCTGCTGTCTACTTGGCAACACTTCTCTGTACCAATCCGTGCAACCCCCCCCTCCCCTGCAGGCCCCGGCGACGACGGCGGCCCCGGCGGCGACCTGCTGCCCTCCTCGGGCCTGGTGACCAGCAGCGAGGACTATTACCCCACCGTGGCCATCAACGCGCTGATGCGGGTGCTGCGCGACCCCGCCCTGGCCTCCCAGCACCTGGCCGTCATCCGGGCGCTGGCAGCCATATTCCGCGCGCTGCAGCTCAGCGTAGTGCCCTACCTGCCCAAGGTGTGTGTGCAGGCGTGTGTGTGCGCGTGTGCCCGGGGATTCGTGTCCGTGTGGGCCTGTTCGTGCGTGCGTACGTGTTCGTGTGGTGTCGGCGTGCGTGCGCGCGTTTGCCGTGGGTGCACCGCGGGGAGATGCGGAGTTCTTCAGGGTACAGTACACGGGCTTAGGCGGCCCTGCTGCTGCCCCTACCTTGCATCCCACTGCTCCTGCCCCACCCCACCCGCCCCCGGCACACCTCCCGCCCCAGGTCCTGCCCATCCTGCTGGGCGTGCTGCGCGGCGGCGACGAGGCGCTGCGTGAGGAGATCCTGGCCTCGCTGCGCGCGCTGGTGGGCTACGTGCGGCAGCACATGCGCCGCTTCCTGCCCGACCTCACGCAGCTGGTGCACGAGTTCTGGCCCGCCGCGCCGCGCACCTGCCTGGCGCTCATAGCGGACCTGGGCATGGCGCTGAGGGACGACATACGGTGCGTGCGTGTGTGGAGCTCCCGGGGGAGGGGGCGAGGAGGGGTTTGTGCCCGAGCCCGAGCTGAGGAAGGGGAGAGACGGGTGTGCGCGCGGGCTGGGTGCGTGCCGCGATGGGGTGGGGTGCGATTGGGTGGGGTGGGGTGCGCGGGGGCCGCGGGGTAGCGAATTAGGGCAGTGCATTGCAACATCCTAATGACTTCACCGTGCCAAACCCCTCCCTCCCCTCCCTCTCCTGCCGCCCTCCTCTCCCCCCCGCACACCCCACAACAGGCAGTACGTGCCCGAGCTGCTGCCCAAGTTCGTGGCGGTGTTCAGCGAGGCCGAGCGCGCCGGCAGCTGGGACCTGGTGCGGCCCGCCCTGGGCGCCCTGGAGAGCCTGGGCAGCGCCGTGGACGACTCGCTGCACCTGCTGCTGCCCTCCATGGTGCGGCTGATCAGCCCCGCCGCCAGCTCCACGCCAGCCGAGGTGCGGCGCGCGGCGCTGCGCTCGCTGCGGCGGCTCATCCCGCGCATGCAGCTGGGCGGCTACGCCTCGGCGGTGCTGCACCCGCTCATCAAGGTGGGGGGCGGGCTGGTGTGTGTGTGTGTGTGTGTGTGTGGGGGGGGGGGGGGGGGTTGAGGTCGTGGCTGGTCCATGAACGACGCACGGAAAGTTTTCCTTGCCCCATCACCTAAGGTATGTAACCCCTTCCCCCGCCATAATCCACTCCCTGCCGCACCACCGCCCAGGTCCTGGACGGCCACAGCGACGAGCAGCTGCGGCGTGATGCGCTAGACACCATCTGCGCCGTGGCCGTGTGCCTGGGGCCCGAGTTCGCCATCTTCGTGCCCACCATCCGCAAGGTGCGTGTGCTGTGGTTCGTGACTTGCGCTGCCACGCGTGCGGGGCCCCCTCGCTCCCACTGCCCCGTCAGCACCCACCCCACGCACCCATTCTTGTAACCCCACCCACCCTGCTCCTCCCCCACGTTGTTACTTCATGTCTTGGGCAATCGCGAAAGACAACAACCCCCACGCCCTGCCCCGCCCTGCCCGCGCGCCATTGCTACCCCGCCGCAGGCCTGCCAGCGGCACCGCCTGCACCACGAGTGGTTCGACCGGCTGGCCGGCAAGGTGTGCGCCGTGTCGCCGCCCTGCATGTCAGACGCGGAGGACTGGGAGGGCGCCGGAGGCGCCGCCTCCGGCGCCGGCTCCGCCGGCGCAGCCGGCGGCTGGGCCGTGGAGATCGACCTGCTCGCCCGCATGCAGGCGGAGGGCGGCGGCGCCCTGGGCGGCCAGCCGCCGGTGCCGCCGGGTCCCGACGGCGGCCCCTCCGCCAAGCTGCCGGTGAACGCGGCGGTGCTGCGGCGCGCCTGGGAGAGCAGCCACCGCGTGACCAAGGAGGACTGGGCGGAGTGGATGCGCAACTTCGCGGTGGAGCTGCTCAAGGAGAGCCCCTCGCCCGCGCTGCGCGCCTGCCACGGCCTGGCGCAGGTGCACCCCAGCATGGCGCGCGAGCTGTTCGCGGCGGGCTTCGTGAGCTGCTGGGCGGAGCTGGAGCAGGGGCTGCAGGAGCAGCTCGTGCGCAGCCTGGAGGTGAGGGGGTTTACAATTATGATGAGTGAAGGAAATGGTAGACGGTAGGCAATCTTGGGCGGGTGTGTGTGTGTGTTGGCGGGAGGTTTGGAGTGGGAAGGGCATGTAGCATTGCCAAGAACGTGATGCGATCGGGGCGTAGCACCAGCCGAGGTTTCCCGCCAGAGGCTTTGGGGCCGGCTGGCGTTTGCCAACTACGGTATGCGCACTGCCCCCACCCCGCAACTCCGCTCCCCACCCCCTCCTCGGCTTCTTCTTGGGTCGGAATGAACCCCCAATTCCCCTCGGTAACGCTTGATGTTCCGCAAGGTGGTCTACCGCCTACCACTTCCTTAACTAGTCATGAATGTAATCCCCACTCCGCACTCCGCTCACACAGGCTGCGCTGGCCTCCCCCACCATCCCCCCCGAGACGGTGACTGCGCTGCTGAACCTGGCCGAGTTCATGGAGCACGACGACAAGCGCCTGCCTCTGGACACACGCACGCTGGGGGCGCTGGCGGAGAAGTGCCACGCCTTCGCCAAGGCGCTGCACTACAAGGTGAGAGAGGAGCGAGGCAGGTCGGCCGGGGCTTCCTCCCCTGCTCTGTCCGGCTCGATCCCGGCAGCCCCCTCCCTTGCCCCAAGCCCCGGGTGCTGTCCACAACCCCGCCCCTCCCCCGCCGTCTCAACATCGCCGCCTTCTAACTACTCATGCAGTACCTGCCCGATCCATCTGTCGCCTCTGCCTGTGCTCCGCTGGCTTGGCTCGGTCTGGTTTAGTTTCGCCTCGTATTGTACACCCCTCCCCTCCCCTCCTCTCCTCCCCTCCCCCCTGCCCTCCCCTCTCCCCTTGCAGGAGCTGGAGTTCCAGACCAGCCCGCAGTCCGCCATCGAGGCGCTCATCCACATCAACAACCAGCTGCGGCAGCCGGAGGCGGCGGTGGGCGTGCTGGCGTACGCCCAGAAGCACCTGCACATGGAGCTCAAGGAGGGCTGGTATGAGAAGCTGTGCCGCTGGGACGAGGCACTGGACGCCTACGAGCGGAGGCTGCTCAAGGAGGCGCCGGGCAGCATGGAGTACCACACAGTGAGGCCGGGCGTGGGGGTGGGGGTGGGGGTGGGGGTGGGGGTGTTTTCTTATTGGGGGTGCGGAGAAGGCGGGGGTGAGGGGTAGGGCGGGCGGGCGTTATATCCCCAAGCCCAACGACTGTGTCCGAATGAGGGTGGGGGAGGCAGTAGACGGAAATGGCCAGGCAGAAATAGGGCCAACTGGCAATCCATTCCAGCGCTGGAAGCGCTGGGAAAGTCGTCATGTCGCATCTAATCACGCCGTTCCCTCACCCGAATACACCATCAATTCCCCACCCGCCCACCCAATAACCCCCCCACCCTCCTTCCGTTCCTCCCCCTCCTCCCCCTCCCGCTCCCCTCCCTCCCCGCACACCCACCTCAGGCGCTGCTGGGCAAGATGCGCTGCCTGGCCTCGCTGGCCGAGTGGGAGAACCTGTCCAACCTGTGCCGCACCGAGTGGCGCAAGTCGGAGCCGCACGTGCGCCGTGAGATGGCGCTCATCGCGGCGCACGCGGCCTGGCACATGGGCGCCTGGGACGAGATGGCCATGTACGTGGACACGGTGGACAACCCCGAGGCCGTGGGGCCCAACAGCCACACCCCCACCGGCGCCTTCCTGCGCGCGGTGCTGTGCGTGCGCGCCAACCAGGTGAGCGGGGCGCAGGGTGGAGCGGGTGGGGGGGTGGGGGGGTGGGGGCGAGGGGTAGGGTTCGAGGCGTCGAGCGGGCGAGGGGTTGAGCGCCCGCACTCCTGGTAAACTACCCGACCCGCGCTGGCGCTAGACCTGTGGACGCCGTCGGTCATCGGTACGCGCAACACCACGCCTGCTGTCTACTTCGCTACACTTCTCTGTACCAATCCTTGCAACCCCCCTCTTCCTCCTCGCCACGCCCCTCCCGGGTCCTGCGCAGTTCGAGGCGGCTCGCACGCACGTGGAGCGCACCCGCGAGCTGATGGTGACGGACCTGGCGGCGCTGGTGGGCGAGAGCTACGAGCGCGCCTACACGGACATGGTGCGCGTGCAGCAGCTGGCGGAGCTGGAGGAGGTGTGCGCCTACAAGCAGGCGCTGGACAGGAGGGCAGGTGAGGGGGAGGAAGGGGGAGGGCGGGGAAAGGGGGATGCAAAAGGGGGGCGGGATGGGCGGGAGCCGGAGGGAGGGAGAGGAGGGTGAGGAGGGGTTGCGATGATGGGACCCGCGCGTTGCGCTTGGCCGTGTAGCCCCTCCCTCTACTTCTCCCCCCTGCTGTACTACTTTTCCTGTCTACGCCTTCACTTCTTAACTAATTATGAGTGTCACCCCACGGTGTAACCCCCCCCCCCCTGCCCCCAGCCGACCCGGGCGGCAGCGAGGCTCGCATCGGCTTCATCCAGCAGCTGTGGCGCGACCGGCTCCGCGGCGTGCAGCGGCACGTGGAGGTGTGGCAGAGCCTGTTCTCCATCCGCAGCCTGGTGGTGCCCATGGCGCAGGACGTGGACAACTGGCTCAAGTTCGCCAGCCTGTGCCGCAAGAGCGGCCGCAGCAGGCAGGCCTACCGCATGCTGCTGCAGGTGGGCGGCCATGCGGCTGGGGGGGAGGCAGGCAGGGGGGCGAGCGGCGTGTGTGTGTGTGTGTGGGGGGGGGGGGGGGTTGTAAATACCAGCCCACGCTAAAGGGGGGCGAGCGGCGTGGGGGGGAGAGGCTGGCGTGGGGGGGGGACGTGCTCGTTGCGATAGGGGCGCTGGACAGGGTGTGCCACCACGGTGTGCCACCTGGTCCTCGCCATGTTTCAAACCGCTTCAAGCCTCGTACTCCTGAACTCTGCTGCCCTCCACCGAACTTCATGCATGTGTTTTAACTGCTCCGTTCTCCGCATGAACGGCTAGACCCCTTCACTTCTTCATAACTAATCATGAGTGTATCATATCTCCATCCCCCCTGCAGCTGCTGCGCTACAACCCTATGAACATCACTCAGGCCGGCAACCCCGGCTACGGCGCCGGCAGCGGCGCGCCGCACGTGATGCTGGCCTTCCTGAAGCACCTGTGGACGCAGGGCAACCGCACAGAGGCCTACAACCGCATCAAGGACCTGGTGGGGAGGGAGGGAGAGGGACGGGGGTCGGCGTGTGGGGGCTGGATAGTGGAGATGGGGCAGTTTGTTTGGTGGTGGGGTGTGGTGGGGAGTTCCAGCATATGCGGTCTACATGAACCAGATGACATGCCACTGCGTGTGTTGGGCACAACTGGGCATGGTGACTCAAGCACTGAGCTTGTGCCTGCATGTTGGCGTGTGCGCGCAGGTACGGGAGCTCCAGGCGAACGCGGTGCCCCCCGCCGCCGCCGCGGCAGCCGCCACCGCCGCCGCGGCCGCAGCCGCCGCCGCAGCCGCCAACGGCGGCCCTGCGGCCGCCGCGCCGGGCGCGCGCGGTAGCGTGCCGCCCGCTCCTGGTAGCGCCGCCGCGGCTGCTGCCGCCGGGTCGTCTGCCGGCGGGCCTCGCTGGCTGGACCGGCCGCAGGCGTCGCTCAACGGCCGGGCCTTCCTGCGGCTGGGCATCTGGCAGTGGGCCATGAACGATGTGAGCGGGGGTGGCGGTGTTGGGGCGGGGCTGGGGGTGGGGCCGAGGTGGGGATGGGGAGGGAGACTGGTCATGGTGTGGGGTGGGTGGGGAGGTGCACGAGACAGGGCGGGAGAGGGGGCACGGGGCAGCGAGGACTGGGGGTTGACGGTTAGAGGCGGGGGCGGGGCTGTCTCCGTGACCACCTGCCACATCACAGGTTTGCCAGCTTGGGGGGGGTGCCAGCGACGGGGTCTGACCCGGCATTTCCTTGTTTCTCCCCTCCAATTCGACGCCCGTTTACAGAAGCTGGACAACCCGGGTGTGATTGCGGAGAACCTGGCTTCCTTCCGCGCGGCCACCGAGCACGCGCCCAATTGGGCCAAGGCCTGGCACCAGTGGGCGCTGTTCAATGTGGCGGTTTCAGCGCACTACAGGTGCGACCCGTGTTGCGAGGTCCTTTTTAGGGAGGATTTGGGATTGCATCGATGTTCTGTCATATGCGAAATAGGATCAAGCACAATGGGAATCCGACAGCGATTTACGGACTTAAGGTGCATGAGACTGAACGGAGCGGTTGGTCGGCAGCCTGCTGCCAGCGCCACATCGCCGCCAGCTTCCGTTTTCCAGTTCGTACCGTTTCTTGCCCACGATCTTGTGACCTTTCATGGCCGACACGCTTCTATTGACCGATCACATGACGCCTCCGCCGCCCCCGCTTGCCCCTCCCGCCTCCCTCGTGCCCCTCCCGCCTCGCCCTTCCTCCACCCCTGACTCTTCATATGCCTGGCACCCCCTCTCCCGCCTCCCCTCTTTCCCCTCCCTTTCCAGCATGCGGGACGAGAACCAGGCCGTGTCGCACGTGCCGCCGGCGGTGCAGGGCTTCTTCCGCAGCGTGGCGCTGGGGCAGGCGGCGGGCGACCGCACAGGCAACCTGCAGGTGTGCGCGTGTGGGCGGCGTGTGTGTGTGGAGAGCGCGTGTGGGGAAGGGTTTGTGGGGAAGAAAGCATGCACGAGGTGGGAGGAGGCCGAGTGCCATTTGCATCGCCTGTGCAGGGGGATCTCCCCGCCGCTCACCCGACAACGCCATCCCACAGCCCAACCCCACCCCCACATCCTCCACCCACACCCTCCACCCGCTCCCCCCACCCCGACCCCTCCACAGGACATCCTGCGGCTGCTGACGCTGTGGTTCAACTTCGGCGCGTACGCCGAGGTCCGCGCCGCGCTGACGGAGGGCTTCCAGCTGGTGTCCATCGACACCTGGCTGCTGGTCATCCCGCAGATCATCGCGCGCATCCACACCCACAACACAGACGTGCGCCAGCTCATCCACCACCTGCTGGTCAAGATCGGGCGCCACCACCCGCAGGTGCGTATGTCTGCTCGCGCGTGTGTATGTGTGTGTTGGTTGTATGTGGTTGTTGTGCGCCTGCCTGCTACTGCCTGCCCGCTATTGCTTGCCTGCTACTGCCTGCTCCGGGATGCGCCCGGGGGGAGCAGCTGCCGCCCCAACCCGTCCCACCCAGCTGCTCTATCTCCCTCCACTCTCCCTTGTTTGGGCTGGTATTTACACCACCACCACCACCACCACCCCCTCCACCCCTCCACCCCCTCCACCCCAAACCCCAGGCTCTGATGTACCCGCTGCTGGTGGCCACCAAGTCCCAGAGCCCGGCCCGGCGCCAGGCGGCCTACAGCGTGCTGGAGTGCATCCGGCAGCACAGCGCGGCGCTGGTGGAGCAGGCGCAGCTGGTCAGCGGCGAGCTCATCCGCATGGCCATCCTGTGGCACGAGATGTGGCACGAGGGTGCGTTGCGCGGGCGGGGCGGTTGGGCTGGGCGGGCGGTTGGGGGGGGGGGCGGGCGGGTGGGGTGGTGGAGAACCCCTGGAAGGGAGAGGGCGTGGGTGGGCCAACGCGGTGGCGGTTTGCGAGTGGCAGCGCGATGCCGGCACGCGGCGCTCCCAAGTGCTGCGGCGCTGTGTGCACGTGTACGCCGCCTCCTCCCCGCCCCCTCGCCCTCACTCTCCGCCCGCCTTGCCTAATCATGATTGTAACCCCCACGCCTTTCCAGGCCTGGAGGAGGCCAGCCGCCTGTACTTCGGCGAGAGCAATGTGGAGGGCATGCTGAACACGCTGCTGCCGCTGCACGAGATGCTGGAGAAGGCGGGGCCCACCACACTCAAGGAAATCGCCTTCGTGCAGAGCTACGGCCGGGAGGTGAGGGGCGGCGGGAGGCGAGGCGAGGCGGGGTGTTGCGGTCCTTGGGCTGAGTTCTTGGGCGGAGGCCTTGACCCTCTCCACATGCGAGGACGTGTACTTGGCAGCACCTTCCCTCTCCCCTCGTAACCACTTTCCTCCGCCCTATCTCGCCTTCCTCCCCGCCTTCCCCTGCTTGTATCTTGTTCCCAATGCTTTTAACCTTGCAATTCCTCGCCTCCCCCTCCCCCTCCGCCTTTCCCCTCCCCCTCCAGCTGTCGGAGGCGTACGAGTGGCTGATGAAGTACAAGGCCAGCCGCAAGGAGGCGGAGCTGCACCAGGCCTGGGACCTGTACTACCACGTCTTCAAGCGCATCAACAAGCAGCTGCACTCCCTAACCACGCTGGAGCTGCAGTACGTCAGCCCCGCGCTGGTGCGGGCGCAGGTAGGCAGCGGCGGCGGCGTTGGGGAGGGGTGGGGGGTGGAGGAGAGGGAGGATGGCGGAGGGTGGGGAGGGAGCAGGGGCCGGGGGAGCCGGGGGGGGGGGAGAGTGGAGGCGTGACGGGGGCGGGCAGGCATGAGGCCGTGGCGGGTGCGATGGGAGCGGAAGCGACGTGGTATGACGGCTGGTTGATATTGCCAATCTCCCTCCTCTTTTCCGTGCCCTCTTTCTTTTCGTCGTCGTAGTCCCCCTGCTCCTCTACTGTGATATCATCACCCGTCCTCCATGAACGGCTACTCCCCCCCCCCCACACACACACACCCAGGGCCTGGAGCTGGCAGTGCCCGGCACCTACATTGCCGGGGAGCCGCTGGTGACCATCGCCGCCTTCGCGCCGCAGCTGCACGTCATCAGCTCCAAGCAGCGCCCGCGCAAGCTCACCATACACGGCGGCGACGGCGCGGAGTACATGTTCCTGCTCAAGGTGGGACTGGGCGTGATGGCGTGGAGTGGGCGCGAGGGTGGCGTGTGGAGTGGCGGAGCGAGATAAGAAGACATTGTAGAATGGGTGTATGGAGTAGTGGAGTGGCGGAGGGAAAGACGGGCCCGGCACGGCGATCCGTGGCGGGATGGGGCAGAGGGGCTGGAGCAGTCGGCTCCTAACTCCTGCATCCTCGCCCTCCGGCGCACTGGGTATGACGGCACCAACCCTCCGCAACTAGCTCCTCCGTTTTCCCGTCCCCCTTTGCTAGCCATGAATGTGGCTACAACTTCGCTTACTTCTCCTCAATTGATCATGAATGTAACCCCCTTAACCAGTCATGAATTCAACGCCCCCCCCCCCATCGCCACCACCACCAGGGCCACGAGGACCTGCGCCAGGACGAGCGCGTGATGCAGCTGTTTGGCCTGGTGAACACCATGTTGGCGCACGACCGCATCACCGCCGAGCGCGACCTGTCCATCGCGCGCTACGCCGTCATCCCGCTGTCGCCCAACAGCGGCCTCATCGGCTGGGTGCCCAACTGCGACACGCTGCACGCGCTCATCCGGGAGTACAGGTGCGTGCGTGGCGGTCGGGGGAGGGGCGAGGGGGAGGGGTGGGGTGGGGTGGGGCCGGGGGGTGGGGGCGAAGGGGCGAGGGTGAGGGGGCGAGGGCACAAAGCTACGACATCGCGCACGACTGCAGCTTGCGCCGCCTTTCGGTCCCCAATACCCGTCCCCACCACCCCATCTCCAAATAGCCCGTCCGTCACGGACACCACTGCCCCGCCCCCTCAACCACTCTTCACCTGTCTTGACTAATCATGAATGTAACCCCGCCCCCTGCAGGGAGGCCCGCAAGATCCCGCTCAACTGGGAGCACCGTCTGATGCTGGGCATGGCGCCCGACTACGACCACCTGACGGTCATACAGAAGGTGGAGGTGTTCGAGTACGCGCTGGACTCCACCAGCGGCGAGGACCTGCACAAGGTGGGAGGGGCCGGGGGGCGGGGGGGTGGGTTGTAGATTCCAGCCCAAACTAAACCAAACCCAAATGCAATAGAGCGAGCGGGGTGGGGGGCGGTGCAAAGATGGTACAGAGAAGTGTGCAGCGAGGTAGACAGCAGGCGTAGGGGCGCGCGTACCGATGACCAACGGCGTCGACCGGTCCAGCGCCAGAGCTCGCCGGGTGGTGCAGTGCATTCCACTTCCATGTAACCAAGTACACCCAGTACACCCCAACCCACCCCCTCCCCATCCCTCCCCGTCCACCGTCACCCCTGCACCACCTGCCCGCCCCACCCTGCTGCCGCACCCCCCCCCCTTCACACCCGACCCCCCGCCCCCATCCCACCCCCACCCCCACACCCACCTCCAACCCCACTCCACCTCCCCCCACCCCACCTCCCTCCGCCGCCCCCAGGTGCTGTGGCTCAAGAGCCGCAACAGCGAGGTTTGGCTGGACCGGCGCACCAACTACACCCGCTCCGCCGCCGTCATGTCCATGGTGGGCTACATCCTGGGCCTGGGCGACCGCCACCCCTCCAACCTCATGCTGGACCGCTACAGCGGCAAGCTGCTGCACATCGACTTTGGCGACTGCTTCGAGGCGTCCATGAACCGGGAGAAGTTCCCGGAGAAGGTGCCGTTCCGGCTCACGCGCATGATGATCAAGGCCATGGAGGTGTCGGGCATCGAGGGCAACTTCCGCACCACGGTGGGTGTGGGTTTGGAAAGAAGGAGGGAGAGGGGCGGGAGGAGTGGGGAGGGGATGGCTGGGGATGACTAGGCGCGGCACAGGTCGGGGGGCGGCGCTGCCTCACACCTGTTGTCGCCGGACCCCGGGCGTCATCCCCCCCCCCTCCTCACCTCTGCCTCCATCGCACCGCGCCCCTGCCAAGCTTGCCTATCGTCTACCACTTCCTTAGCTAGCCATGAATGTAACCCCTCACCTTCCCACCACACCGCCACACCGCACGCGCGCAGTGCGAGAACGTGATGCGCGTGCTGCGCTCCAACAAGGAGAGCGTGACCGCCATGCTGGAGGCCTTCGTGCAC
This sequence comes from Chlamydomonas reinhardtii, assembly GCF_000002595.2. Lineage (NCBI taxonomy): Eukaryota > Viridiplantae > Chlorophyta > Chlorophyceae > Chlamydomonadales > Chlamydomonadaceae > Chlamydomonas > Chlamydomonas reinhardtii. The sequence continues at coordinate 5,539,663 of NC_057012.1, forward strand.
GACCCCCTCATCAACTGGCGCCTGCTCAACACCACCGAGGCAGCCACGGAGGCGGCGCTGGCGCGCACGGACGGCGGCGGCGGCGGCGGTGGCCACATGGACGGCCCCGGGGGGCACCCGGGGGGCCGGGACGCGCTGGGCGGCGGCGGCGGCGGGGCGGGCGGCGGCGGCGGCGGCGACCCGGGGGCCATGCCCAGCCCGCCGCGGCGCGAGACGCGGGAGAAGGAGCTCAAGGAGGCGTTTGTGAACCTGGGCGATGCCAACGAGGTGGGTGGGCATGTGTGCGTGTACGTGTCTGGAGCCTGCGGCCGCCAAGGAGGCCTCGTTTGCGCTCTTTCACACCCACATCCGTGCCCCTCCCCAAGATTGCCCACCGTCTACCATTTTCTTAGCTAATCATGAATGTACCCCCCCCCCCCCGCTACACTTCTCTGTACCAATCCTTGCAACCCCCCCCCCCCCCGCCCCTCTCCCACCCCCTTTTCCAAGCATCCTTGCAACCCCTCACACACACTTTTCTGTACCAATCTTGTAACCTTCCCCGCAGGTGTTGAACACGCGCGCGGTGGAGGTGATGAAGCGCATGAGCGACAAGCTCATGGGCCGCGACTACGCCCCCGAGCTATGTGTGGGCGGCGGCAGCGGCGCCAGCGGCATGGAGCCGGACAGCGTGCCGGCGCAGGTGGGGCGCCTCATCAACATGGCGGTCAACCACGAGAACCTGTGCCAGAGCTACATCGGCTGGTGCCCCTTCTGGTAGTAGGCGGGAGAGTGGGCGCGCTCGGGAGGCCTGGGGTGAGGCTGGGGTGGTGGGGGTGGGGGTGGAGGTGGAGGGCAGGGGGCGGCAGCAGGCCGTGTGTGGGGGGAGGGAGGAGAGGTAGGAGCCAGGCAGGGCTGCTGCTGGTGATGGATGGATGGATGGGAAGGAGTGTGGGTAAGGGGGGGATGCACGCGGTGTGTGCAGAGTAAAGCAGTGTAGGGATGTGGGGGTGGGGGTGGGGGGTTCGGGAGGAAGCACGCACAGCCGGGTGCGTGCAAGGATGCAGCGAGCACATGTGCATAGGCCGCGGCTAGCCTGAGTCTGCAGGGAGAATGATAGGCGGTAGCGGGGGGGGGGGCGGTGCAGCGGCGTAGGCGGCGTCTCAGGCAGGTGGACAGACCTGGGCAGCTTTGGGCGGACCTCTGTGTTCAGTTCAGTAGGGTTCAGTTAGCTAGTGGCCCGCACTGACAGCAGCATGATGGTATTGTTTGGGGAGAGTGGTGGTTGCCGTCGTGGCAGGCGCGTGGTGCAGGGTTGGGCATTGATCGGGCCTTCGTTGACCGGGCTGTCAACATGCGCGGTCTGTGAGTACCGTATCGCACCGTAACGCACAGGTACTTGCCCATTGCGCCGCGCCAAACCTCGGACCTGGGCTGTGGCCTGTGGGCTTTTATCAATAACCCGGCCCATGCTGTGCCTTTGATGGAGACGGCGGCCGTGAGTCGTAATATTGACGTGCTTGAAAAAACGCAACCAGGTGGGGCGCTTAAGTGTGCAACTGGCCGCCGCTGCCGGTCTGACCAGTTTGATCCTGACACCCCATGTACGCTTGGGTGTATGTCCGGCTTCACGATGCAGATCGCATTGAAAATGTCCGCAGCTTACGTATCGCGGTGTGGGATCCCATCGAGAATGTTCTGGTGCAGTGGCACTATGTGGGAACCCCCATGCCGGCTCTCATCCCGGACCTAGCTGCAATGCACTCGCCCTTGGCCAGGGCAGCCCTGATGTGAGCTGTTTATCTCACCTGTCATACCTTCCGTTCTCTCCTTTATAGTATCCTCCCGACACCGCAGGAGGTGCATAATCACTTCCCAGATCACTTCCTGCACAAAGTATTTGCACTTTCCGAGGCCCACCGTGGCACCATCCTGACCATATGCTTCCTAGCATCCTATCATCCTGGGCATGGAATGTGCGCGCGGAGCCCAGCAAGGCCGCCGCCAACTGGACCGATGGTCCTGTGCCTCTGGCGTTAGTGCGCTGGCTGCGGCGTCCATCGCGGGAGCGTGTCAGTCCGCAGATCAGATTGGGATTGCCCTGCTTGACAGGAACACCATCGCGAGTTGGGAAACAGGGGCAAAAGCTTAGGTTCCATCTCCCGGGCGCTGCAACCTAGTACGCCCTACAGCACAACCAGGCGACGGCAACGGCCGTGACGATGCAACAGCTGTGACGATAAGCACTCGAGGTTAGCGTTTGTCCGCTGTCGGGCCAAGACAGTGTCGGAAAAACGCTAACCTCGCGTATCGTCACTTGCACGTCACGGCCGTTGCCATCGCTGTATGTGCTGAAGGTTGCACTTGGTTTCAGCGCCAGGGAGAACCCGCTTTTGCCACCGTTTCCCACAATGGTGTTGCTGTCAAGTGGCTTTCAGGTCTGCGGCCTGACACGCTGCCGCGATGGATGCGGCGCCGCAGCTAGCGTACTAATGTCAGAGGCAAAGGACCATAGATCCAGTTTGCGACGGCTTTGCTGGGCTTCGCGCGCACATTCCACCCCCAGGATGCTAGGGTGTAAGGAATCCCCTTCCCGGGTCGTCCATCGCGGGGCCATCCATCAGTGCTATGTAACCTTGTTCGCTACATCACTTCGCCTTCCTAACCTGCGGGGCAGTGGGTGGGAAACAATGTGCCAGATCCCCCGGCATGGACGACCCCCCACGGACAAAACCTTGTTGTTCAGGGATACAAACCCCTCCACTCGACACCGATGTGGTGGTAATCGACTCCTACTGACGAGCGCTATCACGTTGTACCATCGGCGGTCCTGTTCTGAGACTTCAGTCACGCAGGTCACACGCAGGATTACACCCGCTATCCCTCGACTCAGCCCACCCCGCGTGCAACTTTCTGCCACTTGATGCATGGACAGCGTGCATCGGCAGCCTTGTCACATATAAATTTATGCGCACCAGCGCTCGAGAGCCCCGCTAGTCAGCGCCCGTGCCGACATGCCCGCGCCAGGATGCGCACATAAGCCCTCACGCGCGTTGTTTGTGCTTATCACTGCATAACGTGCATATATTAGCCTTGCAGTCGTAGTGCTGTGTTTGGCCCCGAGTTCTCCACTTGGCACTTACTTCCAGAAATCCGCACAGAATGGGCTCACGAGACCGGGCGGACCCCCAGGGACGACCACCGACCCCCAACTTAAGGATGCGAATTACAACTTAAGGCGGCCAGAAGTTCCTCACTAGACCACCCCTGACAACACCAAAAGTACGTGCGTACCGTAATGCTCTTTTACAGCTAGGGCATGGGTAAGATCCTGGGCTTCCTACCCTTCCCCCTGGGCGGGGACCTTTGAGCTACCGTACCCGCTACCCGCAATCTCACGCGCAGCAACGCTGGCGGAATCGGGGGGCCCGCGTCTTCAGCCGCTGTTGCGGCGTCCCCAGCAGGCCAATACCGCCGCAGCAGCAGCGCACTCGGCTGGCGCCAGCAGCCCCGTCTCCCCACTGGCCGCCCATCCCGTCCCTGCTTCACACACGGCGGCCTCTAGCTCTGACCTCTCACTCCTGCTGCTGTTGCTACAGCGGCTACTGTTGCCGCTGTTGAATACACTGCCGCTGCTACTCCCGGTGCATGTATTTCCATCATGCAGCTGCAGCTGCAGGCCGGCAGCGGCGCAGTGAGGGGTGGCGTGCATGGGGGCCACGCCCTGCCGCAAGCTGCCGGAAGTGACGGACCTGTGAGTCACGGCATTGCCTGTTGCATTCAACGTGTAAGAGGGGTGCTCAAGAAATGTTCCACCACGTGACCAAGTACAGTACGGTGGGTGCCAAATGTGCAACGTTGTCCATAACAATGCAACGCTACCTACACAAGCGCACACACACGCGCCAGCCGGCGCATTGCTGTTGCGCGTCATCATACAAACTGTATGAGGCTAACTACGCCCCTCAGCTCTCGCCGCACGTCCGACGACCCTTCCTCCTTTTCTTGACCAAGCGTTTAGCACATGCAGCACACAATGATCCCGATGTATGTATGAGTACACAGGCTGCATACCGTATTGCATGCGTGCGCCGATAGATCTTCTCTTTCCGCCGCCCACACCTTCGCTCTGCTACGCACGTCCATGGCCATGGCTGTGTGTGTATCCACTTCGCCCCGCTAGCATCGTACAGGACGTGAGCAGCACACGCGGCACAGCACTGCATCCTCTTCACTGCATCCTCCTTAAGCACCGCACCCAAGCAGCACGATTCGGGTCCGTGCGTGCGTGGCGATACATTGAAAGCACGGCCCTTTCCTCTTAAACGCTCATCACTCTTCGCCGCCCCACCCTCTGCACTCGTCATCATCCCTCGCGCGAATCCGCAATGCCACTCTCTCTTTCTCTCGTGCTCCCTCCTGCCCGGATGCGATTGCTTCTGCATGAAGCCACACCTCCAACAAGTGTTCCCCGGTCACACCGCCAAAAACCGAGTTCGCAACGACACCCCCCGATCAACCCACAATCCCCCAGTCCCCGAGCTAGACACGCTTACTACTGTTCACGCGCACAAACAGTCCAGACCAATTGAATGATGTTGCGGCCTACGACGGAGCACTCGGTGCGTTCATGCTGCGCGTCCACAATGCATGTGCGCTGAAGTGCACGCACTTCAGACGGGTGTATTATAGTAAAAAAACTTAGTAAACGCGTGTACAGCATAAATCCAAGCAATTCAACATAGCCCTGCTGCAACGATACTGGCGCCAAAAGTGTTGCGCGGGTGAATTTGGACGCCTGTTTGCTGCCGGTAGCCTCAGCGGCGTGGCTCAATCGCGGCCCGGCCGCCGCCGACGGCACCAGCAACAAACACCGCAGTGCACGCAGTAGCAGCAATACGTTCAGCCGGTACCCAGGTCACAACAGCCGCCGCCTGCTACAGCTCCGGCGTTGCTACCGCTGTAAGTTGGCAATCGCAAACCTTCTCATCATCTCCGCTAGCAATAGGTCTTCCCTTCTCCAACTCTTCTCAGACGTAAACATCCTGGCAATCTTGTTAATGGACAAGCTACTGCCGGCCATCCTTCGCGGCAGTAGCAGGTGTGGCGACGGCTGCCGCCGCACCTGCCCACCAAGTGGCCCAGTCTCGGAAGCTCAGCCAACTCTTCTTGTCGGGGTCGTGAAGCAGCAGCACCAGTGACAGCTCAGTGGGGCTCAGGCTGGGAAAGCCGGCCTCCTGCGGGTAGGGCGGGTCGTGGTACAAAGCGGTGGTAGTTTGGTGTGTGTACCTAGGTTTGGAGTAGCTTTATGCGCCTGTGGGCAGCGTGCGCGTACTTGCAACCCTACGTAACTATGTGTCCCGTATGCGTGTGTATAGACAGCGCCGGCAGCGGCAGGCGTGTGTGCAGCGCAGCGAGTGCTACAGCGAAGCCCTACCCACCCCCACCCCTCCACCCCAATCCCACCCCCACCCCCATCCCACACGCACGCACGCACTGAAGCACCTGCAGCAGGCGCCTCAGCTCGTAGTCACCAATGCGGCCGCCGCGGCTGCTGTCACCGTACCTGTTGTACGAATCCCGCCATGCATTCGTAAGACCGTGAGTGTATGGTTTGCAGTTTCGCTACAGAGTATCGCTACAAAGAGAAAGATAGCAAATTAATTACACGGACGAACGAGCGCGCAGGTGTGAGCCCTCCCGAGTAAAAACCACACACCGGTCCTTCCGCTCCCGTTCAGCCAAGCCAGCCCAAACACATCCTCGCACACACAAGCCCCCGCACCTCGAGTAAGCCACCGCCGCCGCCGCCGCCTCCTCTGCGCTCAGCCCCAGCTCCGTCACGGCATCAAAGCGGCCACTGGCACTCGTGGGCCGCCCGCCGGCGCCCGTGGCGTCGGCACTGCCCGCCGCCGCCGCAGACAGCACCAGGAAGGAATCCAGGCTGCTGAGAGCCGACGGCGGCGGCGAAGCCGCCGCCGCCGCCGTTGCCGCCGCCGAAGGCGGCGCCGGCGGCGCAGCCGCCGAGCTGCCGCCTCCGGCGGCGGCGGCCTTGGCGTGCGCGATGGCGGCGTCTGAGGCGGCCATGACAGCGTCCAGGTCCACGTCGGATTCGTCCGCCGCCAGCACGGCGGCCAGGGGGGTGCCCTGTGCGGCGGCGAGGACGGTGCCGTGGCCCTTGGACAGCGCCTGCGGGGTGCGGGGAAGGTGGTGATGGGTTTGACAGATAGGTGGGGTTACCGTATGCAGGTAGGTAGGCGGGGGAAGGGGGGTGGCGGAGGGGGAAGATGGGAGGGTGTGCGGCGGGCGAGGCGGGAGGGTGGGAGGAATGGAAGCGGGCGCGCGGAGGGGGCGAGTGTTGGCTGGTTGTGGAGGTGGGTGCCGGCGGCGACCCCCTGATGGTACTGCACGGGTGGCACCACCATACATTACTCCCCTTACACTTGGACTCGCCCTTGTCCCCACCTGGCCATCTATCTATCTGTCTATCCCGCATGCCCTCCCTGTCCCCCCCCCCCCTGCCTCGCCTGCAGCGCCAGCAGCACCAGCTCCGCCTGCTGACTGAAGCTGACTGCCGCGTTGCCGATGCGGACCACACGGCCTGTGGGGGTGGGGCCAGGGGGGTAGAGGATGTCGAACACATGAGGCGATCACTGGACACAACCCCACGCAGCACACAAACCACACATCGCACATCTGTCACGCCCACCCACCAGTGGTCCTGAGGCTGCAGCTAGCGAAGTGCACCAGCAGTAGCAGGTTCACAGCCACCAGCGCACCCCTGCACCGGGGCGAGGGGAGGGGAGGACAGGCAGGAGGGGGTCTCGGGGGTGAGGGTGGGGGGGGGGGGAGGCAGCAGCAGCAGCAGCAACAGCAGCAGCAGCAGCAGCAGCAGCAGCAGCAACAGCATATAGAGCCCCTCGTCCCTCGCATCCTGCAGTCCTGGCGCCTACTCCGTGAGGCACGGACAGCTACCAGCCGCCTCCCTGCCTTCCCCACCCCTTCCCGGCATTCCATACGGTATGCCCCTCCGTTGACATTGGGACATATTTCGTTGGGCTCGGGCATACAACTCCTTTCCTCCCCTTCCCCCCGCCTCCCCACCTGCCCCGCCTGCCACAGCTCCCCTCCTCCCCTCCTCCCCTCCTCCCCTCCTCCCCTCCTCCCCTCCTCCCCTCCTCCCCTCCTCCCCTCCTCCCCTCCTCCCCTCCTCCCCTCCTCACCGCAGTGCCGGGTGCAGCAGCGACTGGTCCGCGGTGGGCAGCAGCCCCAGACTCCAGAAGCAGGCGGAGGTGAGCGCCACGTCGGACAGGGCCTGAGGCAGCAGCAGGGGGAGGGGGCGGAGGGGACGTGCGGGGAGGGAGTGGAGGAACGGGAACAGTCGTTTTTTTTTCCACTACATCGAGAGCTGCATATAGGTCTTAGCAGAGGGCTTACGGAAATAGCAGGTCGTGGTCATTCCGTGTGGGAGTTCACCCCCTGACCCCGCCCCCTCTCCACACAGCCCCCAAACCCCACCCCCTGCATCCCACCCCCTGCATCCCACCCCCTTCATCCCACATGCATGGCCTGCCAATGCCTCCTCACCGAGGGCAGCCGCTGCTGCAGTGTGGGCAGCAGTGTGGCGGTCATGAAGTGCCGCCGCAGCCGAGCCAGATCCACTCGCTCCACACCTGGGGGGAAGTGCGTGTGGCATGGGATGGAGGGTGGGGGGGGCAAAGTTTGGGCGGGGTCGGAGTGGGCGGCGGCAGACGCGGGACCATTTCCCTTGCCTGTTCCTACCCCTCCCCTCCCCTTCCTTCCTTCCCATGCCTCCCCTCCACCTCCCCTCCACTCCACCTCCCTTCCCACCTCCGCCGCCGCTCCACTGCTGTATGATGTGGGCCGCCCGCTCCGCGCGCATGCCGCTCGCCACCAGCTGACTCATGTACTCGCGAACCTGCCGTGACAGGCTGCAGGGGCATGTTGAAGGGGAAGGAGGGGTTGAAAGGGGAAGCCGGCATGTGTAATGATAGGGTTGTAGCAGCATGAAAGGGAGGGCATTTGGGGCGCGTCATAGACAGGAAAAAGCAACAAGACTTGGTGGGGGCTCGGAGCAGGCCGCGGAGACAGCCCGAAGATGCGTGACTCTTCGTGACTCAAGTAGGGTTCCCTGGCGCGAACCGTGGGACCCTTCTGTGGACACAATGAATTCAACTGGGTGACCGTGAATTGCCCTTCTGGTGTGTTCGCACATATCCCACCCACCTCGGGTCCTTGCGCGGGTCCGCAATTGTGGAGATGCTGACACAGCTCGCGTCGCGAGGGCTGCAGCTCAGGTTTGGCAGTGAGCTGCTGCTTAGGATACCCAGTTCTTGCCCTGGAGATGCACTACGCAGCACAGCGGCCTGCTCCGTCGCGGAGACATGCTGCGTCTCCCGCGCGTCGCTCCCGCTCCTGTTGCTGCTTGCTGCAGGTCCCCGCTCAACCTCAAGATCCTCGTCACGGCTGGCTGTGTGAATGGGACTGGGCCCGGAGCGTAGCCGGCCGTCGAGCTGCTGGCGTGGCATTGACGTGCTCGGGCCAAGGCTGGCGCCCGCAATCCTTCGTGCACGCAGCGGCAGCTGTGGACCACAGCGGGTTAAGCATTGCAGTGGCATTGTCCAGGACCAAAAAGATCTAGGCGCCGCGCAGGCCTTGCCAAAAGCAAAACTCGGCCAACGATTTGCGGGCTAACCGCGGCGGGCGAACGTGGAAAGTGAGCCGTGGGAGAGTGGGAATCCCGAAGTATGAGCAACAACTTATATACTGGGCTTTTGCGGCAGGCATAGCAAGCAGGGCGCTGCACGGCGTGCGCGTCATCGCTAAACCCTCCATCGCCTCGAAACGCCCGCACATGCCAGCACCGTCCGCAGCAACCCACCCTCGACCTGATACGTGCTGTCACCTCCATTCATATCGCTCATTGGTTTGTAGTCGCGCGCGTCCAGGCGGCCAGCCAAGAAGCTTGGGCTAGCTTGCCAGACGTGGACAGGCTAGCATGCGGCACCAGCATGCGTCACTTGTCATGCGCACATGTTCGTGCATGTTCGAAGTGGGCTGTGGAGGGCGCCCAGACTTCAAATGCGGCCATAATACATTGCGGGCATGACCCCATTTCGGTTCAGAACTGTCTGAGCTTGCATGCGCGTAGCTATAATGTCCGTGGAGCATGTTGTTGGGCTGGGCTGGCATTGGCAGGCTGCAGACCCGGGGCCTTCGTCCGGTTTTGGTCACGCGCTGTACGGCTGTCGTGTCGCGGGCGGTCTCTTTGTAGACCCCAAACGTGGAGCTAGCCTCCACACCGGGGAATCCACGGTTCAGTCGGGTTTGGCACACGTCGGACGGCCTCGCGCAGGGCTTTGCGGAAGGGAAATTCAATTAATGACATGTACATCAGGTGCCATGCTGAATGCATATGGCTGACGGCTTTGCGAGCGGCAGCTGTCACCGCATTTAGGGTCGTGCAATTACCGGACCCCCAATTTTGCGAAGTTGTGTAACAGCTGTGTTTGGGGTGGCTCAAACATTCCATTTAGACAGTGCAAAGCCGTCTAGAATGCGGCAATTATCAGTCCTTGACAGTGGCTCGCGGCCAGCCGCGCAGCCGGTGGCCAGTTGCTCCTACACCACCCTTCCCAATTTTACTTCTAGACGCATTCACCAACGGCAGCATGCGTGTGGGCGGGGGGCCGACCAGTCAGCGGGGCGGCGGCGTCTGGCCGCGCCTGCACCGCTTCTAGCACCGCACCGGCTGACTGACAATTCTCGACCTTCAATTGCATGCGCGTCTGGCGAGGAGGTCATCAGTGGATACACTCCCGCGAACTACATTTCCTTCTCGGAGCAGCCAGGGGACGTCGCCGGTCACGGCTTTAGCGTCGTCGTAGACGCCCCATCAAGCGTGTGCTTTGGAATATGGAACGACTGGAACCGTCTCGTGGAGTTCCTGGACCTGGTGGCGCAGGTGTGCTTGGTCGTCGGCAAACATGCGCAAATTCTTGTCGCCCCTTCACATCACCGCTGAAGCAACCGTATCCTTGCTATTGTAGATTGGCTTGGACCCTAAAAACCCGGACATGGCGCTGTTCCAGACCTTCTACCGTCACGGTGCGCAAATTCAGACAATTCCGTGGCCCACGATCTCGGAAACGCTGACGACCGGCCTTCCTTTGCATACAGGTCTCCTGCCGGTGATGGAGATCGTGTTCGTGCTGCAGAAGACGCAGGTGGTGGAGAATGAACGCATCGAGTTCGAGTCGGTGTGGGGCATGCCTATGTCAGGTGAGCCTCCCCCCCCTCCTCCTCTCTGACCACGCTCCTGTGCGCCTGCCTCCATCCTTGACTCCGCCTTCCCCTCTTATCTTGAAACCTCTTCTCCTGCGCCTCTTCTGCCGCAACCCCCAGGCTCTGTCTCCTTCCGGCCGGTAGACGGCGCTGGCGGCAGCCGCACGGAGGTGACGCTGGAGTTCGCGCAGGCACTGCCCACGCTGCTCGTAGACCTCAAAGTGGGGGTGTTCGGGGTGCAGAACAGCCTGCGCCCCATCCTGTCCGACAACCTGGTGGCGTTTAAGGAGCTGGCGGAGGAGCTGGCGGCAGCTGAGAGTTCGCAGAAGGGCAAGGCCGGGAAGGGCGCGAGGCCGCGGCAGGAGGCGGGCGACCGGCAGTTTCTGCTGTTCGACGAGCGGGCGGACATGCAGGTGGGCCGAGCGCATGTGTGTGGGTGCGCGCTGGGAGGGCAGGGGGCGCGTGTAAAATGGATGGCAGTGAGGGGACGGGTGGGAGCGAGGAGGTGGCAAGGCGGCGCGGTGGCAGGCCACCGTGCAAACTGCAAAGGCAGCATGCTCATGGGTTGCGGGGCTTCGGCGCAGCGCGTCGAAAAGTGTGCATGTCCCAACTCCTATCCAAATCATTTCCGTCGGCAGGCATACGCGGAAATGATGGAGATGATGCAGGACGCCGAGCTCCAGCAGCAGGAGCAGCAGCGGCAGGCGGCGGCGGCGGCACAGCGGGCAAGCGCGGCGGCGTCTCAGCCACAGCAGCAGGAGCAGACGCCGGCGGAGGAGGACACGGCAAGGCAGCAGGGCCCGGGCACGGCGGCAGCAGCAGCAGGGCCGGCAGTGGCGGGTAGCGGCCGGGCAGGGCGGGGGACTCGGCGAACCACCCGGACAACGACGGACGCGGCGGGGGGCACGGCGGCTGGCGGGCGCGCCGCATCGGACGCGGCGGCAGCCGGCGGGGGCCAGGGGCCTGACGACCGGTCATCGGGTCGGAAGCGCTCGGTTCGCTCCACTCGCGGCGCGTCGTAGTCGTGGCGCTACTGCGGAGTGGTGTGGAATGGGGCGGCCTTGTGCGGACGCAGCACGGCGTGGCGAGGGTGCAATGCGGTGCGATGCTGTGCGGTGCGGTGCGCGCAGGCCCAGACCGGGCAGGCGACGTGAGTGCGCAGCTGGGGATAGCTAGGCGGTGCGCAGGCAGCTCTTGTTTCTGCGCCGTGGCCAACGCGCTGCCTTGCGGGCGGTTCCTGGCGCCGATGTGGGGCTTGACGTGGCAGCTGCGCTGTGCTGTTGCGACTCGCATGTCTTTACGCAGTAACCTGCCGGGCTTTACGGGACCGCAGCCATGGTGAGTTGTTGGCGCTGGTCGTGAGGCAGGCAGGCATCGGCTACATCTATCACTCAGACACGGCTTGTAGCGTACGGCGTTGTAGGAATGCATTACAATAGCTAGCACTCGAGCGATGTATATGCAGGCGCCGGCCCGGTCTTGCACGGGTGGCGAAGTTGCTCGCGTATGCAGGTGGTCTTCCGCCTGCAGAGGGGGCGTGGATGCCATTTGTGTGGTTGGTTGCTGTTGCTGGCGCGTTGCGGTCTGGCAGAGGCGGGCGCTAAGAAGTGAGCTGCTGAGAGCGGCATTGACGGGGCAGATTACAGCTAAGACGAGGATTCGGCTATGCTAATACGCGACTTATGCTTGAGAACAATGGGAGTGTAGATGGTGCATGCAGGGGACTGGGCCAAGCCCGGGCGTGACGGCATTGGCCTAGAACCGATGCGGGGACTGCCGACTGCATGGTCGTGAGGCGGGCGGCCCGCGACCGGGCTGACATAAACTTTCACAACGGTATCGAGACTTGCATCGGCAATGACAGCCGCAGAGCCAAGTCACAATTTTGCTGCTGTGGGGGCTGTCGCATGAATGTGACGAATGTACGGTAGGTGGTAGGGCCTGGCGCTAGCGCAACGGTGCGCGCAGCTGGATTGCGTGCGTGCACGTGTCATGTGGGGTCAAAACTGGTGTGCTCCAAACTGGTGTGCGGTGGTGCCACGAAGTCACTTATGCGGCGTCGTGCGCGTTTGCTGCTCGTGACTGTAAGCGTGTTCCAACCTTGCAACCTCGCCAGAAGGGCTGAGTAATGGTAGTTCAGTACTCCAGGGAAAGCTGACTGCGCAATGTGTCACATGCCCTTCTCCGCCTGCCTCCGGGAGGTTGCGGTTCGGGCATCGACGTATGAGATAACGTCAGCTGCATCAGCAGGCGCGCGGACGAACGAGGATGCGCATGCCCGGAGATGAACCATGGGAAAGCTGAATTAGCCCAGGAAGAGCCCTAGACCCACCAGCTCAGACGGCTCCTACCCGTGGCTCCTACCCCATACACCAGTAAACAACCTGACATGTCCCAGGGGCTGTAATTCGTGCTCAAAAGACACAGGGCGCCAGGGCGCGGCCCGGCACAGCGTAGTCACATGCCGAATGTCCCGGGTTCCGACATCATACTGCGAAGTGCAGTAGCCCTGAGCCTATCGCAGCGTCGCGCACGCCTGGTACCTGTGCTACTGCCATCGCGCCCATTGCTGGTCTGCACTCAGATGCTCGGGCTGTACGCCCCAGCATTACGGTAAACATTTCGCAGGGAGCGCATCACGCTCACATCACTTTCTCCTACTCCGTCCGTCCATCCGTCAGTTCCCGTATACGCGCGCACGCAATACTTGCCGACGAAGAATCCCGCCACCCGTTTCCGTTGGTAGGCGGCGCATGCCGCAACATGCATTGGCACTCTCCTCCTCCTTCTCGCACTCCTGCATCCGACTGCTAGCTGCTAGCTGCTAGCTCCTACATGTCCGCTGCGAGGTCCTCACTCAGCAGCAACTCGTCATTCTCGCCGCCAGATGCACTGCCGACGGCGGCGGCTTCGCCGCTTGCGCCTGCGGCTTCGCCGGAGGCTACCGCGTCAGCCTGCAAACCCACCCGACAAAGGGCAGGCCACGGGGTGGGGTTACAACGGCTAAGGCTTCCATGCGACAGCGGCAGCCAACGCTCCGTGCGTTGATGCGGCTGAAGTACGGGACGGCGACAAGTCCTCCCAACCCGGCACGCCGTTCCACCCGCTCCGCCAGCGCCCACGCCCGGTGTGCGCCCCCAGTCCCTGGTCCCTGCACACTTACCACTACGGCATCGCCATCCTGCCTCCCTGCCGGCGCCGCCGCCGTCGCGCCGTCACCGTTGCCGTCCCCGTACTGCTCGTCGTACAGCGCCGTACCGTCGTCCTCAAACGAATACGGCTCCTGCTGCTCCTGCTTCTGCCCGGCTCCTGCAGCGCTGTCGCCGCCGGTCCCCGCAGCCCCCACACTGGCTGGTTCCGATTCCATAGCGCCTGCGCCTGCCGCCACGCCCGCTGGGCCATCCTTTGCTGCTGCCGGTGCTGCTGGTGCTGCCGCCGCACCTGCTGATGCAGCTGCCACTGGCTGCGCCTGCGGCTTGCCGGCAGCCGACTTGGCTGACGACCCGCCGCCGCCGCTGCCGCCAGCAGCTGCCGCAGCTGGCGACTTCACAGCATTGCCGGTCGTCCCCTCACCCGCGCCCGCACCTGCCTTTGCGGCCGCTGCCGCTGTCGACCGGGCCGTTGCCCCAGCGCTCGGCTTGGCCGCCTTTGCCGGCCCCGCGCCCCCCGCAACACCGCTGCCGCCGGCTGCTCCTGAGCCCGAGCCTGCAACCGCACCCGCCGCAGCCGCCGCCTTCCGCTTTTTCAGCATCTGCTGCTTCAGCCGCGCCTCTTCCAAAGCAATGACTCGCCGCATGAGCTCAATCGCCTCCTCCTTCTTCTTCAGCTCCTCTGGGCTCGGGCCGCCGCCTGTACCCGCCGCCGCCGCGGCTGCGGAAGTTGTGCCTGTGGCAGCTGTGGCAGCTGGTGCAGTTGACGTGGATGGGGCAGCGTTGGGCGCAGCACTGGCATCAGATGCAGGAGTCGGCCCGGCACCGGCTGGCGCGGCCTCAGCCGCATCGCCAGATGGTGGGGCCGCCCCAGCTGCCTCCGGCACTGCACAGGCAGACGCGTCCGGAGCCCCTGCCGCCGTGCCGTTGGCGGCGGCGGCGGAGGCATCGCCTGAAGCTGTCGTGGTGGTAATAGTGGCAGTCACAGCTGCAGGGCCGGCGCTGCCGTCCCGCACCCACTTGTTGCTGATGGGCCTGGTGGGCGCGGCGCCCCACGCGCCTGCAGCACCAGAGGATAAAACACACACACACACACAACACACACATATATATATATATATGTTTCCTCTTAGGTGTGTAATGGAGTCCACAGCACATAGCAAGCGCACATGCACCCGCCGTGCAAGGCAGTGGGTGCTTGCGCATTTGCGTGCACAGTGTTGAACGTTCGACCCTGTCCCCTTGTGCTTGCCTACACACCACACGGTACGCGGCCTGGGGCCCGAAGCCGGCGGCACAGGCATGCCCCTATTCTGTGTGACTCGTCCCCGCCGACCAAACGGCAAAGGGCCTACCTGGCGCCGTCGCCGCGGGAGATACAGCGCCGCCGGGAGTGGCGCCCGCGCCGCCCGCGCCCCCGCCCGAGCCACTGGTGTCCACTTGGGGCGGCCAGCCCTGGCCCTGCGCACGCCCACCGCGCCCTCCTCTGCGGCGGTTCAAGGCATAGCAAGCGTCAGGTCTGCAACATACATACTAGACCGCTTGTGCTCTAGACCTCTAGCGATGCAAGGAGCTACTTTACTAGACAACGCCCAAAAGCTAACCCTGCGGCGCTAGACTGGACAGCGCTGCCGCTGTAATGTAGGTGACCGGCAGTGCCATGCTTCGCAACCCCAGAAACCTTTTGTGTATTACCCCAGAAACCTTCTGCTCGCATCCGGCTGGCCAACAAGCACTGGAACACTGCCAAGGACACGCGGGCCTACACAGCTACGGGTACGCGTCTACATGACCTCTCTCACCTGCGCCCGCCTGGCCCGCCTCGCCAGTGCTGCTGCGCGTGCGCGTGCTGGGCGTACTGCTCCCCGCCGGCGCCATGCTCATCCCCAGCTCCTGCCGCCGCCGCCTCCACCGCCGCCGCCGCCTCCCAACCGCCGCCGCCTCCCGCCGCCTCCCGGCCCTCCTCCGCCGGCCAGCCGCCACCACTGCCATCTTGCGGCCCGCCGCGGCGGCCTCGGCCCGGGCCGCGCCCAGCCCCGCGGCCTTGGCCCGCGCCGCCTCGGCCGCCCCGGCCCCGGCCACGCTGTTGCTGATAGCCGCCGCCGCCGCCCTGGCGGCTGTAATCGCGCCAGCCCTCCTGCCCGTCGGCTCCGTCATCGCCTGCTCCGTAGCCCTGCTGCTCCTGTTGCGTGAAGTCGACCTGCAAGTGCAGCGCACATGCCACATGGCGCATGGCTCAACCGTGCAATGAGGAAATTACAGTGGCTGCGGGCTATTAGGCCACGAACAGCAATGACGCGCATCTACGGCAGGCCCGTAAACATTCATGCACTGTAGCGGCCCGCTCTCCCGCACCTGCATGCCCGCACCGCCGCCGCCGCCGCCGCCGTACGCGCGCTGCGAGGGCGAGTTAGCCGCCATGGGCCGCCGTTGCGGCGGCTGCAGCACCTGCTGCATCGTCTCACGGTCCCAGTCGACCTCGCCAGCCCCGCCTCCGCCAGCGCCTTCACCACCACCACCATAGCCCTCGCCGCCGCCGCCGCCGTTTACATGGCCGCCGTAGGCGCCGCTGCCGCCGCCGCCGCGCAAATGCGGCGGCAGCATCTCCGGCTCTGCCGAGGGCCGCCGCAGGTGCGGCGGCGGCTCGAGCACCATGCCTGCGTCATCGCCACATGAATGGATGGAACACGCATGTCGTTGTAAATTAGGCGGCTCGCGTGCCTTGCCGCAGCGTTTAAAGCGGATGCAACTGCATGGTTGCCAGCCGGACACCCAGCCGCAGCAGGACGCCCAGCAAACCACCAGCAAGCTGGTGCCAACCAAAGCCTCTTAGAATCCATTCAAAAGTGCACCGCCAGCCGTCAGCAGGCCCACCCTGCCGCTCACCTTCCGCGTCGTCCGTGCCGCCCGGCCCGCCCGCCATCATGCCGCCACCGGGCGCGAAGATGCTAGGCATGTCGCCCATCCCACTGCCGCCACCGCCACCACCAGCGCCGGCCCCACCGTCGCTCAGCACGCCGCTGCTGCCGCCGCCTTCCAAGATAACGCCGCCGCCGCCGCCTGCCGCATTAGTGTCGCTGTTCATCAACGCAATTAGCTGCTGCTCCAACTCCGGATTCTGTTGAAGCTGCTGCATGACAGCCCCCAGCATGTCCCCAGGGCCGGCGCCGCCGGCGCCACCGGCGCTGGCGCCGCCCGCCGCCGCCAGGCCCGCAAGCATGCTGCCGCCGCCTGCCGCCGCCAGCTGCTGCAGAAGCTGAGCCTGTTGCTGCGCAAGAATGCCGCTCGTGCCGCCGCCAACGCTCCCGTCAAGCGAGCCGCCAAAGCCACCGCCGCCGCCGCCGCCAGCGCCCATCGACGCAAGCATGGCATGCACAGCAGCGGCGCCAGTACCCATTCCAACGTCACCAAATGAGCCGCCGCCGCTGCTGCCGCCGCCGCGACCCTGCCCCCCAAAGTGGCCGGGCCCACGCCCGCGCATTCCCCGCCCGCCGCGGCCGCGCATCTGCCCCGGCGGCGGCGGCGGTGGCGGCTGCTGCTGCCCGGCGCCGGCGCCGTGCATGCCCTGCATCCCCGCCATTCCTGGCATGCCCGCCAGTGCCGCCATCAGCTGCATCTGCATCTGCTGCATGCCCAGCGGGATGGGACCCATGGGGCCACCGCCGCCCATGTGCCCGCCGCTGCCCATGGGGCCGCCACCCATATGGACCCCACCCATAGGGCCCCCGCCCATGGGGCCCCCGCCCATGGGGCCTTGCCCGCGCCCCATCATGCCCGGCCCTGGGCCGTGTCCGCCGGGCCCGCCAAAGTCCATCATGCGCCCCGGACCTCCCATCATCATGCCTGGCCCGCCCGGCCCCCCACCACGGCCGCCGCGGCCACCACCGCCCATCGCCATCATCATCCCCCCAGGGCCGCCGGGGCCGCCGGGCCCGCCGGGGCCCCCGCCCATCCTGCCGCCGCCAGGAAAGCGGCCGCCGCGGCCGCCAAAGCGCCCGCCTCCATCGCCACGCCCCCCAAAGCCGCCGCCGCCGCCGTCGCCACGGCCGCCCCTGCCGCCGAAGCCGCCCCTGGCCTGGCGCGGGCGGTAGTCGGGCGCAACGGCGCCCGCCTCGCAGGTGTCCTCATAGTATGCGGCGGGTATGGCTTTGCCGCTCTTTGCGCCTCCCTTGCCCGCGCCGCCGTCGCCCTGCGCAGATGTGGCAAAGGGGGGCAAAGAAGGTTGACAGCCTCTGCAAGCAAGCCAGGCCTCCGTAGCCTGGGTGGCCTCTGCTAAGCATGCTGGAGTACAACTCCGGTGTGCTTGTTCGCACCCGAGCAATTGCCTGTGCAAAAAACGACAGCACGGCACGTACCTGTCCTTGCGCTGCCTCTTGCAGCTGCCCTTGTTCCTGCTCCCCGGCTTGCGTCGACTGCGGCTGCTGCTGGGATTCCTGGGGTGGGTGCTGCTGGGGCTGATCCTGGGCCCCAGCCACCCCCTCAGTCGATCCCGCATTGTCCCTGTGCGCACACAGCGGCGGGTCTGGTCAGGGAGAAAGTCAAGGGTGCCAGCACGCGTTGTGTTGCGTGTGTGGTGCCCCAAACCAGCCCTGCCACGCAGCACCGTACTCACTCGTTGCCGGCTACATCCGTGTTGATGCCTTCGTCATAGTACTCTGCAAGCGGCACCAGCCGCAAGGTGAATGCCTCAAACAGCGCTCAAACGCGGGATCGACCGGAATCGGGGGACGCAGACCTTGAGACGCGGCTGCAACACACGCCATAGCCTAGTATGTCTCACCCAACAGCTCCTCATCGTCTGCAAACTCGTCATACGCCTCCTCGTCCGCCATTTCGCCGAGCGTCCGCCGCCCACAGCCAGTCTGAAAGCTTTAAGCTGATTGCTATTGTGCTATGACCCCGTCATGCACCATTCCTCAAGCTGATCGTGCCACAGGCTGGAACCTCTAGAAGTTTGTTGCAAAGAACAAGAGCAATCTTGATAAACGTAGAATATATTTTTCTACTGTGGTATTATATAAGCATGTGCCTGCAATCGCAGCCAGCATGGCGTGCAGGGGGATTGGGCCGCTGGTCACTGTTCCTGCGTGAGTCCCAAGTCGCAGATTTCACGCGTTCCTTATGTATCACCTTGTCTCATGCACTTTACAACAATGACTTAACTCTAAAAGTAAGTTATATTGTCGTGGGCTCGCGCCCGGCAACAATTCGGCAAGTCCGAGTTCGCCGGGCGCAAGACACAGTATATCGCGTCGCTATTCTCCTCGTTTACCACAGCTGTCAAAAAAGCTTGACTCACCCAGCACGCGAGCCCCGTGCGCCCACCGCACTATGCCGCTGCGTTCCAAGGTGTACAATGCCCCCTTCAATCTCACCGTGTTGGGGCTGCAACTCGTGAGCTTGCGTCAGGTCCAGTCTTGCACTTCCTGGCCGGCGTGGGCAGGGGTTAGGGGGCGCGTGGTCCCTGCACACGTCGCCAGAGCTGTCCCAAGCTGTCTTGCCTTTGCGCCTCCGGAGCACCTCGTGCGCCTGGGTTTAGCCTGGTGTAGCAGTACCTAGCCGGCTAGCCCACCCAATAACATAACGGGAGACAGGAGCGGGTCCAATGGATGGCAGTTTGGCGACTGCATGCTGACTATTATGCTCGGTGCCTGCCCTCTTGTGACACGAGCTAGCGCAGTCACTGCAGTCATTGTAGGTGACCAGGGGAGGGTCCGTTCCGGTGCACCCACAACCAGGCCCCCAATCCTGCGCGCCAGGCCAGCTTGGGACTGCACGTAAATACATGGCGGGCAGGCGTTAGCCGCCCGCCCGCGCATGCAATAGGTGAATAGGAAGGTTAGGGAGTGGGTCTGGTCGGGCATCTGTCTTGCGCGAGCCAGTCAGTGCATCTCGCACAGCTTCAACCTGTGGAGCCCTAATCTCCCACGCCTTGATAATGACTGCTTTTTGACGCGAAACGCCTCGTACCATCACGCTAAGTCATTACTTTGGGGTGTCGTCAGGTGCTCTGGCTTCGGGCAAGAGGCCCTGGGGTCCCGCCAAGTTGGACGTCAAGATTGGGCTCTGCGTAGGGTGTGGTACCCCACTTGGGTGTACCGCCCTCCCCACACCCTCGTCCTCAGCGCCCTCCAGCTCCCCCTCCATTACCTCGCTAAGTCTCTATGCGATTCACTTGCTACCCTACGTTTGCTTGGCATCGCACGGCGGGAAGGTGGGGTTCGGTTGGCAGGCATAGTGACGGTGCTTTTGCGACGAAGTATTATCATAACTACTGCCGCGTGAATACTTGTTTGGTGCGTTGACGATCGCATGAGTTCCCGCCTCGCAGCTCGTGCGACCCAGAGCCTCGCGACCCAAAGACTGTGCGAGTTGTCACCTAGCTCCCAAACTCACTAGGATGAATAATTTGAAGTGCTATTTGATAAGCCAACTAAACGGGGATAGCCAACGTTAAGTTTTGGCCATTCGGGGGGATTGGGCACTCACGCAGGAACAGTGACCAATGGAGGGGACGCGGGGACGCGCGTGCAGGCGCCATCAGGCTGGCACTATCGCCTGCTCCGTCAGGCAAAAAAACGAATACGGACCGCTACACTTGACATAGAAACTGACGAAACCAGCAAATCCGAAGAAAGCACTGCAAGCAACTGTCATCTCGGTCGACTTGCAGCGCACGCTCTGTTAGCAGCTCAACCCTATCAGGCTTCCACCGCAACGACGGAAATATAATAGTGGCGCAAACTAACTAGGGAACGGGCTCCTGCAGCCTCAAGCTTCCAACCTGACCGCGGCTTAGCACGGCACCGCCTGTCTCCGTATCCCATTTCCCAATCGCCATATGGACGTTGTGGATGCAGTGATGGCTGCAGCAGCCGTGGGCATCGCCTACAGCTCCGCGGCAGCGGCGTCGCGGGAGTGCCCCTGGGACGGTGCGTGCTTGCTTGGAGGCCGGGTCAGCATTTGGGGTGGGCCCCATCGTTAAGGCCCACGGCCCCACGGCTCACCCTGCTCCAGACCGCTGCAATCTGATTGCGCGGCTTGTTGGCTGCCCACATGTCTTGCGTCTGATTCTTAGTCCTCTTGAGAATGGTGCAAACAAGTCCCTCCCAAACCCGCTCACACGGCCGGCCTCGTGTCAAGTATGTGTGTCCCTCTTGTGACGATGTGTGCGTGGTGCCTGCTGGCGGGCTGGTGGGTGGTCGACTCAGCAGGTCACTACACATGCCTGCCTGCTTGACCCGTAACTTCTTAAATGGTGTACACTGTGCAGGCTATGGTGGGCTGGTCCGGATTTGCGATGACGACGTGTTGAGGGAGCAGGGCGTGGTGCGGCTGGCAGTGCCGCGCCCGCCGGCCCGCGCGCCGGTGCCGCCGCCCGCGCCTGGTCCTGGCCCTGGCCCGGGACCAGGTCTGGGAGGAGCGGGCGGAGGCGGAGGCGGCGGTAGTGAAGGCGGGGCTGGAGGTGGAGGTGGAGGTGGAAGTGGAGCCGGTGCAAGCGTGCCTTCCCAACCGGGTGAGTGGCTGTGGACGCAGGCGGGTTGGCAAGCCTGTACACGTGGGCGATGCAAGCGAAGCTTTGGAAGTTCTGGTATGCACTCAACAACAGCGGCGTACCAGCACGCCTGCTTGGAACCGCAACTCTCCTTTGGCCGTGCCGTGCACAGGGTTTGCGCTGCCCGCAGTACCTGTTCCCGCGCCGGAGCCAGCACGACCGGCAGGACCGGCAGGAGCTGTGAGTCAGCCGGCGCCAGAAGCGGCGGCAGCGCCGGCGCGGCCGCCGCTGTTGCGGCGGGTGCCTTCCTGGGTCGAGGAATACGTTACGGGCGAGCAGGGTAATGAAGAGGGTGCGGCGCAGGGCGGCAGTAGCAGTTACGGCGACGCTACCAGCAGTGGCAGTAGCAATCAGGGCTTGCAGAACCGGACCGCAGCTGCGGCGCCGGGCGCTGCTGACGCAGGCGGGAAGTCTGCCTCAAGCTTGCAGCAACAGCAGCAACAGCAGCAACAACAGCAGCGGGAGCACAGGCAGGGGCCACCATCAGCAGGGCCGAGGGGCGCCGGAGCGAACAATTCCGTACCAGCGCTCCCCGCGCCTGCGGCTGCGGCTATGCACCTGTACCGGCAGCAGAGGTATGTGCGAGGTGGGCTGGTGTAAGGCGCCTTTGGGGTTGGCTAGCGCGTGCGCGGTTCCTGCAATCGATGTTTTGGATTGCAGTTTGCGCATGGCTGCCACGCCATATCGTACAGGCGTGTGCTCACTGCACCGCATCGGCCAAACGCCGCGTGGCCGTGCTTACCATGTACGGCGTCGCCACCCCCCGGTGCTGCTTGGTTGCAGGGCTGAAGTTATGCGGGCAGCGGCCAAGCATCGCCAGGCGGTGCAGGCAGCCAACGAGCCAGACCTGTCGTGGCTCAGCGAGCTGCCATCGCCGCCTAAGAACCCGCCGAAAGGGAAAGCATGACTGGTGGTGGCTGGTGGTGGAAGAACATGGTGGTTCGTGCGAAGTAGGGTTTCACCTGCTGGTGTGGGGTACCCGAGGGCTGCTGGTTGGCGCCTTTCACATCGTGTTCGTTGTGGGTTTGCGAGCAGGATATGTAAATGCTCTCAGCCATTGATTCGCAGGCTGTGTAAGAAGGGAAGGCAACCCCGCTGAGGGCTGAGAGTGCTGTCAGAGGTGCCGTCAGGGGGGCGATTGCGATTGGACATGGCAGACAGACAAGGGGCAGACATACCTTGCTCCTGCTCCATGATTGTCATGTTTACGTGTGTTCTGCAAGAATATTATACAGCGACTCGTCTACTAGCCCTCTCTCAGCTATTGTAGGACGTGAAACCCCTCAGACCAAAAGCGCCCTCGCGACCATTACTGATACTTCTCTGGCATTGAAGGCAAAGCTATTTTAAGGGCGAAATCAAGGTTTAGCGCTCGCGTGTAGCAGGTGTGCGAGACGTGTGAGGGCTCGTTACCTGCGCGTGCCTTCGCGTCAGGACACAGCACCCGAATTAACTGGATATGACCATTTCAGTTCTTGGGTGACGCTGAGGTCATTGCCGGCACGCTTGCGACCTTTTCTGGCCCTTGCGGTTTGCAGGGATTGGCGTGGAAGTGGCGATGCGTCGACCCGCTACGACCCCAGATGAGGAGGAGAGCGAGCATTTGCTAGCAGTCGGCCGAGAGCAGCAGCAGCCTGCTGGCGCTGCTGGCGTGTCAGCAAATGCGACCCCAGCAACGACCCAGCAGAATGAGCAGAAATCGCAGGGACACAGTGTGGTGGTTATACCTACAATGGCGAGCGGTCAAGCGGGCGGGGACCTGGAGAGCGCACGGCGAGGAAGCGATGCCGGGAGCAGCGCTGGCTCCACCAGCCAAAAGGGCAAGGACGCTGATGCTGGACAATGCCGTATTTGCTTGGAGGAGGACGCTCTCAGGAATCTTGAGGTCCCCTGCGCATGTGCGGGCACGAGCAAATACGCGCACCACGAATGCATCCAGGTGCGCCTAGCCGCGATGTCATCATCTAGGTATCGTGGCCCTAGCGCACATGGGTGCTGGGGGAGGGGCGAGCGGTGCGACTGCGGGGCTGTCCACTTCTGAAGGGGAACTACGACTTGGTCGGCCGACGAGAGCCCTTCGTGCCCTCCGTGGCGGTCGCTCCCCCGGGCAGAAGCCATGTCGACACGCCACGCTCATCATGCTGGATGTCTGCACTCGGAACGATAGGGTCGTGTCAGGGATTAGTGGGGGGGGGGGGGGGCTGGCAGCGGTTCTCGAACACTCGGGCGCGCAAGCGGCCGTTCGGTCTCCCCCAATACGTGAGACTCCCCGCCATAATCGCCCAGCGACGCCCCGCCAGCAGGCCGCGCCAGACCGGCACGCGCCGACTCATCCATTTTACTACTACCGCGCGCACTCTCTGCATCCCGGTTGTCCAACCCCGCCGCCCCCAAAACACCCCACACGCCTCACAGCGATGGATCAACGAGAAGGGCAACCTGCGCTGTGAGATCTGCGACCAGAACTACCGCGGGACCTACACAGTGCCGCCGCCCGGCACGGCGGGTCAGGACGTGGAGCACGGCAACATGTTCAGCCCGCTGTTCGCCATAAGGCTGGACCACGATCCGGTGAGCGCGGAGGGGGGAATGAATGGCCCCGGCAGCACCACACGGCACCAGGGGCAGGCCCAGGGCAGAGGGGTCTGGGAGTGGCACACGCTCACGGGCCTCGCGTCGGCCCGTGGCGCCATCTACCCGGGAGAAGGGCCGGCGGGAGGGGCCCCTGCCATGCGCTGCCCTTGAACGCACCCACGCGCACTGGCATGGACCAGTTTGCATCCCGTTGAAATTGCTGCATGCAACTTGGTTCTCGCGTCTCGCCTAGTCACCTATCAACGCCCGTCCCCGCCTCGCCTGCCATCTGCATGCACCATGGTTTCATATTACCATTCATGGGAACACAGCGGCTGGACGGCGGCGCGCACGACCGCGCCCCCCTGGACTTCCTGGATGAGACCGACCACTACTACCAGCGCAACCCGCTTGCGTCCTGGTGCTTCACCTTCGTCATCTTCATCATGTTCCTGGTGAGAACTGAGAAGGCGTGCGGGGTTTGGGCGGATGGGAGGCGGCGTGTGGGCAAGGAGGGCGGAGTCTGGATGCAGTGGCTTTGGTAGCTGGGGCAATGCCGTGTATACGACAGAAGACAAAAGCCGAATTCCCAACCTGTCATGGCCATGCGCCGGTATCCGTCAAGCACTTGAACCCACCAAATCACCTAACCATCCGATCAATTCCACCAACCCAACAGGTGGTGCTGCACCACACCATGATCGTGGCAGACGGCATGGACGCCAGCAGCATGGGCGGCGGCGGTGGGTCGGACATGGAGCCGGGCGGCTCCTCGTCAGGCGGCGGGCCGGGATCCGGATCCAGCACGGAGGCGGACGACTACGCCACCTCGCTGTCGCTGTTCCTGTTCTGGATCGGAACGAAGGTGAGGGGCCGTTGACTCGCTGAGGGCCCGGTAAAGGTGGTGGGCCTGGGCGCAGCCGGGGGCCCGCAGGGTTATTGCGCGCCTGGGGCCCGGGGTGCTGTGCGCAGACTTGGTGGCCCTGGTATCCGGCCAGCTCCGAATCCCAGCCAGTCCCCCCACGCAAGTCCTAAGCGGCCAGCTCCTGATCATGGCTTACGACCGCCCCGCTGCGCACGTGCTCGCAGGCCTTCCTCATCGGCATCCCGCTCTACACCGTCATGCGCATCGCGGCGCGCCAGGCCCGGCGCGAGCAGTACGAGGCCATGCTGCGTTCAGGTGGGCAGTGGAAGTAGAGTGGGCATGGAGGCAGGGCGGGGGATCCCATGTGGGCATTGGGCAGGGAGCAGCCTGTGAAGGATTGTATGGCGCGGCTGATGTGCGCTTTACATCCGTGCGGGGGGGTTATCTCTTAACTTCTAATGTCACCCGCAGGCGCGTTCGACGTGCCCACGCGCCGCGTCCTGTGGCGCGTGCAGCTGCGGGAGCAGGAGCTGCGAGAGCGGGACCGGGACCCGGAGCCCGCGGTGGCGACAACGACAGGTGGAGCAGCAGCGCCTACGGGGACGGCGGGAGCGGCGAGTGGCGCTGCGGGCGGCGCTGCGGGCGTGCCGGCAGGTGTTGTCTAGTGCCATCTTTGGTCGCGGGCCCGTTGGATCGCCTTCGGGTTAGGCTTGCGCGGCCGACCGTGAGCGGGATACGGCAAACGTGCGATGGCGACGGGCTGAGTGGTGGCAGAGCAATGTGTTTGTTCAAGAACGGACTAGGGCAAAGGACCAGGGCTTCCCTTACTCCAGAAGCAGCGCGTGAGCGAGCCACGACGCCAGGCCTTACAGGGGTTTAGCGGGGCGGAAGAGAACGGTGACTGCTTGTGAGCTGACAAACATCAAACTCCATGGGCCGCACGTTGCGCGTGGTGCGCACGGAGAACGCACTTGGGAGGGACTGCCGTTTGGGCAGCAGGGCTGTGTATCTGATATGTGAAGCCGACTGGGGTTTGGTACTCCCGCAATTCATTGAGGTTCTGAATCCCGTTTTGGTTGTGAAGTGTGCGAGCTTGCGGCAGGTGTGGTTGGTGATGTGCATTATGCGGTGCTTGACACACCCGCCTGAAGATGTAGCCGCACTTGCTGTATGGCAAGCTGTGCTCTGGACGGCACGGTCGTCACATAATGTTGATAGCACGTTGTTGGCGAAGCAGGCACGTCCATGCACTGAAGTGTTAGTTACATGTGATGGGTTGCATCAAATTTGCTTGATGATGAATCAGCCACGCAAGGGCAATTAAGTGGATGGTGCACGTGTGTCCGTGTCCCGCCTTACTGCATGATCACTTGATCAGTCCCCTGCTGTGCTGCGTTGTGGCCACGCGGACGGACGGGTGCTTATTGATACTGTACCTAGTATCTGTTGATTTGATTTCTGCAATTTCATTTTGTAACATCCAGCGCGGCCCTGTTCATCCCATCACAAATCACAAACATGCGCAAACACCCGCACGCACCGTTGCCGCAACATCCACACACAGATCCGCGCAGCATCCAGTGTTGTACCTCAGCACCGTCAAGTGGGCGGCGTCGCCCTGACTCTTAACGTTGCCGTGCATACGTAGCAATCAGCTTCATGATGCATGACATACGCATATCTATACACGCATATAACCAAAGCGGCACAAAACACAAGCCCTGCAGAGTTGGTCGAAAGCTTGCAGGGCGTACCGTACGAAATCCATGCCCATGCACCCGTGCGCATGCCAGCTCGCTGCTGCACTAGCAACGCCTTCCCTTCACAAGATTACCCCACGCCATATTCGCTCATGTCGTAAAGGACTCCCCACAGCCGCAGGTCCCCTTCGCGTTGGGATTGACGAAGACGAACTCTTGCCTGCGGGGCGCGCATCCGGGGCCGACAGCGAACCAAGGACCGTGATTCCGAGCGCAATCATTTGCATGCTAGGAGGGACCAACACACAAGGCCGCAAAAATGCAAATACCACGACGTTGGGCGCTGAGCCTGACGCGTCATGGTGCCTCACCCTGCGAACCCGCTGACACAACTCGACACCGCCACATGCGCCACCAGCACACGTCCCGACTCACTGCTACCGTGCGTTACCCTACTCCCAGCCCCCAGCTCCCAGACCCCAGCCCCCGCCCAGCCCCTTACCGGAGGTCGTCCTTCACGTAATCCATCTTGGTGCCCAGCACGTGCATGAGCGCCTGCGGTTCGATGATGATGCGCACCCCCTTGTCCTCAACCACCTCATCGAACTTGCCCTTGTTGTCTGCGCGTGTGCGTTTCAGTGTGGCACGCAAGGGAGCATAGCTTTTGTGGTGATCAAGCCAACTATGTGCAATTGGCAGCGGTATAGACTTAGGCCGAGACGCCATGCTGCGAACAAAGCCAAGCGAGCCCTGGCCACGGGCAGCCCCCGAAGCGTGCCGAAACCCCACCTGCATAGTTGAGCGTGTAGCTCATGCCACTGCAACCTCGCGTTTTTACCCCAAGCTTTAAGTATTCCTGCGCAGCAAGACACAGGCGCTCAGCTTTCTTTGCCAGGGCCCCCACGTTGCGCGAGCGAGCATCTACCACGGCCTAGGACCCACCTTGTGTCGCTTGTTCAGCAGTTCTTTTATTCGACCTGCAGGCAATTGGGTCCAGATAGCGTCAGAACGCGCCCGGGTAACCCTCGTTGCGGATGAAGAGCACACACAGACCTGCTGCTGCTTCCGTAAGCTCCACCGCCGCTTTCCGCATTCGCGGGCTGCGTGCAGTTTCCTTCAATGCCTCCGCTAAGAGACCAAGCGTCGATTTCATCGCTGCCGTGTGAGTCCTAGGCAAAAGTTGGTCTTAGTACGCAGCAGGGGCCAAACGTGGCTTCTTACTTGACAAGTATACGAGTATGTTATGTGTCTTCAATAGTGGCTATGATAATTGACGGGCAAGGGCCCCGATGAAGCCAAATCGGTCTTCGGTCCGCATGAATGACAAGCCCGAGTGATAGTCCCACAGCGCTAGTAGACACTCATATGTATCATAACATCTGCCAAGCATAACGGATAAGCATGGCCTGAGACGGGACAAAGACTATAGCTTTGCCTCTCAGGTTTTAGCAAAGCGCAATCCTTCAAGTAGTATCAAATTGATGCATGTGCAATAGAAGCACTGCAGCTTCCGCAAATCCTGTTGTCGCGCTTCCACGCCAACACAACAGCCCGCGCAAAGCGACCGCGGCGCAGAAAGGTTTCACTTGCGAGAAATGGGCGGGGAGGATGCTGCAGTCGTGAAGGCACAGATGATTGAGAGGTGAGGGCCAGCACTGCGCACAGAATGTTGCTGGGACGGATCCGAGCGCGAATACGCGCTGGCTCCAGCAGCACGATGGGGCCTTAGGGAATAACCAAATTGAGCAGGTGGAGGTGGTCGGGTAGCTGGGGCCTTGCGTTGGGAAGGGAACCATGGCGGGTGGGGCGGTTGGTCCGGAGCCGCTGCCCCGACCTCTCGCAGCTCACCTCCTCCCGTTGTGCCCTGCAGAGTGAAGCAGTACGAGAGCAAACTCGCGGCTCTCAATGCCATCAATAGCGCCCTTCAGAAGGAGAATGACAAGCTGCGGGAGGAGCTGGCGCACGCGCAGGACCCCACCACGGACGCAGGTGCGCGCCGTCTTCCTGCCACGCCGCGCCGGCTAACGGCCAAGCGTTGTGGCGCCATGGCTAGCATGGACGACCATGCAAGCGCGTCTACGCCTTAACGGTACCGCCATAGAGAATGGGGAGGGGTGGGGCCGCGGGGGGTATTTCCATTTGGGCCAGAACGCCTGCTGCCGCAGCGCCGACCATGCCTGTGCCTATGCTGGCGCCGGTGCCGCGCAGAGGAGGAGCTCCTGGAGCTCAAAGAGGAGTTCGCCACGCGCCTGGGCGCCGCCGATGCCACCATTCAGGCGCTCAAGGTGCGGGGAAGGGGAGAGGGCAAGTGTGGCTGCAGCTGTGGCGACAGGGCGGTTGGCGCATGCGTTGCGTTTTGCGCGGCTGCATGCGGCGCCAAGGCACCACGCCAAAGCAGAGGCAGACGCCAAAGCGGGCGTGGGACCGCGCGCAGTGGCCATACGCGGTGCATATGCTGCCCCCCCAGATGGTCTGCCGTCTACCACTTCCTTACTTTTTCATGAATGTAACCCCCCGGAATTGCTCCACCTCTACCACCGCCGCCACCGCCACAGGAGGACAAGGCGCGGCTGAGCGCGCAGCTGAGTCAGGCGGCTGCGGGCGGCTCCGCCTCCGAGGCGCGGCTGGCGGAGATGAGCGCCTCCATAGAGCAGCTGCGGGCGGAGGGCGAGGCGCTGGCCAAGAAGGCGGGCGACGCCGAGTCGGGGTTGCGCAAGGTGGGGGCGCTGGCGGAGTTGGGGGCGGAGACTGGGAGGTCACGTTGCTGGGGATGAGCGCGTGGGGTTCGCTCCGCGCTTCGCGCTGCGCGCTCCGCACTCCGCAGCGCAGGGTTCTGCAGGCAGGGCAGCGCAAGAGGGTGGGCGTCGGTGGCAGGGTTATGATGGGGTAGCGTCGGAAGCCTGGACGCAAATGTTCACCTGTGTAAACGGTTTCACGCACGGTTGAAAGCTGGAGGCAGGGGCTAGCGCCTCAGCATGCGGCTCTGTCGGAACTCTCCTCCTCATTCTGATCTTCCTCTACTTCCTCTGTGCACCGACTTGCTGCTTCAGGCGCGGTCGGCCCTGAAGGACGTGGAGGCGGAGCGGGACCGCCTGGCGTCACGACTCAAGGTGGGGCGGGGTGGATTGTAAGTACCAGCCCAAACTAAACCAAAACCAACGAAAACGAGCGGAGTGCAGGCAGAGGCGTTAGTGGGGTGGAGAGGGGCGGGGTGGGGTGTAGTGGGGTGGACGGGGCGGGGCGGGGTGGAGCGGGGCGGGGCGGGGCCGGTGGAAGCAACCACGAGCTACGGCTCGGTCGTGGTGCTGCGGTGCCTGCCATGGCCCAACTTTACTAATATGACCTCGTGAGCACAGGGGCGCAGGAACATAGCCCCATCCTCTTAACACGTGCACACGTCACACACGCACACAGACCATGGAGGTGCAGCTTCTGGAGGCGCAGGAGCGGGCGGCGGCTGCGGCGGCGACTGCCACCGCGCATGTGGGTTTGGAGGCTGCAGGGGTGGGGGGACAGGGGAGGTGGTGCTGGCGGCTTGCTGGCTGGGTGGGCTGGCTGGGCGGGGCAAGCCCCGCTAATACTCTGGGTTGTGATAGAACCGCTGCCAATTGAGTCATCACTCATGTCCTGTACCTGGCTGAGCCCGACACCGCGCACACGCCACAACGCGCGCTTGCAGAGCGAGGAGCTGGAGCGGGAGGTGTCGGCGGTGCGCATGGAGGCCAAGCGCATGGTGGCGGAGGCACGGCGGGAGGCGGCGGAGGCGCAGGCGCGAGCCGAGAGCGAGGTGCGGCCCCCGGTCGGGCAGGGTGCTGGCGAGCGAGATGACGTGGGGCGTACGGATAACACACGTGCACGGCACGCATGTCTTGAAATTCCTTGTCACCCGTGCCGTGCCGTGGCCTTGCCCTGGCCGCTGTGCACAGGCGGCGCGCGGCGGCGCCGAGGTGGTGGCGGCGGCGCGCGAGCGCGAGTCCGCGCTGCTGGCCAGCATTGCGGAGCTGCGCGGCGCCCTCAGCGAGCGCGAGGCGGCGGCGGCGGACCGCGAGGAGGCGCTGCGGCGGGCCACTGGGCGGCTGGAGGAGCGGTGCAGACAGCTAGAGGTGGGGCGGGCGCGGGTGTGGAGAGCCGGGGCAGGAGGCTGAGGGGCAAGCGACGAGGCATCTGGGGGCCCGCACCCGGGCTGGTGCGTCCCGCACGGTGCGAGGTTGGAGCGGTTGTTTGCAGGGAGCGCTTCCGGTCGTCGCCGATGCCAGCAATACCCCGCCGTATTGCCGGTCCCGCGTCACAGGCTGAGAAGGAGGAGCTAGCGGCCTCCACCACAGACGCCTCCCGGCCGCTGCTCAAACAAATCGAGTCCATGGCGGCAGTCGCCGCCGCTGCG
Source organism: Chlamydomonas reinhardtii (assembly GCF_000002595.2). Taxonomy (NCBI): domain Eukaryota; kingdom Viridiplantae; phylum Chlorophyta; class Chlorophyceae; order Chlamydomonadales; family Chlamydomonadaceae; genus Chlamydomonas; species Chlamydomonas reinhardtii. Next base: position 5,570,174 of record NC_057012.1, read on the forward strand.
CAGGCAGCGGCGCAGGAGGCCGAAGCCAAGCTCATAGCTCGCCTGCGGAGCGCAGAGGCGGCGGCCGCAGCCTCGGCAGACGCGGAGCGGGCGGCGGTTGGGCGGGCCACTGCGGCGGAGGCGGCGGCCGCCGCGGCCAAGGAGGCAGCGGCGGCGGCGGGTGCTTCGGGGGCAGAGGCGCGGTCCAAGTTGGAGGCGTTGCAGCGGCGAGCGGTCACGTTGGAGGCGGAGAAGGTGCGCGGGGTTGGGATGGGGGCCAGAGCTCGAGGCTGGGAAACGGGCAGCTGCAGCATTGGCACAAGCTGGGGTGCGAGGGCACGCCCACCTGCCGGCTTCGCATAATGCATAGGTCTACACCGCTGCTGGAATTTCCATTGAAATCAAGAAGCTGCAGCTGCAGCTAGGCACGCACCTCGTTATCGCAGCTGGCAAGCATCCTTGCGCCCCCCGCAAACGGTAAACACCGGCGTCCAGAATCCTCGCCCTTCAAACCCCTTCACCCCCCTTCAAACCCCGTGCAACGCACCTGCCACGCCACGCCATGCAGTCGAGCGCGGAAGAGCGGCTGATGGCGGCTCTGGCGCGAGAGGAGCGGCTGCGGGCGGAGGGCGAGGCGTCGGTGCGCGAGCTGCAGGAGAAGCTGTGGGACGCGGAGGAACGGGTGAGGCGCCGTGGGGGAGGGCAGAGAGTAGAGGCGGGCGGGTGGGTGGGCGGGCGGGTGGGAGTGGCGCTCCACACGCGCGCATTACCGTTGTGACTGTTGAGCCAGTAAGTACAAGGGTTTTTGCATCACCAACGCGAACTGTCTATTGGTGCACACAAAGGCCGGCAGCCTCTTCCTGCGGGTGGCACCCACCGTCTGCCCTGCATGTGGTGTCTCGCACACAGGTGCGCGCACTCACGGAGGAGCGCGACGAGCTCATGGCCAGGCTGGAGGCCGGCGGCAGCGGCCGGCAGCTGGGCGGCAGCGGGCAGCAGCTGAGCGGGCTGGGCGGCGCCAGCCGCAAGGGCTCCATGCCCGGGCCCATGGCGCCGGCGCCTTCAGCAGCACTGGGCCTGCAGAATGGCGACGTGGTCGAGGCGCGCGCGGCGTCGGAGGACGGGGGCGGCGGCGAGCAAGGCGCCGGACCGGGGGTCGCGGGGGCGGGGGCGGGCACGGGCGCGGGGGCGGGGACGGCTGTAGCAGCTGTGACGCGGCTGTCGGCCGCAGAGGAGGAGGAGCTGGAGGGGGTGCTGGGGGCGCTACTGCGGCAGGCGGCGGCCACAGCGGCGTCGACTGCAGGCCGCGGCGGCGGCGCCGGCCTCGCGTCGCACTACTCGAATGGGGCGCTGGGTGTGGACACCGGCGGCGGCGGCGCCGGCTCGACTACTGACGCAGCTGCGGTGGCGCGTGCGCTGGACCTTTTGCACTCGCGGCTGCGGGCTGCGGAAGCGGCGCGGGAGGGCGCGGCGGAGGCGCTGTGTGCGGCCATGCAGCGCGCGGACGCGGCGGCGGCAGACGCGGCGGCGGCGGAGGGGTTGCGTCAGGAGCTGGGAGACACACGTGCCAAGGTGGATTTCCTGCTGGAGCTGCTGGGTGAGTGTGGGGGGAGGGAGGAGGAGGGAGGGAAAGGGAGATGGAGGGTCTGGTTGAGCGATGGAGGGAGCAATGGAGGGAGCAAGGGCTGGCGGAGTGGGAAGGGGAGAAGGGTACCAAACCCCAGCGAAGGTGGGAGGCCCACAGCCCAACACGGGGGAACCGGAGGGAAGCGGTCTTGTAAGCATGGTTGGGTTGTGTTAAAAAAGGAAACGAAAGCCCGCCCAACGACGACGCCGGAGTTAGCGATGCCTTGGATTGTGTGTGGCTGGTTTGTGTGATTTCATACGCTGTTGTGGGCGATATGCCACCGACTTGTGCCTCCTCGTTCGGGGTCCGATGGGCGGAGTCCAATAGGTGCGTCGGGATCCGGTGCAGCCCATCCCGACCCCTTGCTGTACAACCAATGCTGCTCATGCACAACTACCTCTTCTGACAGGTTTGCAACTTCACCCTGATCTAACGGTATACAAACTATGTTGACTGCCGGCCTGCATGCAGGCGAGCGCAATGAGATGATTGAGCAATTGCAGGTGCGCGGGGGCGGGGGGGGGCAGACTTCCAAGGGCTGTAGGGCCGAGGCGGGCTTGGTAAACAGGGTTTGGGGCAGTTAGGCAGGGGACGTTGCCGCTTCGGCCAGCACTGGCATACCTGAGCAATGCTGCTGGTCACTTACGCAGTTACAGCAGCAGCCGTGCTCCAAAGAGTTGCTGACGAGCTCCCATTTCTTGCTGTGCCAACGAGCGCCACACCACCGGTGTTCGGTGCTTGCCGTTGCCTTGGAAGCCCAAATAAGAATGACAATGGCCGGTCTGTTTGCTGCAAACTGACTGTATTTTGTTGTGAATGGCCACAGGATGACATCAAGGAGATGAAGGACATCTTCTGGCGGCAGCTGGATGAGTGCGCCAACCAGCTCAATGCCGTCAAGCAGGTACTGCTGGGCCTGATTGATCATTTATGGGGGTGTTTAAGCGGTCCTATAGGTCTGTTTCGTCACTTCTGGGCCTGCTGGCGCTCTTGCTCCGCTACGGTACTTGGCCGCGCCTGCGGCTGCCGTTGGGCAAACATCCACCACTGCTCTCCGCATTACACTTGTCACAGGAGTCCGCCCAGCTTAGAGCCACCGCCTCCACGTCAGCGGCGCCGGTGCTGACCTCCGCGTCGGCAGCGGGGGCAGGAGTAGCAGCACCAGCAGGAGGAGCAGCGGCAGGTGGAGCAGAAGCAGGGGAAGCGGGCGGAGACGCGGCGGCACCAGAAGCAGGAGCGGCAGGCGCCGTGGCGTCGCCGCTGCGGCACCAGCAGCTCCTCCAACACGCACAGGGGCACCCCGGGCATGCAGGCCACAGCCACGGCGGCCGGGGCGGGCTAGGTGCCCGTGGACACGGGCATGCAGACTAGTTCGGTGCGGGAGCAGCTGGGTGGGTGGGTGGATGTGTACATTCGCTTTGTAGCGTCGCCGCGCTAGTACCGGTACTAGCTGGGGTGCGCCCACACGCGGTGCTTTGACCCCGATTTGCCGAATTTGCGGGACTTCTTCATCTGCGTTTGGGGGCGTAGGTAGCATGACACATTGTGTTTATGGCCGCGAGAGCGTGCAGCTGAAAGCCAGTAGGAAATGACTGTGGTGATGGTGCGGGGGTGCGCGCGGTTCGTGCGGTTCGTGATCCAAGTGTACCTCCTCGGACCAGGAAGGTTGGCTGGCTAGGGATCCTCACACACATGCTAGCGATTCGCCAGTAGCACTTGAGCATGACGTAGCACTTCAGCATGACGTTGTTTGTTACAGCGGCGGATCTACCCGGCAGGGGGCATGGTTTGCGAGATTATATGATTGAGACAAGTGTTCCCCGGTCACGGGAAAAGGGGCTGAGCCCCTCCACTCTCTGAGGCCGAACAACCTCATCGCCCGGACATAGCCGGGGTCGGTTTCCACAGGCACATAGCCAAACCAGGTGCCTAGCAATCGCGATGCCACAGCAGAGCCAACCGCAGCCAGACGTAGCACAGTTGTCAACAGCCGCACTACTTGTCACGCCGCTACGCATGCCCTGCCAGCCCCACCGCGGACCGCTGCCTAGACACCAGCCGGCTCCTCAGCCTGCGCGCTTGCGCCGCTTCTTGGGCGGCGCTGCGCTCTCCTCCTCCACGTGGCCTTTCCCGCCCCCTCCGCTACCAAGATGCGCGCACGCGCCGCCGCCGCTGCCGCTGCCGCCGCCGCCGCCGCCGCTGCCGCCGCCGCCGCCGCCGCCGCCGCTGCCGCCGCCGCCGCTGCCGCCGCCGCCGCCGCCGCCGCCGCCGCCGCCGCCGCCGCCAGTCTGCAGCGATGCAGGTCGCTTGTGCCCCAGCAGCATTTCCGAGATTATATGATTGAGAAAAGTGTTTTAGCCGAGGGGCTGCCCTGCTCAAATCCATACACGGCCCAGAGACGCATCGGAGTCCGGCACACGGCCGCCGCAGCCTGCCAGTGACGGACGTCACGGACGAAGTGGAGGGAACCGCTCCAACGATGGCACTCCAACGCTCCAGCCTGCACAAAGGAGTCTGACGTGAGGACCTTACATGAGGAAGGTTTCTTTCGGCCGCCACCGCCCACCGGTAACTGGTTGGGCCTTTGCGTGATGGCAGCGGGGGAAAGGCGGTTGCATCCATGCACCGGTTGTGTGTTAAAAAACCCTGTGGGCAGAGCCACAAACAGCTACGGTATATAGATGTGCGCCCCCGGCCGCTCAGCCGGTACCTTGCTGTGGCAGCCGTGCAAAATCTTCCTTGCACACGATTCCCGGTCATTTCCACGGAGTGGAAACCTTGCAGCAGACACTGAGACAGGCGGCATATTTGACGACGCGCGAGAGAGGACGTCCGGTGGCCGATGGATGAGGCGCTGATGGGACACCGGCGCTGGTGCCTACCTTTGGGTGGGGGGCTTGGCAGCAACTCGAGGGAGGGATCAGCACCAGCAGAGGTCTCGCATACTCTAGAAACGACAACACGACCGCAAGAAGTCCACCAGCGCCAGCCGGAGGGTAGGATGACGAGGAGGGGGGGCGGCGGGGAGGGCGCAAGCGGCGCAACTCTTCAGCATGAGGAGCGGGAGGCAGACAGGCAGAGCGAGCACGACATGAGCAAGCGGGGAGGAGGGAGGGCAGGGCGGTATGCAGTGAGCAGCAACTAGCACGCATGGCAAGCCATAGCAAGTGCACAGTACCGTACAGTGTGTCAACGCCATACGGCCTGGCATGTGTCGATCCCTGTATGGATGCGGATGTTACAGAGGGGACAGTCCCAGCTCCCGAAGACGCCGAGCCATCACATGCTATCAGGGCCCAACCCCGACTTTGCTGCAAACCCTCCCGCGGGCAAAGTCCGTGTGACTCCGCGCACAGTGAGTCCTAGCCAAGCCTCAACCCGCCAGAGCCCCACCGCTGTGCCTCACGCCCTGTATGGGAACGTTACACCCCCGCTGTATAATGGAGCGTGGTGGAGGCCCTAGGAGGCCAAGGGGGTCTCGACCCTTCTCGACGTGGGTAACTCTATGATGGTTCAAAAGAAGGCCGGGCACGCGAAAGCGTAACTCCGCTGACAATAGAAATAAAAGCGCCGTCTGAGGAGCCGTTCCGCGTTCGCAAACCGCTCGCGGCGAGCGAGGGACGAGTGCAGCAAGTACACTGCAAGTACACCACGTGCCGCCCGAGAACGCTCGCCCAATCCATGCGTAATGTTCCAAGCCATGGAAGCAACACCGCAACATTGCTATTGCCAGGACCTGTCGCGACTGGGTTGAGGCAGGGGTGAGCAAGCAACCGACAAACCGCAACCCGACGCGGCGCCTCAGCCGCGCGAATAGCCCTATAAATGGTCACTCATTGTTTATGATCCGCCTTTATCTTTTCCAAGCTCACCGCATTTGTTCCGTGACAGAGCACGCGAGCCGTCGAACTCGTCGTGAACTCCACGCCCATGATCGGCCCTTGTCCAAGAAGGATAGTTTTCGGGGTATTTGAAGGGATGCCGCTGCGTCACTGTCTGTGTCGGAGGGGCGACCGCTCGTGATCGCCATGAGCGGGCGCCATCTTTTGTATTGCCGAAGCTCGAGACCGACACTTATCCCAGTTCACTTACGAGTATAGAACATCATGAAATAAAAATTCATAACGCGCTAGCGTTGCATCACAAAATGAGAAGTCGCTGCTTGGGCGCATGCTTCGGCTTTGGCAGCGCGGCATCAGCTGCGCCCGGTGCTGATAACGCAAGTGCTCTAAAGCACAACTATGCACCGTCCCAGCCATCGCTCGCAAACGAAGCGTCGTCCCCCACGAGGGGCGACGACCGGCCTGCCGACCGGCCTGCAGCGACGAGCCCGGTGCGCATTACCCTCAATGAGGACATTGAAAAACGCTGACTCGCTAAGTACTTCATTTAATGGATTTGCGCATGTTTGCAGGGTGGAACTTTCAGCGCCGGGCTTGCTGCGCTGCAGCTCGGCCTGTTGCGAACCGACCATTCCGGCTCCATATCTTCTATTCTTGAGGCGATACGGCGAAGCTTGGGCACTCGCGTCGCACGGTAGGCTAATGTTGTCGGCCCATCCTGTCCGCCACTGTATCTTGACTATATCTCCGCTCGTGCTTGTTAATTCCACCCTCAGGCTATACGGGTTTGAGACTGCCGCTGATGCAAGCGCACCAAATGAGCGACTGGTGGTATTACTGTGCCAAGTTGGCGTGCACAATGAACTATGCAGCGCGGCCCGACTGCCAGGCTGGACGGCTGGGCTGTCCAACTTAGATTTTGTTCGAGCGTCGGCCGGTGACCCGGCTCTGTCTGGAGAGATTCAACTCGTTCGCTCAGCGGCGGTGTCTGGGGTGAGTCGTCAACGGGCACAAGGAGCGAGACGAGGGCTTGCGACCAGGGCACCTCCACACGGCACTCCCGCGGTCTTGGCACGTGTACATGTGAACACGCAGGCCCTGAGTTTCACACCTAGTTTGTCACTCCTGCCTGGAAGATTACGGAGCGCCGCCGCCGGTTTCTACTTCCATAAGCGCTGCCATGACTAATATGCACTCATGCACCACAATTCCTGCATGCGGACACGCAGCGTGCGTCGGTTGTACATGCGATCCCGACCTTCTCCGGCAACAACGGGCCTGGGGGTGATCCTGGCGCGACCACGGCGGTGGCGGCGGCGGGAGGAGACGTTTTTGACGTGCCTCCGGGAGGCGACGCCTCCTACGTGGATGCCGCCGCCTTCCCTTTGTTCCTGGGCCCCCGTGTCATCGCCGTGGTTTACGTGGCCGGCGCAGCTGCCACCTCCGCTGCCACCGCCGCCACCGCCGCCGTCGAGGGTGGCCTCCCCTGCATCCCCAAGGACCCAGCCACGCTGCACTCTGTGACCCTGGCGCTCTCCCTGGCCTTGGTGGGTCCCTCGCACGCGGACACCGCGGGGCTCCCGATGCTGCCCCCGGGAATCCCGCGCCACCTGCCCCTTGCCGTACCCGGCGGCGGCGGCCTTGGTGGCGGCGGTTTCCTGGCGTGGCTGTCTGGCTGCCTGCGGCGCCTGGCCGAGGCCTCCTCGCTGCACGCGCTGGTGTGGGAGCTGGGCGAGGCGCTGGCGGCGCACGTGCGGCAGCGCTTCCTGCTGGACGTAGCAGTCACAGCCGCGCTGCTGCCGGACACAGCCGGCGGCGGCGGCGCCGCCGCCGCCGCCAACGTGCTCATGGCGTCACGCGGCGCCGTCAGCGCAACCACCGCCTACCTGCTGCTTGCAGAGGCGCCGCCGGGCGGTGGCCGCATGCTGCGAACCAGCATGGACCCCGCCAGTTTCGTGGACGACCGCGGCGGCGTCGCCCGAGCGGCTCTGGGGCTCCTGAACACGGGTGGTACGGACCAGGCGGCCGTGTCACCACGTCTGGTGGCATTCACGTACGGCGCCGCCGGCTCGGTGCAGGCAGACGAGGGCCAGCTGCTGGCGAGCGGCGGGTGAGTACGGCACGGGCGTACGGCCGCGCGGGCACGGGCAACAGATAGATAGCTAGATGATTGTACGGTTGCAAAGCCCAGTAGTCGCTCCTTACTGCTTGCGGCCAGCTTCTTTGAAGAACCATACGACCGTACTAGCCCGCCTACCTCGTCCATGTGCCTGTGTGCCTGTCTCCTGTGTGCGCTGCCCGCGCAGGATCGTGCGTGGAATGGACGCCGTATCGGGCCGCACCGCTGGTGCCACCACCGGCGTTATGCCTCGGTCCGCCTCCCTGGCTGCGATGCACAAGGCCGCCCTCACCACCGCCTCCGCCATCATCACCGCCACCGCCGGCACCCGCACGCAGGGCACCGCCACGAGCCCTGGCAGCGCCGCCGTGGCCATGTCACCACCGCCGCCAGGCGGCGGCGGCGGCGGCGGCGCCGGAGGCCGGCACAGCGGCAACCTGGCCACCGCGATGCGGCACAACAGCATGCACCGCGTGGTCCAGCTGTCACAGCTGGCAAGCGCAAGCAGCCGTGCGCTTCATGTCACTACACAGGAGGCATCCAACAACTCCCCGCGGTTCCCAGCCACCGGCGCTGTGGGCAGCGTCGGCGGCGGCGGCGGCGGCGGGCTCGGCGGCATCGTCAGCGCCTCGGCGTCGCTGCCACTGCCGCTGCCGCTTCCGTTGGACAAGTTCAGTGCGGCGTCCATTGCGCAGCTGACGGCGGTTGCGCCCGCTCTCAACGCCCGGCCCTTCGACACCTCCCACACGCTGTTCCTCGAGATGGTCACGGCAGCGGCGGCAGCTGGCGCCGGCGCCGGCGCCGTAGAGAGCGGCGGCAGCGGCGGCGGCGCCGTAGGCCGCGGTGTAACGCCGTCTGGCGGCGGCGGCGTGCTGCTGGGAGCGTTGGTGCCGGACTGCGCGCGCTGGGTTCAGGACGTGCGCCGGCCTTCCCGAGATGTCTACATGTTCATGGCGGCTGGCGGCGCCGCCGGCATCAGCGCCGCAGCAGCGGCGGCTGGACCCATCGCCATGCAGTCACTGGCCCTGATCGGCTTGGCGGCGGGCGTCAGCGGCGGCGGCACCAGCGGCACCGTCAGTGCCGGCAGCGCAGCCGGCGTCGGCGCTGGCGGCGGCGGCGGCGGCGGTCCTGTGTTGGGTCTGTACCTGGCGTTTGGCTCGCAGCTGCCGCCGCGGCTGTTGGAGGCGGTGCAGGCCAGCTGCGCCAGCCTCGTGAGAGAGGTGAGCCTTTCCTGCGGCAGCTCTTCTTCACGCACCCCTGTGCCTCTAAGTGCATCCGGTTTCTTTCCGCTTACTTGCTATAGGCAGCATGCGTCACTTCTTTCGTACGTGTTGTTGCCCGCCTCGTCATCTGAATTACGCTTCCGTGCCTGCCCCGCCGCATGAAACCCTACCTGTGCCCTCACGCTGTGCCCTCCCTTCCCCCTTACTGCACAGCACTTTGTCGCCACCGCCGGCGCCAAGCTGCGCGAGGAGCTGTGTGCCGAGATCGACATGCTTCGTGCCGGCGTGCCAGGCAGCTATGCCGTACTGAGCCAAGACAGCACCCCGCTCGCCTCCCAATCCAATCTGGCTCTCCCCTGCGCCTCCGTCGTAGAGCCTACAAAGGCCGCGGCGGCGGCAGCAATCATCCCCAGCCCTTGCAGCGCCGCGGAAGGCGTGCTGCCCCCGGGCCGCCTTGCGCGCACCCGCACCAATGCCGACACCGAGCTCGAGGCTGCTACAGCCGCCGCCGGCATGGGTGCTAATGCCGCAAACTCCGCCGCCCCCTCCTCCAGCAACCTGTGCGGCGGCATGCTGGCGGGCGCGGTGGAGGCGATCAACGCGCTGGAGAGCAGCCTCATCGGCGGCGGCGGCGGCGGCGCCGCTGGTGGCGGCGGCGGTTATTTCACGGTCAACTGCGCGCTAGGCGGCGTTCCGACCGGGGCAGTGCCCGGATCGCTCGGTGTCATTGGCGCCGCTGGCAACAGCGCCGTCGAGGACCGAGGCACCGCCCGCCGTCGGACGACTGACAACGAAACAAGTCCGTCAGGCACTGGCAGGAATGTGCGCGCCGCCTCGGGCACCGCCTCACTCCTGGGCGGCAGCGGCAGCAGCAGCACCGCGCGCCGGGCGGCGCAGCAGGCGGCGGCGGCGGCGGCGGCGCAGCAGGCGGCGGCGGCGGCGTCAATGAACGCGGCTGTAGCACCACGCAGCTCCTTGCCGACCCAGATGCCGGGCTCTGCTCAACAGCGCCCCCAACCCCAACAGCTGCAGCAGCAGCAACAACAGATGCTGTCGCTGCAGCTGCCACTTCGCCAGCCGACTTCCGCCCGCGCCGCCGCCGCGGCAGCTGCAGCTGCCGCCACCTCCACTATGGTCACCATGTCGCCTGTAACGGCCCTGGCCCTCATGGGCAGCCCTGGCGGCGGCGGCCCTGGCAGCGGCGGCGGCACGCTCGCGACTACCATGGGGGGCACGACGACGGGTGGCGCCGGTCCTCATCTGATTACGAACACGATGTTTAACGTGCACATGGGCGGCGGCGGCACTTCACGGACCAGTCCTGGCGATGATGAGCTTGCGATCATGTTCCCTTTGAGTGGCAGCGTGGGCGTGATGGGAGGCGGCGGCGGAGGAGGCGGTGGTGTGGGTGGTGGCGGCGGCAGCGGCGGCAGCGGCATCGCGCAGCAGACCCGGCCGCTGCAGGTGCTGACGCTGGCTTCGCCGCAGCTGACGGCGCAGATGGCGCCTGCACCCGTCACTGCAACCACGCTGGTCACCGTCCACGAGGTGGGTTTGTGTGCGACTGCTTGCAGCACGCACACGCATGTACACAATCAAACGCACACGTGCAGCCCGTGCAATCCCGCGCCTTGCGCTCTCCAACACACACATACACATGCTCATCACACGAATGCCTGTACGTACCCGCCCACACATGCCCTCAAACACATGCTCGCTCATATCACACATTCGCGCAGGCCGACACGGGCGCCTCCCTCCGTAGCAACTTCAGCCTCTTGGTCGACTCCGTGATGACCACCCTGCGCACAAGCATGGTTGCCGCCGACGACCTCGCAACACGCCGCATTGGCGGCGTCGGCGCCGGAAGTTTCAACAGCGCGGCGGCGGCGGCGGCCCTCGCCGGCAGCGCCGCCGCCACAGCCTCCGGCGTCTCCGCCGCCACTATGACTGCAAACACCTCGGGCAGCATTCTGCTGCTGTCAGAGGAATCCTCGGCGGCGCTCCTGCGTCGCGGCGGCACGATGGGCGCCGCCGGTTTTGGCGGCGCCGCCGCCGCAGCGGCGGCTGGCGGCGGTGCTGGCGGCGCTGGCGGCTTCCCCATCTTTGTGCGGCGGACGCCGCGCGTGGGCGGCGGCGGCGGCGGCGGTGGCGGTGGCGGCGGCGGCGCGGGCCTGGTGTCGCCGGGCCATGCAAGTGGAGCGCTGCCAGGTGGCGCCTGCAGCCTGGTGGATGTAGACGATGCTCTGGAGGACCTGCAGGTGTGCGTGTGCGTGTGCGTGTGCGTGTGCGTGTGCGTGCATACTTGCGGCTAGCTACGAATGTGTAGAATGTGCATTTGCGTTTTGGCGACCTGTGCCCTGCACCACATGGGCGCACGGAAACTACGTGTAGCGGCCTGCAATCCATGCATGCATGTTGCAGTGTGTGACGGCCGTGCATTTACTTAACAGTCACGCGCATGCGCTCGTCCTGCTGTTTGCCCTTTCAACACAGATGTATGACATCATTGGCGAGGGTGCCAGCGGTCTGGTGCTGAGGGGGCTGCTGGGCACGTGCCTCGTGGCCGTCAAGGTGTGTGTTTGCATGTGTGTGTGTGTGTGTGTGTGTGTGTGTGTGTGTGTGTGTGTGTGTGTGTGTGTGTGTGTGTGTGTGTGTGTGTGTGTGTGTGTGTGTATGTGTGTGTGTGTGTACGGTATGTGTCTGCGTTCTTGTGTGCACGCATGCGCGTGTGAATGCTGTGAACCGCTGACCAAAACCGAAGACTCACTTGCACGAATACACTACTTCATTCATGTTTGTCTCCCACAATGTCCCCTTATAGCTTACTAGCTAGAGCATCGCGCATATCACGGTAACCAATCATCTGCACATACCCCACAGGTTATGGAGATGCCAGACGTGGATGCGCACCTACAGCCCCAGCCCCTGCCCCTGCCCGACACCCCGACCGGCGGAGCCGGCGCCGCCGCCAAGCCCACTACTGCCGCCACCGGCGCCGCCACGGACGCCGCCGGCGCCGCAGGCGCTGCCGCGGACGCCACGGCTGTAGCCGCCGCGGCGGCCACAGCTGCTACAGCCGCTGCCGCGGCGGAGGCCAAGCGGGCCAAGGCGCGACTGGACGCGCAGAGGGCCATGCTGCGCAATGCGATGGAGCTGGCGGTGCTGCGGTCGGTCAGCCACGTCAACATCGTGCAGGTGTGTATGAGGGGCGGGAGGTAGGCATATGTGCATGTGCAGGTGTGTGTGTATGAGGGGCGGGAGGTAGGCATGTGTGCATGTGCAGGTGCGTATGATGAGGGGCGGGAGGTAGGCATATGTGCATGTGCAGGTGTGTGTGTATGAGGGGCGGGAGGTAGGCATATGTGCATGTGCAGGTGTGTGTGTATGAGGGGCGGGAGGTAGGCATGTGTGCATGTGCAGGTGTGTGTGTATGAGGGGCGGGAGGTAGGCATGTGTGCATGTGCATGTGCGTGCATATGTGTGTGCCCGGCACCACCTCCCAACAGCTACACCGCAACGTTGCAGCTGTCTAGTCCCTGACGGTACTGCCGTACACTGCTGCTGCTGCTGCTGCGGATGCCGTACACCACACACACGTGCAGTGCCACGGCGTGTACGACAACGTGTTTCTGGAGAAGCACGGCGCGGCGGGCGGCCCGGCCACGTGCGTGCTGCGCCGCTACCGCCACGCGCCCGGCTCCGACCCCTCCACCGCATTGGGTGAGTGAGTGAAGAGCCGGTGGATGGAACCCTCACACGCTCCGCTGCCTGCACGGTGCCCCCAGCACCTTGACCTGAGCGGATGCTTTTAATGGCCTCAGCATTAACCTTCTGTCGCCAATGCAATCCAAGGAACGAAGTGGCCTGCACCCCACGCACGCCACACGCACCTCGTCACACCTCGTCACACCACACCCCGCACCCCCATCTATACATCCCACACACCGCAGGCGGCTCGCCGCTGTGTACGGCCATCATCACGGAGCTGTGCGACTGCGGCAGCCTCAATGACGTGCTGGCGGCGCGCACCTTCCCGCAGCTGCTGCAGCTGCCGGCAACTGCCGCCGCCGCCGGCGCCGGGTCAGGCCAGCAGGCCTGGACGCATTCGCATCACACAATGGACATGCAGGTGTGTGCGGACATGGCCTTTACTGACCTGCAAAACGGATGACTGACAGCCCGCAAATAGTAACGGTAACACGTACAACAGTAACGCGTACGCGTGCAAACAACGCACAGGGCGTGTATCTTACGCTGTTGGAGATCGCGCTGGCTCTGCGCCACCTGCACTCGCGCCGACTGGTGCACAGGGGTGAGTAGCGCCGGAGGCCCGCAGCTCACAAGCATCCGCACCATCCCACCATCGCATAGACGCTGCAGCTAAATCGCGTTGCAATCAGTACCATCTTGCTCACACCCTCTCGCCCGCACACCCTCGTACGCCCTCCCGCCCGCCCCCGCTCCTCCCTGCCTCAGACGTGAAGCCCGCCAACATCCTGCTCAAGTCCAGTCCCGGCGACCCACGCGGCTGGACCTGCAAGCTGGCGGACTTTGGATTCGCGCTCGTGCTGGACCAGCAGGTGTGTATATGTGGGGCTGCTGGGGGCTTGCATGGGGGGCTTGCATGGGGGCGGGGGCCCCCGGGGAAGTAGTAAGGAGCCAGATATGTTGCGAAGAACCGGAGCGGAGGCAGAACGAGCGCCCCGGCTGGCGTCTGCGTACAAGGCAGGGTCGGCGCAATGTTGGGCGCGGCCAACCCTCCCCCGTCGTGTCACGCACACTTCAAACATGAGACATGCCGCCCTGTTTGTTTCCCTTCATCAGGCGCTACTAGTTACGCCGGATGAAGACATTGACAGTGGAGCCTCTGCCTCCGGAGCCCGAAGCAGCCCCATTGGCCACAGCCGCGGCAGCCCGATCAGTGGCGGCGGTGCCGCCGCCACTGGGCCATCCGCAGGCAGTGCCGCGGCAGGCGGCGGCATGGTTGGTGGTGGCGGCGGCGGCGGTGGCGTGTGCTACTACACGGTTCAAGAGCAGACGTGCGGCACCGTGACCCATATGGCGCCGGAGGCCTTGAAGAAGAGTGAGTGGTGCCTGCCTGCCGTGTGCGTGCATTGCCTGCCGCCGTGTGTGTGGCAGGCAATGGAGTGAGTGCGCCAATGCCAAGCAAGCTGCCACCTCCAGCAGTGGAAGCTATGTCCTGCTGAGTCAGCTCGTCGCCGCCTGCTGCTGCCATTTCCTGAATTCCTGAATTCCTGATGCCATGCACCTGCAACCCATCTCGCGGCTGTCCTTAACCTCCCATACATGTATATCGTAACTGTGTCGTACATCGCTGTTGTCGAAATAATCGACCGCAGACTCGCGCATTGACGCCTCAGCCGACATTTTCTCCTTTGGCACCGTGATGTGGGTGAGTAGCGAAAGTGCGGGCAGGACTGCGCGATTGCACAACTGCGTGACGTAAGACTGTACTGCATGTATGGCTTGGTCTACTTTGGTAAGCACATAAGGCTTAATGCGGTGTGCCGCGTGATATAGACACTTACTTCCACCCACCAGCTAGATAGCGCAGTCATCAGCCGCGACGCCCACGCCCTCCCACACTTTCCCCGCACCCGCCGCACGCATGCCCACGTGCAGGAGATCGTGTGCGGCCGTGGCAGCCGGCCCTACCCCAAGCTGCACCCCGACGCCATCCCGGCGGCAGTGATGGGCGGACTCCGGCCCCTATTCCCGGACGCAGTGCCTGAGCCGTACAGGTGAGGATGGAGGGGGTTGAAAATATGCCAGCCCAAACTAAACCAAACAAAGCTGAAGCGAGCGGAGCACAGGCAGAGGCCTTAGTTGCAAGCGATAATGGGAGAGGGCTGAGGCGTCGTGGGGCAGCAGCAGGGTGAGCGGCGCCGGCGATAAATGTCGCCGTGGGGGTCTAGCAGGAGGTGAACCGTCATCTCGTAAGAGAGACGAGCCTGCAGACAGCCCGAACCGAAGCCGGTCAAGCAGGCCCTAGCAGGTCGCCGCTTTTCCGGCTACCCACATTTCGTTTTCTTCCGTTCCCACACTCTAGCTCTGCCCGTGCGAGCCTGGCATCGTGTTACTTCCTGTCGTAACCTTCTGCTGACTTGGCGTAACAACCTCGCTCACCCCCCGCCCCAACCCGCCCCGCCCATGCTCTGCCCCATCTCCAAAACACATGGTTGCCCATGCAGGCGGCTGGCGCAGCAGTGCTGGTCCACCGACCCATTCGCGCGGCCGCGGGCCACGGAGCTAGTCCAGGTCATCAAGGCGCAGCTGGCACTGGTGCAGCAGCAGCAGCAGCAACAGCTCTATCAGCAGCAGCAGCGGCAGCAGCAGCAGCGGGCGCCCGGAGGCCACATGAGGCCCACCTAGCTAGCCGGTTAACAAGGGGCTACGTGCGTAGCCTAATCAGTATGTGACAATTATCGTGTGGCTACTGGGAGAATCGGAAGGAAAAAATGGAAGAACAGGAAGAGATGCATGGAACGGGGGACGCAAACGTATGCCGCGCCTGAGAAGGCGTGTGGAGGTTCGATCGCCTAGGCAGTCGCAGCATAATACACGCAGGGGGTCTGTTCAGTTACGGTTGGCCTTGGACCAGCAAACCGGTCTGCGCTGGGCTTAAATGGGTGGTTTCAGGAATCCCCTTGCCTTTTTGGTATCCTACTCGGAAAAACTTTCCCTGCATAATTTCAAGGCAGGTCAGTGGATGGGGGCACGGCCAGGTGAAGCAAGTTAGTCGCTAGCACACCCAGCATCGGCATACTCGGCAGTTCGGTGCGGCATCGTAGCACGATAGGCTCATATGTTTGTGTGCCTGTGTGTGTTTGTGCACCTGTGTGCGTACGTGTGTACGGTATGTCTGTTCATGTTGGATAACCCCACGTCAGTTGTGTGAACACAAAGGGCGGATATCGCGGCACAATGTGTCTGTGTGCATATGCGTGTGTAGTGTGTGCACGGTTGGAGCGTTGTTGCCCAGAGTCCCGCCATGTGTCGCATGCATGCAACGGGTTTGCCGTGTGTGCGTCAGAGTGTTGGGTGGTGTTGGTGTAATTGGTAAGGCGTGGGGGTCGTCTGGAAGGAGGTGTGGGGACAGCGGGTGTGGATAGATTTCATGCGCTCAACAAGTGGGGCACTACCAGCACTGGAAGCCAGTGGCTGGCGGAGGCCCTGCATGCATCCAGCTCGGTGGGCTGGTTTACATTGCTGCAGCGCCCGTAGGCGAGGCTGGGTATTGCCTCGTGATAATAAGGCATGGGAACTTTACATTCACCAATATTAGGGGAGATCCGGACAGGCGGCATTGCGTGTTAATTCCTGTACGACAGGGCTTTCACCAATGCCATAAAGCATCTTGCGCGCTTTCGGTTATATTACCTGAAATTCCATTGCTCATGGGGAGGGCCTCGCACGCATTCATGCATGTCGCGCATGCATGTTGCTTATTAAGCATTGCGAGACAAGGCAAACAAGGGCACTGCTGCTGGGTATGTGCAGCAGGCGCCCACTCAGCCTGCTGCAGACGTCTATCATTTCCTTACTTGCTCTGTGTGCATATGGTAGCAACGTGTGGGCAGGTTTAGCAGGTTTGGAGCTGCTGGTGCCTCTTAGCGATTGATACATCCGCCCCTGCACCACAGCAGGGTCTTGGCATCATCATGCCTATACCTTTCCTTGCTCTGCTGTGTGTGTGTGTGGCATCGCCGTACACGCACACAGAGCACGCATGCCGCACATTTGGAATCGTATGCCGTATGGAAAACGCACGTCCATGGCACGCATTTGCCGCTCTGTGTTTTTTTGCTTGTCCTACGTTTAGCAGAGACACGAGGTATCTGTCTGGGAGTAACAGTAACAGATGGATGTGTAGCAGTGGTTTGTACTGCGAAAGATTACAGGAATGCATGCGCACCTCGTACGAATGTAGTGTTGCATACGCTAGGGGTCTTGTCAGCAGTGGGTGTCGGCGCCCAACCGGCGGGGAATATTCATGGATTCAGAAGATTTGCTGGAAGAGTAATCAGGGGCTGCGTGCGGGACCCGAACGATGTTACGGCTGAGGAGAAGATGAAAAGGCCGCCGTGACCATTTATGCTATCTAGCACTCCAGTGCACTTGAAGGCACATGCTTCATGCATGGCCTCTAACATGATTGCACTCTGACGCATCTGCTGAGTGCTACGGGCTCGCATGCATGTGTATGCGTGCTACGCAAGGATGGTACGTATGCGTGCTACGCACGCATGGTACCCGAGACAGGAGACGGGATATCTTCAGTTTGTTCGGTTTCGCCTGTGGTCGCGCACTCAGCTAGAACGTGAGGCTAGCATGCAAATGTGCACGTGTCGACGTGCGCTTGCATGGCGCTGAGGAGATGGCGTTGCGCGAGGGGTTGAGCGAGGGCGGGATTGTTCAACCCGGCCGGTAGGTGGGGTGAGTTGCTGAGTGCTGAGCGCTGCGTCACGGCGGTGCGTGCATGCCTAGCATGCCCGCCAGGATGCAGCAGGCTCCAGGTAGGGGCAGCCGAGCAGAGCATCGAATGGGGGTTACTAGCTCAACGTGCCGCAAGGTCTGCTTGGGAGTTGGGGACGGAGTTGATGGCGGATTGATACCGCGAGGGTGTGCCGCTGGCTGTTGGGCCACGGCGCTCGGCGTCGTGAGGCTGTGCGTGGCGGGCTAAGGCTTGGCTTCGAGTCATGGCGTCGTGCCAGAGACACGCGTTGTGCGAAGACTCATGCAGTGTTGTGAAGGCCGGCAGCCAACCAAGGGGAGGGCGGTTCCTCTCTGGGGCCGGAGACGGTCCCTCATGGCGTGGGTGTGGTGCACCTTCGTGAGTCGGACTGTCCATTCTTGTAATAATGTCGCATTCATAGTCGGTGAACAAGAATTGCGGTACGCCACAAGCTTGGGTGTGCGGAAAGATGCACGACCGGGTGGCGCACATTAGTCGAGAGCGCATCCACCATGGGCGGTATACTCGGCAGTTTTCGTACGCACCCAGCCTGTCACCCACTGCTGGTCACCCACCGTCACCCACCGCCTTGGCAGCCGATGGCCCCCATACACACCGCCACCGACACCAAGTGTCCACGCGCATAGGGCGAAGGCGGTCGCGTCACTGGATGGTGGCCGCTCCGTGTGGGTGGGGCGCGCCGCCTGGACGATGGGGAGGGGGGGGGTCTGAGAACCCAGGGCTGGGGAAGGGCCTTGCCGCTTGGGGTTGGGATTTGGGTTGGGGCGGCGTGACGGGGCGGGCGGGGCTCTAGGCGATCCGGTTAGATGTGTGCTTATTCCCGCCTTCCACCCTGGCTAATGACTACCAGTGCCCGCCCATGGCATACGTTGCCTGTGTGTCCCGTTCCATGCATGTTCATAACGAGTTTCCCCAAACTGTACGCCCATTCGAACAGCCTGAACCCTGTAAGTAAGACTCAGTTACACATAAACTCAGGTGTGTCTGGCACCACTGCCCACGACATGCAGGCTACAAGATAGAAGGCGTACACACATGCGTGGCGCATCCAAACTTGGCGTTGCGTGTCAAGAAACGATGCCTTGCCGCCTTTGCTGCGGTTTGCACACCGACTTGCTCAAGTCCAAGCCAGTTATCCAATCCGCCTCCAGTCCTTAAAACACGTGTGCGCCCTGTGCTTGCCTCTCCCGTGAACGAACGATAAATGAATAACAGCGCGTATCAGCAACCGGCCTTTCATCTCCTCCTGGTCAATGGGTCCTCAGCCCCCCCGCCTTATCATCATCGTTCGGTCCCGCACGCAGCCCGACGTATGGCTACGATGGCGCTAGCTGTCGCCCACGCATGCTGTACATGTATGGGCGTTGAGCAACGCACACCGAGCATGCTGCTAATCCCTTAATCAATCCCTTAACCCCATGCATACTCCCCCCAGACAGCCGCCATGCATGGTATGAACGCCTTCACCGGTGCCAGCAGGCCACGACATGACACGCCCTGGGGCCCATCAATGGCTACCCAAAACACGGAGCCAACCATTTCCAATAGGTAGCCCCTCAGCAGCCTCATGTGATGCATCGCACTTCCTTCATCGCCTCATCACGACGGAGCTCTCCACATACTGCTGTACACATACAGCAATGGTGCCTGTGTCTGGTGCTCAATCCATGTATGCGCCAGTTTTCCGCTTGCTTGCTTGCATTGCGCATACGAATTAGGTCCAGGCGCCGCGCCCCACACACCCGCACGGGCACATGCGTAGCTAGATACTCCTACAACAACAACATGCCTCACGCACACCGCACCACACACATAGTTGGCGTGGAGATAATGCTTATAAGATACAACAGGCACGCACCGTGATGCCAAGATAGCTGACTTTGCATCAAGATGCACTAGCATGCACCTCATACAAATACCGACACTCTTGGGCCCACCGCACAATTGGATCAATCTAAATTTGCAAACAGCCTTGCTTGCACGCATTCGCTCACGCGTCGTGCTGGCGGACCGCTCGGGCAAAGCAAGTGCTGGTAGTATAAAATGCCATGAACTTGGAGCAACGGAGGCCTCAAAAGCGCTTAGCGTTGATGAACTTATAGGGGTTAGCAAAACACACACGTACACGTACGTCTCTCGAGTAGAACTACTCATGCCGTGCCTGCTTTGATTGATTGCTTGTCTGCAGGGTCCTTGATGAACGGGCGTTGGCATGAGTGCATACACAATTGACGTGCTTAAATAAGATGATGCCACAACACGTGCATTTGTCAGCTCACACGCAATCGTTCATTTGCTATGCACACGTGGCGGCCGCTCACAGCCAAGCAACGAACTGAACTGATGGCTGATACACACGCATACACCAGCACTGTCAAACTTGCTCCATCCTCCGCTTGCGCGTTTTAGATCACATAAATGAACCAGCTCAACCCCAGCACCGGGAGTGAGCGATGCCGCTCGCCGGAATGAACAAGTCTTTACCAAAGCTACTACCCTGGATGCTACAGCTACTGCCCTGGAAGCGCGCTGCCGCTACAGCCCAGCAAGGCGCTGCCGCTACTGCTGCCTGGAACGCTGCCTCTGCTGCTGCTGCGCCGCCTGCTGTTGCTGCTGCTGCTGCTGCTGCTGCTGCTGCGCCGCCTGCTGCGCCCGCTGTGCCGCATTCTGCACCAGCAGCGTCTTGATGGCGACCACCAGGTCTCCAGCACGGGGCCGCAGCGTGGTGTCCGCCGCCCAGCACTGCTGCGCCAGCCGCCTGCATTCGCCCGGGGGTGCGTATGCGTATGGAAAACACGAACAGGAGACGACACGCACGCTGCGTGTGGGTTCACACAAGTTCGCAACTGAACGGGTGGCACCATACGTCCCCTCCAGTATTCCTACCTTCGCGCGCGCGCGTACGTCACCTCCACGCCACCGCCGCCTCATCCAGCCATCCCGCCCCGTGTGCGTGAGCTAGGAAAGTAGGGAAAAATCCCTGCCAGCTAGCTGGAGGGAAGGGGCGTACCCCCCGGGGGAAACACCTTCACAGCTAGCTGGCAAAATACATATTTTTGTTTTGGTTCTAATACAATATATATTTATGTATTGTAAGGTATTGTATGCGTATGGACAGGTGCCGGCTGCAAATCTGGCTGTAAGGTACCACTAAACCCCCACCCCACCCCCACGCCCCCCCACCCCCACACCCACACCACCCCACCACCCCTACCCCAACTAGCTGTGCCTTGTGCCTTCGCTTCCAGCCTTGTCGCGCACGTCCCCGGCACGCCTCAGGCCTCAGACCATGCGCCACTACCTGTGTGCTGCCTGACGATACCGTGGCGGCAGCGGTAGCAGCACCGCAGGCGTCTCTAGACCATCGCCCCGTCCCCACACCCCACCACCCCACCACCCCCACCCCAGCTAGCTGTGCCTCGTGCGTTTGCTTCCAGCCGTGTCTCGCACGTCCCCGGCACTCCTCAGGCCTCAAACCATGCGCCACTACCTGTATGCTAGCCTGGCGCAGGCGTGGCGGCAGCGGTAGCAGCACCGCCAGCGGCCCTAGCCCATCTCCCCATCCCCACCCCATCCCCTTCCCCACCCCCACCCCAGCTAGCTGTGCCTCGTGCGTTTGCTTCCAGCCGTGTCTCGCACGTCCCCGGCACTCCTCAGGCCTCAGACCATGCGCCACTACCTGTATGCTAGCCTGGCGCAGGCGTGGCGGCAGCGGTAGCAGCACCGCCGGCGGCCCTAGCCCATCTCCCCATCCCCACCTCCACACCCCCACACCCCTACCCCACCCCAGCTAGCTGTGCCTCGTGCCTTTGCTTCCAGCCGTGTCTCGCACGTCCCCGGCACTCCTCAGGCCACAGACCATCCGCCACTACCTGTATGCTAGCCTGGCGCAGGCGTGGCGGCGGCGGTAGCAGCACCGCCGGCGGCCCTAGCCCATCTCCCCATCCCCACCTCCACACCCCCACACCCCTACCCCACCCCAGCTAGCTGTGCCTCGTGCCTTCGCTTCCAGCCTTGTCTCGCACGTCCCCGGCACCTCTTAGGTCTCAGACTATGCGCCACTACCTGTGTGCAGCATGGCGCAGGCTTGGCGGCGGCTGTAGCAGCACCACCGGCGGCCCTAGACCATCTCCCCATCCCCACCCCCACAAGCCCACACACCCCAGCTAGCTGTGCCTCCTGCCTTCACTTCCAGCCTTGTCGCGCACGTCCCCGGCACCCCTTAGGTCTCAGACCCTGCGCCACTACCTGTGTGCAGCCGATCTCAGGCGTGGCGGCGGCTGTAGCAGCACCGCCGGCGGCCACCCCCACCCCCCACCAAACACCACCCCACCACCCCTACCCAAGCTAGCTGTGCCTCGTGCCTTTGCTTCCAGCCTTGTCGCGCACGTCCCCGGCACCCCTTAGGTCTCAGACCATGCGCCACTACCTGAGTGCAGCCTGGCGCAGGCTTGGCGGCGGCTGTAGCAGCACCGCCGGTGGCCCTAGCCCATCTCCCCATCCCCACCCCCACACGCCCACACCCCTACCCCACCCCAGCTAGCTGTGCCTCGTGCCTTCGCTTCCAGCCTTGTCGCGCACGTCCCCGGCACGCCTCAGGCCTCAGACCATGCGCCACTACCTGTGTGCAGCATGGCGCAGGCGTGGCGGCAGCGGTAGCAGCACCGCCGGCGGCCACCCCCACCCCCCCACCACACACCACCCCACCACCCCTACCCAAGCTAGCTGTGCCTCGTGCCTTTGCTTCCAGCCTTGTCGCGCACGTCCCCGGCACCCCTTAGGTCTCAGACCATGCGCCACTACCTGAGTGCAGCCTGGCGCAGGCTTGGCGGCGGCTGTAGCAGCACCGCCGGTGGCCCTAGACCATCTCCCCATCCCCACCCCCACACGCCCACACACCCCAGCTAGCTGTGCCTCCTGCCTTCACTTCCAGCCTTGTCTACCAAAGCGCCGGCACCCCTCAGGCCTCAGACCATGTGCCACTACCTGTATGCAGCCTGGCGCAGGCGTGGCGGCGGCTGTAGCAGCACCACCGGCGGCCCTAGCCCATCTCCCCATCCCCACCCCCACACCCCACACACCCCCACCCCCACCCCAGCTAGCTGTGCCTCGTGCCTTTGCTTCCAGCCGTGTCTCGCACGTCCCCGGCACTCCTTAGGCCTCAGACCATGCGCCACTACCTGTTTGCAGCCTGGCGCAGGCGTGGCGGCGGCTATAGCAGCACCGCTTGTGGCCCTAGCCCATCTCCCCATCCCCCACCCCATCCCCTTCCCCACCCCCACCCCAGCTAGCTGTGCCTCGTGCGTTTGTTTCCAGCCTTGTCTCGCACGTCCTCGGCACCCCTCAGGCCTCAGACCATGCGCCACTACCTGTGTGCAGCATGGCGCAGGCGTGGCGGCGGCTGTAGCAGCACCGCCGGCGGCCCTAGCCCATCTCCCCATCCCCACCTCCACACGCCCACACACCCCAGCTCGCTGTGCCTCCTGCCTTCACTTCCAGCCTTGTCTCGCACGTCCCCGGCACCCCTTACGTCTCAGACCATGCGCCACTACCTGTTTGCAGCCTGGCGCAGGCGTGGCCGCGGCGGTAGCAGCACCGCCGGCGGCCCTAGCCCATCTCCCCACCCCCATGGGATGTGGGTGGGGTGGGCGTGGTGTGGGATCGGGATTAGCACGGGGTAGGGTGTGGCCGCCGGCGGTGCTGCTACAGCCGCCGCCACGCCTGCGCCATGCTGCACACAGGTAGCGCCGCATGGTCGGAGGCCTAAGGAGTGCCGGGGACGTGCGAGACAAGGCTGGAAGCAAAGGCACGAGGCACAGCTAGCTGGGGTGGGGGTGGGGTGGGGAGGTGTGAGGATGGGGTTGGGGGTGGCCGCCGGCGGTGCTGCTACAGCCGCTGCCACGCCTGCGCCATGCTGCACACAGGTAGCGGCGCATGGTCGGAGGCCTAAGGGGTGCCGGGGACGTGCGAGACAAGGCTGGAAGCGAAGGCACGAGGCACAGCTAGCTGGGGTGGGGGTGGGGTGGTGGGGGTGGTGTGGGGATGGGGTAGGGTGCGGCCGCCGGCGGTGCTGCTACAGCCGCCGCCACGCCTGCGCCATGCTGCACACAGGTAGCGCCGCATGGTCGGAGGCCTGAGCGGTGCCGGGGACGTGCGAGACAAGGCTGGAAGCGAAGGCACGAGGCACAGCTAGCTGGGGTACTGGTGGTGGGGTGGGGGGTGGTGTGGGGATGGGGTAGGGGGTGGCCGCCGGCGGTGCTGCTACAGCCGCCGCCACGCCTGCGCCATGCTGCACACAGGTAGCGGCGCATGGTCTGAGGCCTAAGGGGTGCCGGGGACGTGCGAGACAAGGCTGGAAGCGAAGGCACGAGGCACAGCTAGCTGGGGTGTGTGGTGGGGTGGGGGGTGGGGTGGGGATGGGGTAGGGTGCGGCCGCCGGCGGTGCTGCTACAGCCGCCGCCACGCCTGCGCCATGCTGCACACAGGTAGTGGCGCATGGTCTGAGACCTAAGGGGTGCCGGGGACGTGCGAGACACGGCTGGAAGCAAACGCACGAGGCACAGCTAGCTGGGGTGGGGGTGGGGTGGGGAGGTGTGGGGATGGGGTTGGGGGTGGCCGCCGGCGGTGCTGCTACAGCCGCTGCCACGCCTGCGCCATGCTGCACACAGGTAGCGGCGCATGGTCGGAGGCCTAAGGGGTGCCGGGGACGTGCGAGACAAGGCTGGAAACAAAGGCACGAGGCACAGCTAGCTGGGGTGTGTGGTGGGGTGGGGAGGTGTGGGGATGGGGTTGGGGGTGGCCGCCGGCGGTGCTGCTACAGCCGCTGCCACGCCTGCGCCATGCTGCACACAGGTAGTGGCGCATGGTCTGAGACCTAAGGGGTGCCGGGGACTTGCGAGACACGGCTGGAAGCAAAGGCACGAGGCACAGCTAGCTGGGGTGTGTGGTGGGGTGGGTGTGGGGATGGGGTGGGGAGATGGGCTAGGGCCGCCAGCGGTGCTGCTACAGCCGCCGCCACGCCTGCGCCAGGCTGCACACAGGTAGCGGCGCATGGTCGGAGGCCTAAGGAGTGCCGGGGACGTGCGAGACAAGGCTGGAAGCGAAGGCACGAGGCACAGCTAGCTGGGGTGGGGGTGGGGTGGGGAGGTGTGGGGATGGGGTTGGGGGTGGCCGCCGGCGGTGCTGCTACAGCCGCTGCCACGCCTGCGCCATGCTGCACACAGGTAGCGGCGCATGGTCGGAGGCCTAAGGGGTGCCGGGGACGTGCGAGACAAGGCTGGAAGCAAAGGCACGAGGCACAGCTAGCTGGGGTGTGTGGTGGGGTGGGTGTGGGGATGGGGTGGGGAGATGGGCTAGGGCCGCCAGCGGTGCTGCTACAGCCGCCGCCACGCCTGCGCCAGGCTGCACACAGGTAGCGGCGCATGGTCGGAGGCCTAAGGAGTGCCGGGGACGTGCAAGACAAGGCTGGAAGCGAAGGCACGAGGCACAGCTAGCTGGGGTGGGGGTGGGGGGGTGGGGGGTGGTGTGGGGGTGGGGGTGGCCGCCGGCGGTGCTGCTACAGCCGCTGCCACGCCTGCGCCATGCTGCACACAGGTAGCGCCGCATGGTCGGAGGCCTAAGGAGTGCCGGGGACGTGCGAGACAAGGCTGGAAGCAAAGGCACGAGGCACAGCTAGCTGGGGTGGGGGTGGGGTGGGGAGGTGTGGGGATGGGGTTGGGGGTGGCCGCCGGCGGTGCTGCTACAGCCGCTGCCACGCCTGCGCCATGCTGCACACAGGTAGCGGCGCATGGTCGGAGGCCTAAGGGGTGCCGGGGACGTGCGAGACAAGGCTGGAAACAAAGGCACGAGGCACAGCTAGCTGGGGTGTGTGGTGGGGTGGGTGTGGGGATGGGGTGGGGAGATGGGCTAGGGCCGCCAGCGGTGCTGCTACAGCCGCCGCCACGCCTGCGCCAGGCTGCACACAGGTAGCGGCGCATGGTCGGAGGCCTAAGGAGTGCCGGGGACGTGCGCGACAAGGCTGGAAGCGAAGGCACGAGGCACAGCTAGCTGGGGTGGGGGTGGGGGGGTGGGGGGTGGTGTGGGGGTGGGGCGTGGGGGTGGGGTGGGGGTTTAGTGGTACCTTACAGCCAGTTTTGCAGCCGGCACCTGTCCATACGCGTACAATACCTTATAATACATAAGTGTATACTGTATTAGAACCAAAACAAAAATATTTATTTTGCTAGCTAGCTGTGAAGGTGTTTCCCCCGGGGGGTACGCCCCTTCCCTCCAGCTAGCTGGCAGGGATTTTTCCCGTGTTTCCTTACTGGCACACGCGCACACACACACACACACACACACACACACACACACACACACACACACACACACACACACACACACACACACACACATCAATGTCTAACCACAATAGATGGAGGTGCGGCTCCTGTGGCCAAACTGACGTCTAACGCTACGCGTAGGCTTGGGAGACATGTACTGCCAGGCTAATGCGCGACAAACAAGGTGCTAATGCGCCCCTGGCACTAGCAACTACGGGTTGTCCGGATTCACGATCACGTGATCTGATAAACAACTGTAAACCGTTGTTACACACACACACACACACACACACACCTGTAAGCTGTTGGCACATCATCAGTGAAGGCGGGGCGCATCCCGCCCATCACGGCCCTTGGGATGGCGTCGGGTTGCAGCCTGGGGTAGGGCCGGCTGCCACGGCCGCACACGATCTCCCCTGCAAGGAACGAAGAACACAAACGAATAAATCAGCTGCTGCGAAAGTGCGGGGGCTGCAGGCAAGTAAGCAAGCAAGGACTGCACTGACACACACATGTCTTGGTGAAAACGAAACTCACACATGATAATGCCAAAGGAGAAAATGTCCGCGGAGGCGTCGATGCGAGCATCTGCACCATGACAGGCGAAGAGGACGCGGGGATTGAGTGCAATGCTCCCAGGCAGCATCAAGCCATGTATGGGCCGACAGAAGCTAGCGCGCAAGCATGGAACCAGAACAGTCGGCACGTGCTCACTTACTGGGCACTGCATTGTGTTGATTGTGTGCATCCATGGCCCCCGCGCGGGACGATCCAACTTACTCTTTCGCATGGCCTCCGGTGCCATGTGGGTCACGGTACCGCAAGCCTGGTCCTGCACCGTGTAGTAGCACACGCCGCCGCCGCCGCCACCACCAACCATGCCGCCGCCGCTGCTGGCGGCGGCGCCGCCCGCCGCCGGCCTGGCAGTGGCTCCACACGCCGCCATCCACTCGCCAGTGTTCATGACTCCGTCCTCTGCCACTCTGCCGCCGCTGCTGCCGCGGTGCGCTGCCACCGCCGCCAAGGAGGGCTCGCTGGCAAAGGCTGCTGCTGCATTGGGACAGGAGCTCAACAGCTCGTCCATTGTGTCGAGGTTAGTCTGTGTGTGGAGGGGCGGGTGTGTGGAGGGGGGAGGGGGGTTGCAAGGATGTTTGGCGCCGAACAGACCTGGATGCATGTATGCCCCCACCCACGCACATGCCACTGACACGCCATGTCCCCTGCCCCGTACGTGACCTATGGCACACGCACGCGTCTCAGCCCCCATGCAAGCAAGCCCCCAGCAGCCCCACACACACCTGCTGGTCCAGCACGAGCGCGAATCCAAAGTCCGCCAGCTTGCAGGTCCAGCCGCGTGGGTCGCCGGGACTGGACTTGAGCAGGATGTTGGCGGGCTTCACGTCTGAGGGAGGGAGGAACGGGGGCAGGCGGGAGGGCGTAGAAGTGGGTGTGGATGTGGGCGTGCGGACGAGCGGGTGTGAGCCAGATGGTACAAATAATGGCACCGCCGCGATTGAGCTATAGTGTCTGTATATACTGTATAATGGTGGGGCTTGTTTGTGAGCTGTGGGCCTACCTCCGGCGGCGCTACTCACCCCTGTGCACCAGTCGGCGCGAGTGCAGGTGGCGCAGAGCCAGCGCGATCTCCAACAGTGTAAGATACACGCCCTGTGTGTGCGTGTGTGTGTGTGTGTATGTGTGTGTGTGTGTGTGTGTGTAAGGTGTACGTGATGCAAAGCAGTTGTCAGCTACAATAGCTGCAATGATTGCACATCGGCGTTGACCACATCTAGGGCATTCGCACAGCCTCCCCTCCCAAAGCACTGCATGGCTATTGTTCGTACATGTAAACATCAACGCGGCCAACTCAACCAACCAACCGTACAGTACGATAGTCACTCGACCACTACGGTACTCACGTGCATGTCATACAGCCGCGGCTGCTGCAGCTGCTGCTGCTGCTGCTGCCAGCCCGACGTGCTGCCGAGCTGCTGCTCTCCTGCTCCGCTGACGCCGCCGCCACCTGGCGGGCGCAGCAGGCGTGGGAAGCTCCTGGCAGCCAGTGCGTCCATGAGGCTGCCGCGGTCGCACAGCTCCGTAACCACCGCCGTACACAGGGGCGAGCCGCCTGCTGCGGCAGCAGCAACATCCAGCAGCAGAGGATCATTTCAACCACCGCAACAATTAACACCAATGTAACAAAGAGGTACGCGTGGTACGGACGTAGACGTGCACGATACAACGGGTGCATGCATGTGCGGTGTTCGTCCAACTAACGTGGATGCAAGCTAGCCACGTGTCCTTGCAGGTAGGGGGCTCTGCTTACCGCCGCCGTCAGGACTCTTCGTTGGATCCCCAACATAGCTGCGCCGCAGGTAGCAGCTGGCGGGGATGCCGGCATAGGCGGGGGTGCGGGCGAGCCGTACATTGTTGTACACGGCGTGACACTGGATAGATAGGGAAAGGGAGGGAGGGGCGCAGGGACGGAGGGGTGCAGTGAGGAAGGGGTGCAGGGAGGCAGGGACGCAGGGAGGGAGGGATTGGGGAGTAGCAAAGGAGGGAGAAGAGGCGCAAGCTGTGGCAGGGCCAGCTGCGTGCGTCAGGCAGCAGGGCACACCGTGCAACTACGTCAGGTCACGGGGTTGGTTGATTGTCTAATGCACGCTGCTGCTTGCCGCGACCGCCACCGTTACCCTCCATGGTACATGGTGGCCGGATCGCACACGCCCCTCCTCCCTCCCACCTGCACAATATTGACATGCGACACCGTCTGCAACACCGCCAGCTCCATCGCATTGCGCAGCATGTTGCGCTGCGCCGCCAGCCGCTGCGCCTGCAGCCGCTGCCGCCGCGCCGCCGCCTCCTCCGCCTCCACCTCGTCCCCTGCATCCTGCTTGGCGCCTGTGCCTGCATCCGCGCCTGCTGGGCTTGCGCCGCCCGTTTGAGGGCTGGCGCCGTTGCCGTCACCACTGCCAGCTGCTGTGCTGGCAGCGGTTGCCGCAGCGTCTTCCTCCGCCCCTGGCACCTCCATAAGCTGTGGGCAGCAGTTCAGTAGAGCGAGTGGAGTGCAGGTGAGCCCAATGCAGTGGAGTGCTGGTGAGCCCAATGCAGTGGAGTGCAGGTGAGCCCAATGCAGCAGTGGAGTGCTGGTGAGCCCAGTGCAGCAGTGGAGTGCAGGTGAGCCCAGTGCAGCAGTGGAGTGCAGGTGAGCCCAGAGACCGCAGGCAGGCCGTCAGCTCCGCGTTCGTTCGCGACGGACGCAACGGCAGCAGTGTGGGACCCGACAAAATAACACATGAAACAAAAGGAATGCGGGGCGGCACACCAAGAGCAACGCAGACACACGCGCACACGCACACATACACACACGCACCTTGACAGCCACCATGTTGGCCCCAAGCAGCCCCTGCAGCACCACGCCGCCGGCGCCCTCCCCCAGGATGTCGTACAGCTGGAGATCCTCAAGGTCGTCCGTACCTGCTGCCGCCGCAGCAGCCGATGCAGCAGCAGCCGCGCTGGCGCTGGCGGTGGCGGCGGCGGTCATGTCACCCCTGCATGGATCCAAATGATGGAAGCGTAGTGCGTGTGTGGGTCGGTGGCGCTGCTGGTCGGTGAGTCGGGGTCATCGTGCATCGCACGCCGCACGCCGCACGCCGCCGCGCTCTCACACGCGGTGTTGGAATCATCTTTTGTGCTCCCTTTTGCACGCATACGTCCGCCACACAATCACAAATGCCACGCGAAGAAGATGTGCAACGCACGGCACCATATATATGTACGGCAAGACGCAGCAGTGCGGAAGGCAGCCGACGGGCGCACGTGTGTGCAACACATACACACACACCACACACCACACACACACACCTGCCGCTATCGGATCCACACTCTGTTCCCTGCGCGGCCGCGTTGATGGCGGCGGCGGTGTTTGCGGAGGCGGAGGCGGCGGCTGTGGCGGTGTCCCGCAGGGTGGACACCAACGCCTCCACCAGCAGCCCCATGTGGGGAGCCATGGAGCCCTGGGCAGGAATCGCCTGGATGTACGGCAGCAGGCGGCACATACACACGGAAACGGGCGCTTTAGTCGGTGTGTGAAAGGGAGGCAAGGCAAAGAGCAGGCAATCCCCACAGGAGTCGGCAGCTGCCACATACGGCGGCACGCAGCAGAGCGAGTGCAGGAGGTTCCCCAGGCACGCGCGCGCGCATTTGCACACGCACCGTGTGTTTACACACACACACACACACACACACACACACACACACACACACACACACACACACACACACACACACACACGCACACGCACTGTCTTTGCGCTTTGTTTTCCTCGTGCTCACACACACACACACACACACGCTTTGTTTTCCTTGTGCTCTTTAACACACACACACACACACACACACACACACGGACACGGACACGGACACGGACACGGACACGGACACGGACACGGACACGGACACGGACACGGACACGGACACGGACACGGACACGGACACGGACACGGACACGGACACGGACACGGACACGGACACGGACACGGACACGGACACGGACACGGACACGGACACGGACACGGACACGGACACGGACACGGACACGGACACGGACACGGACACGGACACCTCGTCACATGCACACACGCATGGACCTTATGCACGTACCCGGTACACGGAGAGCACAGCAGTCATAGCGCCTGTCTCAATGGTGGTGGTGGCGGCGGTGGCCTCATAGCCCGCGGCAGTAGCATGCCGCGGCGACAGGCAGTAGCCGCTGCTGCTGACCCAGCCGCCGCCACCGGCGCCGCCACCGCCAGCTGCAACAGCCACCGCCATTGCGCCCAGCTCGTCAGAAAGCGGCCGGCCGCTGCCGTCGCCAGCCATCGGGCTCAGGGGCAGCGATAGAGGCGAGGTGAGGCCGCGGCAGAGGCCGCCGCCGGTGGTTCGGGGCGTAGTGGCAGCGCTGCCGGCAGTAGCGGCTGTAGCCGCCGTGGGGGCGGCGGGGAAGGGGGACAGCAGGCTCAAGGCACGCCCGCGGTTGCGCTGAGCCGAAAGCTGCAGCTGCTGCTGTTGTTGCTGTTGCTGCTGTTGCTGCTGTTTCAGGTGTTGCTGCGCTTGCTTTCGCGGCGAGGTTGTGAAAATGCTGAAGGGCTGGTGCATGCCGCTCTTGGCGCGGGGCGGCCGAGCGCCTGCGCTGCCTGCTGCTGCTGCTGCTGCTGCGCCTGCTGAGCCTGCTGAGCCGCCACCCGCAGCAGCTGCTGCGGGCAGTTGGTGCAGGTGCAGGGCGGACAACGCCGCATGCGTTGGCGGCGGCAGCACGAAGGCGTTGCAGGGAGCGCTGTCTGCTTGCAGCAGGCGGCCTGAGGGCGGTAGATGGAGGGTTGTGCACGAGGTAGGCATGTATGCCATAAGCAAGAGCGCGTCAGGGCGGGAGCGCGTGCATGGACACATTGGCTCGATTGCGTGCGGAGTTGATTGGTTTGCAACGAATGAACAGACACATGACATAAGGAATGCAACACAGTATATGTCGAAGCTTGGTGCGTGTCTATCGACACACACACACACACACACACACACACACACACACACACACACACACACACACACACACACACACACACACACACACACACACACACACACACACACACACACACACACACACACACACACACACACACACACACACACACACACACACACACACACACACCTGCCTCAACCGGCATGTCGGCGGTGGTCATTATCCCTCGCACTTCAAACGTCCCGGTCGTCGTCGTCGTGACCGCCACCGCCGCCGCCTTGCCACTTGTGGCCCTAAGGGCATTGCTGCCGTTGCCCATAGCGGCCGCGGACACGGGCTTTAGCTGGTGTGATGAGGCAGCGAGGCCTTGGGCGAGACCGTGGGCACCGAGACCCACACTGCCGCTGGCGGCGCCGCGCAGGTTCTCCCGAGTTCCGGGTGAGGTGAGGCCCGGGCAGGTCTGCGTGACGCCGCCGCCGCCTGTACCCGCAGCCGCCACCTCCTCAGTGAAGTAGCCACTGGTGCTGGTGCCGCCCACCACATCCGGGTACGTGTCCAACTGCGGGCAATCAAAAGCGCGTTAGCGAGCGAGAACAATCAATTACGGGCGGGCTGCCTGAAATAAAGTATTACTCAACAGAAAACCAGGCAATGGCCGCGGCAGCACAGCAGGTGTGCATTCCAAGCGCGGCCGCTTGTGAACATTTCTTCCTCATCAGCCCCGGCACGCGGGCAGGCACGCGCAGGCTCGCTTTGGCGCCGCCGCGCACTCCCTGGCGGTGATCCCACTTCTACTTACGTGACACAAGCTCGACGCGTTCGTAGTCGTGCGCCCCAGTCGGGCTCGCGGCAGGCCCTCCGCCGTCAGGCCGCTGCTCAGGCCGCCGCCGCCCGGCACCGCCGCCGCCAGGGCCTGCATTGAAAGCATGGGCGGCAGCGGCACGCCGCCGCCGCCGCCCGCTGCACCCGCCGCCGCGCCCGCAAGGCAGACGCTTAAGTCGACGGCGGTGTTGCAGGCTGAGGAGCAGGGCCGCGCGCCCGCAGTCGAGAACGTGGCGGCGCCCACAGCGCCGGAGGCTGTAGCCGAGGCGGGCAACGTGGTGTGCATCACGACGCTGCACACGCCATAGTCGCCGGGGACGCCCGCGCGCAATGTGGCGAGCTCCTCGCCGAGCTGCCCGCCGGGAGCTAGCTTGCGACAAAGCGTTTCGTACAATGCCTGTGAGCGCGCAAGTTAGTTGATATTGTAATTTTTGTAACTGAGGATATACCAACTAAGAAGTTGCACACTTGGGACACGCGCGCGAACATCTGACACTTAAGTGGACGGGAACCGCCGCCCCTTGTTCCCCGCCGCTAGCTCTCCACCGCACGTCACCCTCACCTCTCTCACAAGGCTGGCGCAGCTGGCCTGCACCGCCTCCAACAGCCGCGGCGGCAGCTGCGAGCCAAACGCCAGGTACAGACCCAGCACAGGCCCGCCGCCGCCAACATTGCCGCCGCCAGCCCCACCGCCATTGCCGCCGCCGCCAGCAGCACCGCCGCCAGCACCGGGCACAATACCCAGCAGCGCCAGTGAGCGGATGCCTGCTGCCAGCCCATCGCCCACGCTGCCACTGCCGCCGCCACCACCAGCAGCAGCACCGCCGCCGGTCGCCGTCGCCGCCGCCGCTGCTGAAAGGAGCATGTAAAGATCCCGCGATGGCCGCTCCGCACCTTGCATCCACCGCGCACAGTCTGCCACCGCCGCGCCCAGCAGCACGCCACCACCATAAGTACCGGCACCCGCGCCGCGGCCGGCCCTGCCTTGCGCCGCGGCCGGCCCAGCCGCCGCCGCCGCGGGCGCGGCCGCTGAGGCCGTCGGCGATGTCAGGGCCGCCAAGGCTGCTGTGGCGGACGCAGACGTGAAGGTAGACCTGCCAGCGCCGGCGCCGCCGTTGGTGGCGGTGGCGGCATTGGCGGCGGAGGCCGCCATGGGCGCGAGCATGGCCTCAAAGAGCGTGTGTGCCAGGTCGAATGGCTTGGCATGGAGCGAGGGAAGCAGCGGCGTATGCGCCGCGCTGGCGGCGGCGGCGACATAGCTTTCCGGCAGCAGCTACGCAGCATGGGTGCTACAGCCGATGCCGTGGCGGACGCAGGCGGCAGTAGCAGCCCCTCTGCCAGGTATGCGCCCATGGCAGCGGCGGCGCTGCTGCCGGCCATGCCGCCGCCGCCGGCGAGCGCGCTGCTGCCGGCGCGGCGCACGGGTGACGGCGCGACCTGCTGGT
Organism: Chlamydomonas reinhardtii; assembly: GCF_000002595.2. Taxonomy (NCBI): domain Eukaryota; kingdom Viridiplantae; phylum Chlorophyta; class Chlorophyceae; order Chlamydomonadales; family Chlamydomonadaceae; genus Chlamydomonas; species Chlamydomonas reinhardtii. The sequence continues at coordinate 5,603,576 of NC_057012.1, forward strand.
AGGAGCTCCCGTCAGCAGTGGTGGGGCGCGAGAGCGCAATGACGCGGCTGCTGCCGTGCCGCTGCACCACCAGCAGTTGCTGCTGCGGCGGCTGCGGCTGCTGCTGCGGCTGCTGAGGCGGCACAGGAGCACTGCTGCTAGCGGTGACGCTGGCGCCGCCTGCGGCGGCAACGAGCGCCCGCACAATGCCGTTGCGGCCGTGGCTGCCTCCGGTGCCGCCGGGGATAACAGCCGTGCTGTTAGAGGCTGTCAAGGCGGTGAGAGCAGGCACGGCCGCGGGAGACACAGCTGTGGCACTGCCGGCGTCAGCCCCGCCGGCGCCTGGCATGAGGCTAAGCGCAGAGCCGCGTTGCTGCAGGTGCTGGTTGTGATAATGGTCCAGCGCGAGCAGCGAGGACGAGCGCGGTGGCATCTTGGGGTGAAGGGAACGTGGAAAGCCCGAGCTCCTGCGTTTATTTCGAGGTGAATGTGTGTAAGTTTCATGGAGTTATTACGGCAGGGCTACAAAGTAAGGCGACAACAGGGCACACGACCATAAATGAATTCCACCTTGCCAGATAGGCCCCGTCCTGCTGGGATGGGCAGCTCACAACAAGAACAGTACGGTACGGTACCGCCAAGCAGATAGATATCAATACATGCCGCGCCACCACCACGTTGATTGCACGCGAGCAAACGCGTCTGGTTAACCTGCTCGCTCCACACGTACGCACCTCGGCCCAGCAGCAACTGCAGAGGCATACTTGTCCGGGCTGCTGCCGCCGCCCGCACGCAGCGTGGGGCTCTCGCATCGCAACGGCCCGGTCCCCGCCACTGCCACCGGCGCCGCCACACCGCCCGTCACCGTCGCTATCGCCGGCGGCGCGTGCGGCTGCTGCTGTTGCTGCAGCTGTTGCGTTCCCAGCGCAGCAATCCGGGGGGCGCCGGCCGAGGGCACACCACCGCCTCGGCTGCCCGCCGCCATGCCTTCAAGCGCCATCGTGCCGCCATGATAACCCGACAGGTCGCAAACCCCAGCCGAGCGGTCTCTGTTGTAGGCACCCGAGTGCATCAGCGATGGCGGTTGCAGCTGACGCCTCGCCGCCGCCACCGCCGGCCCCGACGCCGCCGCCGGCGCGGGCATCTCCGCTGTGAGCAGGTAGGCACTACGAGCGCCGCGCGCACTTGTGGCGGCGGCTGCGCCGCCAGCTGTGTCCGGCAGCAGCGCGGCTGTGACTGCTACGTCCAGCAGGAAGCGCTGCCGCACGTGCGCCGCCAGCGCCTCGCCCAGCTCCCACACCAGCGCGTGCAGCGAGGAAGCCTCGGCCAGGCGCCGCAGGCAGCCAGACAGCCACGCCAGGAAACCGCCGCCGCCAAGGCCGCCGCCGCCGCCGGCGGGGAAACCGCCACCACTAAATCCGCCACCGCCGCTGCTGCGCGCGTTTGTCACCATCGCGGCAGACAGCGTCAGCGTCACCGCCGCCGCCACCTGCTGCAGTGTGTCCACGTCACGGAGCAAGTCATAAGCACCTGCAAAGCCATGGGTGTAGCCGCCACCGCCACCGCTGGAGGATGTCAGGCTGGCAGCTGACGGCGGCGGCGGCGGCGGGCCGCACGCGATCACCAACACCCCTAGCGGCTGACGCCAGGAGCCTAGCCCAAAGCTGCCACTGGTGCCGCCGCCGCTGGTGACGAAGCTGCCGGCATCAGCGGCAGAATCGGTGACGCCGCCGCCGCCATCACCAGTGCCGCCAGGGGGGCACGCGCCGCCGATGCCCTCTGGCAGCATCAGCGGCAGAGCGGCGAAGGCGTGGCATCCGTGCTCGAGCATGTCAGCGACGCAGTCGCGTGGCGCATCCGCAGGCACAGCGGGTTCCCCCACAGGAAATGCAAAGGTGGTGACGGCCTGCCGGGGTTGCGTGTATGTGTGCACAAATAGGTTGGTGATGTGTTTGCGCGTGTGGGGTTTCGTTCGTACATCCGTCCAGGCCAGCGGCCCGCTGTGTCGGCCCCACCGACAGCTATGACAACGAACTAACCGGGTCACCCGAGCAAGTCCGTAACCCCGTGGTTCGTAACTCAGGCCCAGCACCTGTGCGTGCATGGCTTGCTGAACAAGGGTAGTGTAGGAGGGAGTGAAGAGCGAGCGAGCGGGTCCCGCCCTGGGCGCGTTGTCCGTGGAGACGCCCATCGACACGCCCGGCATCGCAGCAGATACTTCGACGACGCGGCGGCCGTGCCCGTGCGCTGACGCCAGCAGAACCAGCCTGCTGCTCGTTGTGTCTTCGTCAATAACATATAACCTGCGAGTGTAGGAAAGCCCAAATAACGGTCCGTTAGGACGAGTTGGCTCAATGCCTGCCTGTGACCAGCAGCACCAGCCCAACGTGCAAAGAAACGGCCTGTTTTGGATGACCCAACACTCAACACCATGCACCTTGCTAGGACTAGTCCCAGTCCGCCTGTTATCGCTGCGGTAAGTGCGTGCGGAAGAGCCTCGGGCGGTCGCTGCGCGGCCTTGACGCAAGCGTACGTCACGCGTCGCAGTGCTTCCGCTGTAACCTGACCATAGGCCAATCCCTGTTGGTGTTGACATTATGCGGAACACATTAAGCTTTGGGAAGTGTGGGGGCATTATGCATCATTCCTACCGTCTCTCGGCCAGTCGCGATAGTGTCCACATGCTTGGCAAGCGGCCTCTGATGCTGGCAAATTGATTGAGTGGCGTCATTTTTGGGGGCAAGGCCCGGCGCAGCGACAAGGGTATCCGGTGCCCCAGTGTCAGCCCCAGGCTTCGCAAAGCACCTAAAGCATTGCAGCATTTTTATGGCTTATCAAAAAACTGCACGCTTCTGCGTCTCATTAGTCGCTCCGTCTCTGTAGTGCAGGCTGAGAGACTGTCGGCATTATAGTGTGCTCTGCTAAGTACAATAAGTATAACTGCTCTGAGGAGCTGCTACCGGAAGTTCTGAAGGAGGATAATGTGGGATCGCGATGGGCAGGGCTGACTAACAGCTGAAAGTCATCTGGCTGTTCCATCACAGCTTGCGAGTGTCAAAATCAAATCGAGGTAGCAGCGCAAATGATTGTTGCAACGGACGGCGCGCGATTGACTGTCACACCGCAGCGTAACTGAAACGCCAGTGCGAACCCGACAGGCACGGATCTATCAGTCGAGACCGCCCCACCAAAGTGCCACTGCGGGTACAGCCTGAAAGGAGGATCTGCAGCGCAACGTCCGGACGGGTTTCTCGTCGTCCTCGGCACCCAACAACGCAGTCTGTGTGTGAGTCCCCACCACCGCACCGTATCACGGCGCCACCTACCATGAAAGACAATGGCATGCTAGGGCGAGGCATGGCAAGGCGTCAAACTTATGATCATCTGTGAATTGGCAGACTCTCCGGTATATATGCGCACAGAAAACATGAAATACGACCGAACACAGGATCTGGCACTACCGTATCACAACCCCGCGACACATCAGTACGACGACAGCGGCTGCGGCGGACTGATGACCGTGGCAATCTCGTCCTCGCCCTCTTCGTCCTGATGCTGCACATCCACATTCACACCCGCATCTGCACCCGCAACGGGCGCTGCTGCAGCCGCCTGCGACGTGCCATCACCAGCACCAGCGCCAGCTCCAGCACCCGCCGCTGCTGCCCCGGGAAGCGGTTGCAGTCCAATGGTGGGATCCAAATCCGCCGCATCCCCCTGCCAGCCCGACCGCGGCGGCGCGGGCGCCACCGGCTCCGATTCGCCGGCGGCGGCAGCTGCGGCGGCGGCCTCAGCTGCGGCGGCGGCGCGCGCGGCCGCCACGGCGGCAGCGCGGCGGTCGGCTGCTGCCTTGGCTGTGTCGTCAGCGGTTGATATCTGGTCCTCCATTCGCGCCAGGGCCCTGTGTGGGATGTCAGGTCGATTGGTCAAGGAATGCCTACACCAGGTGGCCACAGTCTTAAGAACCAGCAGGAGGATGCAAGCTGCCACTGCTTGTAAGATTGGAGTGACGTCTAATAGGCGCGCTTGACGTTTATTCACAGCTACCACATGTGAAGTATGGTTCAAACAAAGTGGCGAAGGAATGCGAGGGTGATCCCCACCTGCGGGCGTTGTGTCGTAGGCGACGGGAAGGCCCTCCCGGCAGCACGGGCGCCTCCCCGTCAGGGTCCTCTGGCCCCACGATCTCCTGCATGGGCGAGCGGGGTGATGGATAGCACGTGGTTGCAGGTCCGACAGTGGAGGGGAGGGAAAGGGAACAGCCGCGGGTCCTAAACTGGGTCCGAGACTGGAGTGCCCGGCGTAGGGCACCGCCCGCTGGTCGGGAGTACATCGACACGCCTGCCCTGCCCTGCCCTGCCCCTGCCCCTGCCCCTGCCCCTGCCCCTGCCCCTGCCCCTGCCCCTGCCCTGCCCTGCCCTGCCCTGCCCTGCCCTGCCCTGCCCTGCCCTGCCCTGCCCTGCCCTGCCCTGCCCTGCCCTGCCCTGCCCTGCCCTGCCCCTGCCCCTGCCCCTGCCCCTGCCCCTGCCCCTGCCCCTGCCCCTGCCCCTGCCCCTGCCCCTGCCCCTGCCCCTGCCCCTGCCCCTGCCCCTGCCCCTGCCCCTGCCCCTGCCCCTGCCCCTGCCCCTGCCCCTGCCCCTGCCCCTGCCCCTGCCCCTGCCCCTGCCCCTGCCCCTGCCCCTGCCCCTGCCCCTGCCCCTGCCCCTGCCCCTGCCCCTGCCCCTGCCCCTGCCCCTGCCCCTGCCCCTGCCCCTGCCTCTGCCCTTGCCCCTGCCCTTGCCCCTGCCCCTGCCCCTGCCCCTGCTCCTGCCCCTGCCCATGATCCTGACCCTGACCCTGACCCTGACCCCGCCGGTATGCTCACCTTCAAGATCTCGTGGCCATGCAGGCGCTCCAGCTGAAGCGCACACGCCTGCTCACGGCACAGGAAGCACAGCGCCGCCGCGGCGTTGACCTGGGGGGGCACATGGGGGGCGCAACACGGGGGCATCGCGGGGCATGGAATAAAACCCGGTTCGGGTACGGTACACATCAGCACGGGCATTGCAGAATGGCGACGGCGCGATCGGTAACCGGATGCGCTCAACAGAGGCGGCCAAAGCGCACCAACAACTTCAGAGAAGACGCCGAAGAACAACTTCCAACCCCACCTACACCACACACACCTGCGCCGGTTCGGGTCCGTCCACCACACACTGCAGCAGTGTACGCAGGCTCTCGCCAAACTCCAGCTGCAGCAGCAGGCGGGAGGGGGGGCATGAGCAGGGAAATGCAGGTCGGTCAGCACAGGGAGCCAGTGACAGGGGCCAGGTAGGCTGGGGTTTGCGGGCCAGCACATGCACACGTGGGGGCGTCGTCACGGAGCCAGCGGCACACGCAGCGCCAAGGCAGCAGCGGTAACGCACGCCGACACATTGTACGCCCCCCCCCCCCCCGCCGTAAGGCACCTGCATGATGCCCCTCCTCAGCTCCGGGTGCTTGCACGCCTCCGCCAGCGCGCCCACGCAGTTGCACAGCAGACCCGCCGGGTCGGTCGCCAGCGCGCCCACCACACCTGCGTCGTCAGATGCAGTGGGCGGTGCGGGTTGTGCGCCGTTCACGCGTGAAAACGGTCCGGGGTCCCGGAGTTTCGGGGTCCCAGGAGGTCCAGGGGACAGGGGGGAGCATGGTAGCGCAGCGCACCGCCACCACCTCCTCCTCCTCCACCGCCATTACGACCGATACCAGTTCGACACCAACACTCGGCCGCGGTCGGCTCGCTCTCCACCCGCTCACCTGACGCCTTGCGCTCATCCATCACCGCCGCAGTCAGCCGCACCAGCCCAGACAGGCCGCCGCACTCCTGCAAGCGGGCCCACGAGGAGGTGTGTCAAGAAAGGCAGCGTGTCATGCTCAGGCTCCGTACCCGATCCCCCAGTCCGACCCGGGCATTGACATCGCAAGCCTCCATCACCGGCCCTCCGTCCGCTGCACCGCCTCTCCCCTCGCCCTCACACACGCCCACGGGTCAAACCTCGGCACGCCCCGCCACGCCGCGTCACGCCACGCCATCAGCATCCCGCCCCCCTTCTCTGTGCCAGTCTTTGCAACCCCCCACCTGCAGCTGCTGCCGCGCCTGGGCATCGCGCATCATGGTCACGAACACCGCACACACGTTGGCGCGGGCCATGTCGCCTGTGTGTGCGCGTCAGGACAGCGGGGACAAGGGGGGGCAGGGTCGTCGACACCATGCCTGAGACATCAGGCAACGTCGAGTGCGTGTCTGGGGAAGGTTAAGTGACATGTATCACCAACCGACGACCCCGTCTAGAACATGCGAACACGCCACAACCACTGCCTAGACCCCGGACCCGGGCCTCGGCGCACCCACCCACCTCCCTGCAGCAGCAGTCCGGCCATGAGCGGCACGCATCTGGCCTCCACCAGGGCGGAGTGGATGTCGGGGTTGGCGGCGGCCAGGGAGCACAGCGCGTTGGCCGAGTTGACCTGTCGCGGGAGCACAGGCAGAGGTGGGGGTGTGGGGGTAAGGGGTGAGGGCGTTAGGGTGCGTAGGCGTGTGGGCGTGGAGGGGTGTGTGGGGGTGGAGGAAGGGAGTGGGGGGGATTACATTCATGATAATTCAAGAATGGCGTGGGGAGGGTTACATTCATGATTAATTAAGAAGTGGGGGAGGGGGAGTTTGCGAAGTGAGATGGGGTGAGGGGCTCACAACTTCACACGCACACGCACACGCACACGCACACGCACACGCACACGCACACGCACACGCGCACCTGCATGGCTGGGTCCTGGCCCGGCGCAATCAGCTCCAGCAGTGTGCCCAGCGCGCCGCAGCGGCCCAGCTCCAACTGCAGGAACGTGCAGGCAGACGGGGGAGGGCAGCAGTAAGGATGCCTCCTGCTGTAAGCGGTGAAACCACCCCCAACCCCACCACCCCCACCACCAGTACCCCCTCAGCCGCCCTTAGTCAGTCAGTCAGTCAGTCGGTCGCGCACGCACGCACGCACCTGCATGGCCGGCCCCATGCGCGCCAGCGCCAGCAGGCTCAGCAGCGCATTGCCGCGCACCACCGCCGGCACCGGGTACAGCAGCTCCACGCCCGCAGACAGCGTGTCGCCCGCAGAAGGCGAGGAGCCGGGAGGAGGCGGCGGCAGCCTGTGGCGGCGGCGGGCGCAGCGGGACAGCATCGCGTGGCAGGTGGGGCAGAGGGGACGACGGGTTGGTTTTATGTGGCCTGAGAATGCTGCGCAAAGCCGACAAGCGGCACGTGCGCGTGCGTCGTGGGAGCATAAGGACCGGAGGAGGCCGCGACACCAGGCGTGGGGTGTGGAACAGCGCGGCGTGCGCACGCTGCCAGGAAACACGCACAAAGTCAACGAGCTCGCACGAACACGCCCTGCCACGCACCTGCCGGCCGCCAGCGCCGCCAGCGCCGCCGGCACGCCCAGCCCGCCCTCGGCCTCCGCCGCCGCCAGCCCGGGCGCCGCCGCCGGGTCCTTGCACAGCTCCAGAAGCAGGGCCGAGGCGTTGATGCGCGCCGAGGAGGAGGCCGCCACGGACTCGTCTCCGGCGCCGGTGCCGTCGCGGCCGGCCATGCACAGCAACAGCTGCCGTACGATCTATGTACGGTACGTGCAAAGGATGGGGATGTATAGGGAATGAAGGCTCGGTTGTGTTGGAGAGGGATGGGATGGGGTCGTTTGCCTGGTCCAGAGGTACTGACCCAAAGTTGCAAAAGAGCGCTGTGGGGTGGGAGGGTTGTAAATTCCAGCCCAGGGGTACCCTTTGGCAACGACAGCATACCACACCCTTTCAAACCTCCCCCACTCACCGACAGCTGCCCCGACGGCGCCGCCATAAGGGGCCGTAGGTTGGGCGGGGTCAGCACTGCATTGCAGGCGGCCAGCATCAGCACCAGCGAGCATGAGGACTCATTAGTTGGCGCTTGCACAACACCAACACATCTCGCATCATCTCCACACATTTGCTTGTTCATACGTGTAACCATGGCGTACGCAGGTACGGTACACACGTGATCACACATGTGTGTCGTACCTGCCAGGTTGTACAGGGCGGTGACGGCGTTGCAGGCCGGCGCATCGGGGCCACGCAGCAGGCCCGCCGCCAGCGCCGGCACACCACCCGCCTGTAGGTTCAGCAATGGCGTTTGGCGTTGGGTGCTTTCTTGTGAGTAATATACGACAGACACCGGTCGTGAACACGGTACACGCGGCGAAGATCACATCTCACACACACACTGTCCATGCTTCCACTCAGCCTTTGCCGCACGGCTGCCTGCGGCTCCGTGCGCGGCCTCACCTGCACAACGGCGGCCCGGTAGGACTCGTGTGCGCCGCCCAGCTGCACCAGAATGCCTGTCCACGAACACGGATTGAGCATTAGTAGACAAGTCGACGGCGCTCGCACCGTACTTGCAATCCCTATCCCCGCCCCCCGTCCCCATCCCGATCCCCGCTGCCCCAAGCCCCATCCCACTAATGAAGCTCACCGGCGGCGTTGGTGCGCACGTTGGCAGCGCATTCCACGCCGCACAGCCCAAGGATCACCTCAATCCCGCCCGCCGCCACCACCGCCGCCGCGCCCGCGCCGTGCCCGTTGCACAGGTTGGCGATGCCGTTGCACGCGTTCACCGCCACCCCCGGCGCGTCGCCGCCCGCCGCCTCGTGCGCCGCCGTCCGGCCGCGCATGGCGTCCAACAAGCCGTCCACCACACCGGTGGCGATGAGGGAGGTCTTGTGCGGCGGCGGGCCGGCGGCGAGCGCCGCCAGCGCCAGGGCGGCGTTGGCGGCGGCGGTGCGCTCTGTGTGGCACGCCAGGATGCGGAGGAGCCAGGCCGGCGCGCCTGTCGGCATGCACATGTCGACGCCAACGTTTATGATGCCTTGCTTACAAGAAAAGTGCGGTTGAAGGTCTGAGGTTTGGGTGTAGTCTTAGCGTGTACCGTAGTTTGCGAGCGTCACTGCACATCTGGGCAAGTCGCGTGCGCCGGTGTCATTCAGCGCCACCCCAGCACTCGCCGCGTATGCCCTGCCGCCCTCTGTTTCTCCCCGCCACATTTCCAACTGTGTTCGGTTCAGCACTTTCACGCCCTTCACCTCGCGCCATGGCGGCTGTCCGCAATCCCGGATAGTCCTGGACGAGGTTGGACAGGTTGCCCAGCGACCGCGTCAGCTGCTGCGGGCTGGGCACCAGCCCTGCAGCGGGCGCAGCCGCCTCGCCGCCGGCGGCAGCAGCGCCGCCGGGGGCATCACCTGACGTTGACGTCTTGGCTGCAGGTGCTGCCGGTGCTGCGGGTGCTGCGGGTGCTGCTCCTGAGGTGGGTGTTTCGGCCACAGCGTCTCCGCTGCTGCTGGCGGAGCCGGCGCCAGTGTCTTCGCCGGCATCGCCTTCGGCATTGGCTGCGCCCTCCGCCTTGCCGGCCTCGGCGCCCTCAGGTGCGGCGCTGCCGCCGTCCGCTGCGGCATCCGCGGCAGGCCTGCTGGCGGCAGCCGCGGCGGCTTCCTCCGCCGCCTTCTCCTCAGGCGTTGCCAGCGCGTCTGCAGCCGCCTTCACCACCTACAACAGCCATGGCGCACGCACACGAGGGGAGACCGCGCGGGTTGGGATGTCACAAGCGAGTGAAACCGTGACGCCCCGCACGGCGGCGTACTCCTCACTTCCCCCGCCCTGACACGAACCTGCTTGTCCCCCCCCCTCCAGCTCCCTTCCCGCCCGCCCCCTCCGCGTCATCACCACTCCGCCCAACGCCCTCATGGCCTCCTCCTGACACGAACCCTGGCTGCCTGTTTCCCCGCCCCTTCCTCCCCTTCCCCCTCCGCCTCACCGCCAGTCCGTCCAGCGCCTTCAGGGCCTCCTCCGGACTGCAGCCGCTGCTGCGAGCCAGGGCCGCCGCGTCCACCGCGTCCACCGCCAGCAGGACCTGTGCGTGTGTGTGTGTGCGTGTGTGTGTGTGTGTGTGTGTGTGTGTGTGTGTGTGTATGTGTGTGTGTGTGTGTGTGTGTGTGTGTGTGCAAGTGTGGGTGCGTTGGCGTTTGCGAGGCAAAGGAGGGACAGGAGGAGAGGGGAAGGGAGGGGAGGGCGTGAGGGGCGGGGAGGAGAGGGGGGGTTATGTTCCCATCATCATTAGACAGCCCACCCAGTCACGGAAATGCAAGAGAGCGCGCCAGTAGTAACCTTCAGTCTCGTTTATGTGGTCGTGGCCGTCGGGGGCGTGAGGTGCATGCGGTGTCCCCAGTCCCCAAGGCCCTATGCCCACAAGCCCGGAGGCCGCACCTGCACCGGCGCCGCCATCATTTCCTTGAGGAAGTCCGGGAAGGTGTTGAGGCTGGCAAACAACTCGGCCAGCTCGTCTCCCGCGTCCTTCTTCGGGGCTTTCGCAGCCTCCGGCTTGGCCTTTGTAGCCTCTGCAGCCTCCGCCGCCTCTGCCGCCTCCGCCGCCTGCTGCTCTTCCGCCTCCGCTTTGGCTTTCGCCTCGGCCTCCGCCTCCGCTTGGCGCAGGGCTAGGAGCTTGGTGAGTTCGGTTGCGCGGTCCGCTGCCTCAGATGGCACGCCCACGTCAGCTTTGCTGGCGGCCTGGGATGGGCCGTTGGAGCCGGGCGGGGGCAGCACGAAGGGCGAGGGCGCCGGCGGTTGCTGCAGCTGCTGCGGCTGTGAGGCGTCGCCGTTGGCCGCTGCCGCGAGTGCGGCGGCGGCGGAGCCGGACTTTTTCGATCCGCCATGTGAGGTAGAGTCGGACTCTGTGGTTTATCAGGGAGAAAGTAGGGAAGGTGCAAACGCCGATACTTGTAGTGGTGTCCTGCGCAGGGGTGCTTTGGGATGGCGAGTGTGTTGTGCCAAGAGCAGCTCTCTGGGAAGGCCGCGCCATTACCGCGCTTGGCGTGTTCAATGGAGGTGCAGTGAACGACGCTAACCATGCAGGCAGGCATTGTCGAGGTCATGCCCGGTGGGTGAAGAGGTCAGCACGAGGTGCTGACTGGCGCGCCAAACAACTGACCTTGGGCCTCAGCCGGCTTTGGTGGCTCCGCCTTCTTAACGGGTGCCTCTGGAGGAGAGGATTCACCACACACGCACATTGCAAATGATATCAAGTTCAATCAGGAGAACTTGTGAGAGCTCAGGGCAGTACTCTACGGGGTTGTGCTGAGTTCCTATCCCCATCCCTGCTGTACGCCCGCATGCGGGCCTGTGGGACAGATGCGGCTGTGCGGCGTTCCGCGGCTCACCCGGCGGCCGCTGCACGCTGCTACTGCCGCAGCCCATGTCGCGCCCGGATCACAGAGCAGCCGCGTTGAGGGTCGACGTTCGCTCCTTCAGGGCGGTCAATTCGGACAGCATCACAGGCCAGAACGTCTGCCTTAAAAGGCTGGGGGGCAAGGGGCATCGGCTTGCGGCGCGCGGCTGTTGTTCACACAGTTGAAGGCACGCATGAGGATTCCGGGCTCAGCAGGAGGGCGAGGATACGCGGCTGATGGGCCATGGCTAGAACTCAAGCATGCACTGACATTGCGAGTGGCACATTCATGGACCCTGGGCGGTAGGCGGGGTGGGGGCGGCGCGCGTTCTGCGTTCTGTGTTAGGGCGAACCCGTGTGCTGTGACGCGGCGAGGCAAATTGTCCACATGAGCTTATGTTTATTGTATAATGCACCAAAGCAGGAAGACTGTGCATGGAGGAGCAAAGAGCTTCGCGCGGCCTACCGCTGTGCTGCAAGCTCATCGGTCGGCATGTCGTCTCCTTGCGAGCCGTGTACACCCACTCTCCCCGAAAGCCATATAGCCTACATGTTACCTTGATGCCGGTGTACGCCGCTTCCTCGCCCAATGTTCAGCCGGATGGCAGGTCTGGGCTGCCCTAGGCTCCTAGGCTACTCCTTGCACAAACAGCTACCTATGCACTTGGTACAACGGCATAACATGCTCATAACATGCTTTGTATGGGTGGCGCCAAGCATGTATGTTTCAAGTTCGTGCCGCGAACATCGAAAACAATAGTTCAGGGTGTCAAGCAAAACGGTGTCAGTACTGCAGCTAATAACGTATAAGGTGAAGGTGGCACATTCACGTTAGCAAGGTGTGCGTGCCGCACAGCAACCGCCAGCACAATACCCAGCCGTACTGGCGTGTGATCGCCGGCGCGCGTGACCCCCTAACCATCCGGGCGGTAAAAGAAGCACCATCACGTATGTACCGTGCGTATGTACAAAGCCTTCTACATCGCCATATTCCTACATCCTGCGCAGCCGGTCAACTGGAACCATCCCCCATTGTGCCTGCACCATCACGGTCGCAATCAATCCCACCACCTTCTCCCGCCACCCACAACCCACTCACACATCCAGCCCGGCGATAGCCTCTTCTCACCATACCCCTCATCAGCAGCACCTAACCTTACCATCCGTACTCTCATGCACGCTTCCCAACTTCTCCCTCACACCCCGTACACCCTGTCGCCCCGCCTGCCCTCTACACTGCCTTGGGCCACGGCGCCTGCAGCTGCTCTATGGGCGCGCCCGCCACCACGCCGGGAAGCTTGGCGGCCAGCAGGGCCTCCAGCTCCTGGGGGTTTTGAGGGAAGGTAGGAAATGTGGGGAGCGGTTGCAAGGCTTAAGAAGGTAGGGGAGACGCGGGAAGGCGGGGACGGGGCGTGTGTGTGACGAGGGGACGATGTTGAGCCGAAGGAGGGCAGAGACGCAGCCCATGCCTCATGAGGCTCGCACACAAGCTCCGTACAACCTGCATTGAAACCCGTGTCCGCAGCGCTAGTTCCTAACTACCGTACCTGCTCCTCGACCGCCCCTGGGTTGGTTTAAGCTTGCCGTTGCCTATCCCCTACCTTGCACAACGCCCCTTCTCCTGCCCCGTCTCCTCCCCTTTTCCTCGCTCACCGTGATATCGGCTGTGAGACCCGCCCGCGCGTGCACCATGAGGCACTCCCGCGCACTGCACTCCTCAGGCGTCCAGGGCGCGTAGCTGGCGGGGTGGGAAGAGGCACGGCCACACGAGGGACGATGGGTCAGGGGGCAACACGGGGGAGCCAAGACCAGGAATCGGCGGGCTGGGCAGCGGGAAAGCGCGCGTGCTCTTCAGTCGAAAAACACACCTCAGCAATCCAAACAACGAACTGAACACACGGGCTGAAGTGGACGCAACGCAGCCCACGAAGCAGTAGCAGCAGCAGCAGCAACCCGCCCGCTCCTGATCCCCATCCCGCTCCCGCTCACCGCGTGTAGTTCTCGTGGTCGTAGTGCGCCAGCAGGTGGTCCGTGGGGCGCCAGGCGAAGTGGTGGATGTCACCCACAGTCTGTGTGTTTGGGGGGGGGGCGGGCACATGGGAGTGTACTTGTGCGGAAGTGGGCAAGGGTGAAGATGTGCTGCATTTCAATGCAAGCAAAACGTGCAGGTGCAGTGCGTTTTTGCACAGCGAAACCGTAACGTATGCCAGTAGAACATGCATTCCAGGTGTGTGGCCGTAGGTGTTCAGCGTGTGGTCCGTGCGACATCCCCCAAGCCCCAAAACATGTTGCCGCAAAGCGCTCCCCTCCTCAGCCGCGTCGGCCTGCTGTGCCGCCCTCTCACCCGCGTGATGTTGTAGTAGAGCTTGGAGATGCCCAGCCACTCCCACTTGTACGGCAGCAGCTCAAACACCGCGGCACCTGGAGAAGGCGGGAGGCAGGAGCGGCCAGAGAACCGGGCGGCCGGGGTCGGACGGGCTGAGGTGCCAAGGGCCCAGCAAGGGCGTAACAGGCAACGCACCCCTGCCTCTCATGCAGCGCGTCAGTCCCCGGGACAAGCAACCCACTCGGCAACGACCCCCAACAAAACCCCCACCTACTCAGGGTCTGCGCCCCGCTCGCAAGCACTCCACACTCGGCCGCCCCATGCAATTTCCGTCCGGCCTTGCCCCTCCCTGCCTCTTGCATCCCCTACCATGCCCTCCTGCCAATAATGCCACGCCCACCTTCAAACTGCTGTGTATTCAATCCGTCCTCTATGGGCTAACCCCCCTCTCTCGCCGGGTTAGTACTGAGAACAACGAACACATTGCCCCCCTTCGCCGCCCCCTCCCCCGCCCTCTACCGCTCCCCCCTCCCACCGACTGTTTCCTTACGGGATAGGTTCAAAGTTAACCCCCTCGCCCCCTCGCTGTTCTGCCTTGGGTTTGGGCCGATACCTACAGCCCCCATCTCCCGCCCCCTCTTCCTCCGCTCCTCCCTCACCGGGCGGCAGCAGGGCCGAGGTGGCCAGCAGCGGTCCGTGCCGCCCCACCACCACCGCACTGCGCGCAAAGGTGTCCAGGTGGCTGGCGAAGGGCGCGTCCGTGGACAGCGTGACCGTGTGCTCCACCAGGCCGTGTGCGGGGGCCAGGCGCCGCAGCAGCGACTGCACCTCGCGCCAGTTGACCAGCTGCAGGGGCGGTGGGCACGGCAGTTGGGGCGGGGCGGGGCCCGGGTTGGGTGGGTGAGTGCTTAGGGTGCTTAGGGTGCGGTGGTGGTGTGGGGCGTGTGGTGAGGGGTGGATGGATGGAATTGGGGTGGATGGATGGAGTAGAGGTGGGGTAAAGTGGGTTGGCAGAGGAGCTTGGGCGAGAAGGGGTGGGAGGGCGCCAGGGCGATGTGAGTGTGCTGAAAAGGACACACGCCACCGCTCAATGGCGGCCCTTGCTCCCCTCCGTACCCTGGTCCTTTCACCCCTCTCCACTCGCTTGCTTCTTACCGGTACTGAATGGAACGGTGAGAACGACCCGCCCCCCCCCTCTCCCCGCCTCACCGCGGGGTAGTCCTCATGCGCCATGAGCAGTGTCAGCAGCGGCGGCGACCCGGGGGCCGCGAAGCCGGGAGACAGGGCCGGCGGCGGCGTGCCGGGCGTCCAGGCAGCGGGCACTGGCAGGCCGGCACGCTTGTAGGCGGCGGCCCTGTGGGCAGGAGAGGGCGCGGGGAGGTGGCAACAGAGCCAAGCACGGATGTCGGGCGGGTGTTCCAGCGCACTGTCCCGCGTCCCCACAGCCCCGTGCACCTGCTACCTCACGCTACTACGGTACTCCAGTTGGCTTGGATACGGCTCGCCTCATCCGCCGGCCTCCAGCCTCCGGCCTCCAGCCTCCGGCCCCATCCCTCACCCCCTGCACGCAACCCCTGATTCATGGGATGGTGGAAACAAGCGCCCCCCCCCCCACCTCCATGGGCATGCACCCCGGCCCCGCCCCTTTCACACGCGGCCCGCACCTGAACTCCGCCGCGTGCGCCTGCTCCGCGAACCCCACGTCCCAGCGCCGGTCCACGTATCTCGCGCAGCCGTCGTAGCGCCACAGGTCGCCGTGGTCCGCACCTATGAAGCCGGTCTTGCGCTCCGGGTGCGTGTACCTGCACAGGCAGGGATGCGAGCAGGAAGGGGGAGGGGCAGGGGGAGGGAAGAATGGAGGATTACGGGCAGGGGGAGGGGTTGGGGGAGGCGGCAGGGGCGTGAAAGTGGGCTGCGGGACAGGCAGGATTCAAGGGGTGCGGTGCATCAGGTCCACCAAGGTCCACTGAGACGTGCCCCCGTTCGGACTGCTTGCCACCCCACCTGTCGCCCCACGGCCCCACCTGTCCTGTATGACCAGCAGGTTCTCAAACGCCAGCCACGACAGCTTGGGGAAGGCCTGCGGTGCGTGGTGTGTGGTGTGTGTGGAGATTAGGCGGGATGATGCGGCGGTGTATGATTGGGTGTACTGTGGAGCGGTAGGCCTACGACTCTGACACATCACCATTGCACAGGGCGCTCCCCTGCCCACAACACGCTTCACCCACACTTCAACCCTCCCCACCCGCATCCAGGAGCTGTGCTCCTTGGCCCCGTACCCAAACACGGGCTGCCTAACACAACGCCGCGCACTCGCCACAAAAACGCACACGTCCACACAGATGTGATGACGCCCAACCGTCGCCTGCAGCTTCCACAGCACCACACACCGCACCACTCACGTCCAGGTCTGTGTGGTCGATGATAGGCGGCACCGGCGAGCCGCCCCGCCGCACGCCCGGAGCCACCGCCAACGCCAACAGCTCCTTGAACCAGTCGTTCATCTCCTGCGTGGGGATGCATGTGTTGTTTGGATGAGGAACAAGCAGCGAGGGGGGAGGGGGTGGAGCAGCGCGGGCGATACGGCTGGAGAGCTGGCAGAGGCTGCAGAAGTGGACATCCAGCGCCTCTCGCACTACCCTACCGCGCCCTCCATAACTCGCCTTCTTCCCGCCTCTTATCTCCTGCCAGCCCCGTCCTCTCATTATCATGCCTGGAGCCCCGTGCCCATTCCCCGCCTCCTCCGCAAACCTATCTCTCCATCCACCCCGCCCCTCTCAATGACTTGCTGGGAGCCCCACTGCCCGAGAGCATCCTGCAGTCGCCCCCACCTCCCCAGCCTCTACCGCCCCCTTACTTCTTCAGCCTCCTCCTCCGCCCAACCTCCCTTCTCCTCATCCCGCCAGCTGCGTTTCCCCCCTGCTCCGCACCTTCCTCAGGTTGGGCAGCAAGATGCGGTCCACGAAGCGGCCCCGGGTGCCGCGCGCGTCAGACCGCCACGAGCCGTTGGCCAGCACACTGTGCGAGGCGGGCCGCGAGGTGGGGCGGCTCTTCACATCCACACACACACACTCACACATACGCGCACACACACACGAGGTGCACAACCCACAGTCCGCACGCTGCGAAACCTAAGCAAGGAGCATAATACCACAGACGGCCTTTGCACCATCTCAAGGTAGCGAATCGTGATTCCAGATTCCTAAAAAAACTGCTTCTACGGATTGATTGCGCCATTACCGTACCTGAAGGTGGGCGTCATGATCTCCAGCCAGTGGCCCAAGTTGTCGGGGAAGGCGGGGAAGGGGAAGTCCACCAGAAGGGTGGTGCCAGGCAAAAACCCGGCACGCAGCCCGTCCGTGAAGGCCGTTGCGTTGGCTATCGGCAGCCGGATCAGCGCGCAGTTGACCGACAGTCCCTCCTCCAACCCATACTCATCCGCATTCTGGCCAGTGCCATTCGACGCCGCTGCTGTTCCTGCTCCTGCTGCTTCCACTCCTGCTGCTGTTGCTGCTGCTGTTGCTCCAGACTCCGTCGCTTTGGCGCCCTCGGCGCCGGGCGCCTCGCCGGGCTTGAGCATGGCCGCGGGCGGCACCAGCGCGTACCACTTGTGCGCGTGCCAGAAGGCGTTGTGGTAGAGCTTGTAGGCTGGGCTGGTGCGGCTCATGGCCGTGTACAGCGGCACGTCCTCCTCCGCATAAGGCCCTGCGCTGCACCAGTTGGGCAGCGACAGCGTGTGGTCGGCGAAGGTGCGCGGGCGGCCCCTGGCGGCGCCCTTGGAGGCAGCGGCGCCGGCGCCGGGGGCGGTCCGCTGCGGCGCCACGAGCGCATGTGCGAGGGGCGCGTGTTGGGAGGCCAGGAGCGCTACGGCCAGGGCAGCGCTGAGTGCGAGGCCGGCGAACGCTTGGCGTCGCCGAAGCCGGCGGGGCCGCAGCAGGGCGCCGTGGCGCTGGGCGGCACGCGAGGCTTCGCTGGCCATGTGAGCGGCAGAGACTGAGCGCGACGCCAAAGCTGCTGCTGTGTGATGTACAAGTCCAAAGCGTTCGCCGCGCAGCTGCGCTCGTGTCGCCTCGAGGCGATCGGTGTTGCGAGGCTCCACCTGTCGTTCTACTCCGAACGCTTTATATGACTTGCAATGTCCGAACCATCATTGCTAGCATGCTCAGAGGGCTGGCATTGCGGTGTTTCTGGTTCTAGTTGTTTTTGCCTCGGGCAAGAGCCCTGCTCAGAGAGCTACGTCAACGTTATGAGTGTACTTGTGTTAATTGTGCTGCCATAAACACATACATAGGAATGCAGCAAGGCAGCAACACGACAATGCATGAAACGGATCGAGCTTGATTTGTGAGTCGCCATCCGCGGTCGAAAGCTTCCTCCAAAGCTGCCTAGTACATTCATTACTCGTCATAATCCGTCAGGCATATCGCAATTCCCTTACCTCGGGAAAATCGCCGCTAGGGCTGCCTCGGAGTGGTTTCTCAGAGTCTCTCTGCCTTTCTCGAACCCGACGTGTCTCGAGTTAGTGTCTACGACCAAACGGAACTATGCAAATAGCGTCGGGAGCTGTCTCGGGGTCCCTTGTGCTTCCGACGAGGCGGTTAAAGAGCAACGCACTGCCTTTCGCGCACCGGCGTTGTTGCGTGGCGCACGCTGGCCGTGATAAGCGTGATGGCAGGTCGGGCCCAGGCTATGGAGTCGCTCCCCCGTCGCAGTGGGTGTTGCCAAAGGTGCTCTATAGCGAGCCCCGGCCGTCCTCTCAGGTACGCAAATGTCAGCGATATAGTCTCCAGTGATAACGAAAGCATTTTAGACCCTCCGCGACCGTGCGGTCTGACGGTGTCGCGGGGGTTCGAAACATTTCGGCTGCGCTTGATATGCCTTTTCCTGAGTCGGGCCTGCTCGGAGTGGATTTCGCGGGCATCAAAATCGTGCGCTCGGGCCTCCGCAAGCTCGAGAGCGCGTGCCTTCAAAGTCGCTAGTCGCTGACTGCGTCACACGCATGCCGGTCACTGTGCTGCTTTGCAAGTACCCTTGGACATTTAACGAGTCTGAACGGATAGTTTGAGGGCTGTGCGTGCCTGAAACGCGCACTGGGAGCCGAACCGTCTCGACATTCCCCCGCGGAACATGATACAGCCCGACCCGACATGCTCCCCTCCCTGGGCGCCCTCTCCCGCTTGCAGGGCGAGCACCACGTGTTGCCGGCCCAGGAGGTCGCACCTTCCTCCAGCTCCTCCGCCCATTCCTCTGAGTCGTCCACAAACCCGCCGCTGACCGTGTACACGGTGCGTTTCACCACCGGCACCAGCCGCGGCGCGGCGCTGTCGGACCCCTACTCGGCGGTCAACGTCTGCCTGATTGGAGTCAACGGCCGTGCCGCGATACAGCGTGTCTCGCCCGTCAACGACCCCGTGGAGTCCCGCGCGCACACCGCCGAGATGTGCCAGGTAAGACCTCAGGACTGGCGGCGGCGGCCGGCGCGGTCACCAGGGGGTGCTTAGTGGGATGACAGCGGGGTTAGGCCTTCGGTTTCCGACACAGCCTTTCGGGCACGTGCGCATGTGCCTGCGGCAGCGCACGCGGCTAGGTGCTAGGAGGCCTGGCGCGGTATGGCGGGCTCGGGAATCTGCATACGCACCCCTCACACACCCGCCTGACAAAACCATGCACCAAGCCTACCGCCCCCTGCCCCTGCCGCCTCCGCCCGCCCCTGCCTTTCCCCAGTCTAACCCTTTCGCCTCCTGCCCTGGCCACCATCCCCACATTGCCGGAACCCATCAGCTGATCGACTCGGAGGTGGGCGCCGACTGCAGCGCCTTTGTGCCGCCGTCGCCGCCGGCCGCCAATGGCTCCTCCTCGTCAGCACCTTCAACAGCAACGCCGCCGCCGTCGTCCTCCCAGTCGGCGCCGCTGGTGGGGCGCCCGCCGCCGCCGGCCCCGCCCAAGCGGCGCTTCCAGGAGGGCATGGTGGACGAGGTGAGGCAGGGCAGGGAGGGAGGCCCCTGAGCTTTGGGCTGTAGGGGAAAAAAGCGATGGGAAGTTAAATCCCGAATGTAATCTGGAGGCCCAGAGGAGAAGGGGATGGGAGGGCGGGACGGGCTGCTAATGACAGGGCTTGATGACGGTGTGCCGAGTCCCTGAGCGAGGCTGTCGGTTAGCTTCCCGCGGCTGTTCCGCTTCACCCGTCCCGCCGGCCCCGTTGTTGCGGACCGTCACCTCGTCCCACCCCCAATGTGGCTGCGTTGTCTCCTGATACGACGTCCCTGACGCACTCACTCGCGACCTACTGACGCGCACACACACAGGTCAGCTTCCTGGTTCCGGAGCTGGGTCCTCTGGCGGGCGTGCTGGTGGGGTTGGAGGCCGGCACCTGGTACCTGGACGAGATGGACGTCAGCAGCAGCCGCACAGGGCACATGGACAGGTGGGCTGGGCGCGTGGGGAGGTGGGAGGTGGGGCGTGTGGTCGACGTACAGTGTCGATAAAGCGATACCCAGAACCGAGAGGGCGGAGTCCGGTGCGGAGCGGCTGCGTGCGTCTTGGGGTAAAGTCTGAACCAATCCGTAAGGAAGCAGTCGCGCTGCAAGGAGAAACGGCACTGGGCGTCTGGGGAGTTTATATTTTATCGTTGTGCAGGGCAGCCAGAAAACTTCCTGAGAAGGCGACAATCTGGTCAGGGGCGGTCAGACAACGTATAATAAACACGACCGTGGTGTTGCTGAGCCGCCGGTTTACTGTACGGTATGTGCTCTTGTCCGAATGCCCGCCCACACATTCACACGCTAACTCACGTATGGCGGGGCGCGCAGATTCGTTTGCCGTCGGCCCCTGGGTGGCAAGGTGGGCGAGGGCGCGGCGCTGCTGACGCCTGTGCCTGTGGGCGCGGTGGTGTATGGCGAGGGAGAGCAGGCGGTGGTGCTGACCAAGGTGCGAGGTCGGGAGGGGCGGGGTTGCGGGTTGCAGTGGGGCAGGGGTGGGGTGGGATTGCGGTTTGGTGGGATGTCATGCTTTGATGCATGATTCGCATCATGCGGTCTAGTCATCTGGCAAATGTCCTCTCCTCTCACATCCTCGCCTCTGCTGACCCTGCTCCCTGCTCACGTGCCTCCCTGCTCAATTCTCCTACCTTGTGCCTGCCACCTCATCGCCCCCCTGTACCGGCATTCCAAACATCCTTGCAACCCCTGTGCCCTGCCCTTCCGATTTTTGCCTTGCCCCTTTCCCACATGTCGTGCTCCTGGCCCGACGCTCCCTGCCTGGCGTCGGGGCTGCTTTCCTGGTCGCCAGGTAAGTCGTGGGTTTTGCTTGTCGCGTCCGCGTGCCTGTCTTGTGCTGTTGTGCGCGTCACCGAGCCCGGGCGGCGACATTTCTCGCCGGCGCCGCTCGTCCTGCTGCTCCACGACGCCTCGACCCACATCCCATAAGTATTATCGCTCGCAACTAACGCCTCTGCCTGCACTCTCGTTTTCGTTGGTTTTGGTTTAGTTTGGGCTGGTATTTACAACCCCCCCCCCCCCACACACACACACACACACAGGACCAGGCGGCGGCGCTGTGGTCGCTCAACATGAACGACTACACAGACCTCAAGGTGCGGGTCTAGAGGGGCGGCAGTGGGGGGCGCCGGGGGAAGTTACGTACACGAGCTGTTGCTGGGCCCCGCAGTCGATACCTGTACTTTGTAAGGCCAAGGGGCCGTACAAAGAGAGCGACCCCACAAACTCAACACCGCCGCGGTCTGACGCCCCTCCCACAGCACGCAATCACACACGTAAACACGCCGTCCCCACCTGCTTTCCTGACACAAGGCGGCACTTGTTACACCTCCACAGAAGCGGCTGGCCGCCACCACGGCGCTACTGGTGGCCAGTGGCGCCTCGCTGGCGGCTCTGACCGGCGGCACGGCGGCGGCGCTGCCGTACGCGGCGGGCGGCATCGTGGGTGAGTGGGTGGCTGGGGATGGTGGCGGGTATGTTAGAGTGGCGAGCGGTGGCGTGTGGTGGCGGGCAGGGCCGCTGCGGCTGGCTTGGCGTGGGATGGGGAGGAAAGGGGAGGATGGGGCCATGGGGCGACGCTCACTCACCTGGCAGCATACCACACACGTAGCGTAACATACACGACAGTTCCGCCATCTCCCTTTTGTGTGCTTTCCTTTTCTGACGCACACTGCCTTGTGTGTGTGTGTGCTGCACTGCCCACCTGCAGGCCTGGTGTACCAGTGGCTGCTGATGCGTGGCGTGGACCACGTGATGGTGGCGGCCAGCGGCAGTAGCAGGCAGGCGGCGGCGCTGAGGGGCGAGGCCGGCAGTAGCAGCAGCAGCAACAACCGCAGCGGCTCTGGCACTAACGTGCGTCACGGCGTCTATGGCAGCGGCACCAGCAGCGTAAATGGTAGCAGCGGCGCCAAGCAGGGGCAGCAGTCAGTGAGCCAGCAGTCGCAGGAGGGGTATGAGTCGGGGGCGGATGAGACGACGTCGTCGGGTGTGGTGGCGCGCGTGTTCGGCTCGACGCCGCTGCGGCTGGGCTTTGTGTGCGCCAGCGCGGCGCTGGGGCTGGCGCTGCTGGGGCAGGAAGAGGCGGGTGAGTGCGTGCAAGGGCGGGGGCTGGGGATGCGGGTTGGGGCGGCGGGTTGGGGATGTGTATTGTGGTAGGGTGGTTGTGGGAGCCTGGAAAGGGTCCGTGAAGATGCTCCTGTCGGGCGCGTGGCTTGGACGGATGGGCCATCAGCTGGCGTGATGGTGTGGCGGTCGTTTCGTGGACTCTACCACCAGACATGTGGTCAACGACCGGTGTACTCATGCATCATCGTCGTTGTCAGCATCATCATGACTCAGCTCTTTCCTCGGCCCCTGTGCAGCTGCCGGCGCCGCCGCCACCGGCCCCACCGCGGCCTGGCAGTTGTTCCTGGCGGCACTGGGCTTCCTAACCTACAAGGTGGGTGCATGCGGGGCTGCGGCAGCGGGGAAAGGGAGGAGCGAATGGGGGAGGAAGCCGGGGAGGAGGAGGGAGGAGAGGGCGACAACGAAGAGGAGAAAGAGGAAGAGGCATGACAGGGACCGGGGACATGGGGGTAAGCGACGCGACAGTACGGCATGTGTGCACGTGTTTGACGGGCTTAGTGCTGAGACTCCATGCGCTGGCAAGGAATTTCAGGGCGACAGCTTTTAAGGCGTGGCGAGAAGCCGCAGGAGTGCGTGGCGGCCTTTCATGGCACGGCCTTACAATCTCCTACATGCTGCTTCTGTCTGCCCGCCCACGTGCCTGCCTGTCCTTCCGCTTGCCTGCGCAGGTTGCGCTGGTGGGGGTGTCGATTGGCGAGAGCGCCGCCAGCACCGCCGCCGCCGCCGCCAAGGGCGTCACGCAGCGCAGCGGCGCCAGCAGCGGAGCCAACAAGACCGAGTTTGAGAAGTACAAGCGCGATTGAACGTGACGCAGGGCTGGTGTCGCTTAGATGTCGCCGGCGGTTGCGTGGCTTGCTGGAGCACACACGGATTGTGGATATGGAGCCTTCAAAAGAAGGACGGTGTGGGGCACAGTTACACCATTAATCGGGCAGCACATGTGTGGGTGCTGTTGTGTGGCCGATGAGGAGGGCGCGAAGGCAGCTCGTGTTCTTGCGCGGCGGCTCAGTGATTACGTGGGGCGCTAACAGCAAGGCAACCCCGCACGCGTGTTAAGTCCGGTCAGACCTAGCATAAGCGCGTGTGTGCGTGGCAAGTAAACCCGTGCTTACAACTGATTTCGGGAGGCTTGATGTTTCGTCGTTTTTCGGTCGCTTTGGTTGTCTTCGGTTTTGTCTTGTGTCTTTGCTGCTGTCAGCGGGTGCAGGCTGAGTGTTGATTTCTTGGATTTTATGCGCAAGAGGTGGAGCGCGTAGCGGCAAGCTCGGCATGGGCCCCGGCGTTGTACACATTAGGCAGCAGATGGGCACGATAGTTGGTGTGCCCAGCGTACATGGCGAAATTTGATGATAAGTATGCAGTCAGCTGCAGGCAGGCGGGTGCTTGACATGATTACCAGGGGAATCCCGTTTTGGCCCCACGGTATGACAGCTCCAAAGGAAGGGAAAGAGAGGGGATAGGAATGCGACGATGGTGCTGCTTGCAGCTTGAAGCCAGAAGAATGCTCGGCTGTGGGATCCTCACGTGGTCGCACGAGGCCATGGTGCAATGCTTGAAGGCACTCCTGCGTAGGCGCTCCAACCTTGCAACCACTGCCCGCCGTGTACTCTACCCTTGGGGCTGGTGAGCACCCGGGGTCTTTTATGCTGGTCCAGGAAAGGGCCTTACTGCAAGCCACTCCCCGCCGCTCCTTGCGTGTAATCCCAGCTTTTCCCGAGCACGTGGTACCCTCCCGTCAGTCAGTCTTCTTCGCGCAGTCGCACTGCAGGGCGAAGCGGTGCTGAGCATGGTAGCGCTGAAAGGACCTCCGGATGTGGCTGGCAGCCCGCCACACCAGCTACAGGAAGTACCGGTACCTCTCGGGTACCAGTCCTTGTGGAATGCAGCCTCTGGCACGGCGGCGCCGCTGGCTGCCGTTCTCTGCTGCACACATGCAGGTTGGCCTAGGGTCTGCTTCAAATCTCCAAGCTATGCCAACCGCTATTGATGCCTTGCAGCCAGCCCGTAGTTGTGCTGCAGCCAGCAAACTTTACATGAGAATTCCGTCACACCGCCTGCGCTGTCCTGCAACCCCTTGTAAAGCCCTTGCTTACCGTACTTCTCTCGGCTTACCTCAAGCCAGTCCCGCAATTGGCCTGCTCCTGAGCGGACCTCAAATGCTCTGCAATATGCTGTATTCCCATGACCTGCCACTCAACCTCTATGCCTCCTGCGTATGCGGCCTCGCCATCCCTGCTGTGCCATTGCTTGCCTGCCGTTGTTGCCGCCAGTCATACGTATGCTATATCCACAACTCAGTCCACCAAACGCCAAATCCAGTCAAACCTGCTTACAAAAAGCAACCTGCGCAAGACACATTTTACCTGCCTTAATACCCACATGCACGCCAATGTCATTTGCCCGGTGCTCGTGCAGTGGCTTCGCCTGTGACCTCCTCCCTTGAATGTCTAAACCCAACCCGACGCAACCGAACACAACCTACATTATCTGTACGACCGACAGTCACGTCTTCTGCGCCCACTAGTCATACATGACAACCCGCAACTCCGCTGTCTAACGCCGAGAGCTTGACCGCGTCTTCATCTTCGCCTGCTGCTGTGGCGGCTTCTCCTCGAGGTTCTCCTGCGGCTTCTCCTGCGCTTGCTGCTGCGGCTGCGGTTGCGGCCGCGGCGGCTTCTCCTGCGGTTGCTGCTGCGGCAGCGGCTTCTGCTGCTGCGGCTTCTGCTGCGGCTGTGGCTGCGGCGGCTTCTCCTGCGGTTGCTGCTGCGGCTGCGGCTGCGGCGGCTTCTGCTGCTGCTGCGGTGGCTGCTGCTGCGGCTGCGCATTCTTCTGCTTCTCCTTCCTGTACGCCTGCAACGCCTGCACAACTTCCTGCGGCCGCTGCCGACGCAGCCACGCCTTCTGGTGCGGCATGCCGTGGCGCCTGACCAGCTTCTCCATGAACTCCTCCAGCCGCACCCATTGCTCTGCCAGGCGCATCGCCGAGCTCTCCCCTCCCGCCGGTGCTGCGGCCGCCGCCATGGCGCGGCGTTCCACCCACAGCCAAATGCAGTAGCTCGGGCGGGGCTCACTGTCGCCGCACTCGTCGTCAGGTTCAAACGCAGAGATGCAGGGGCAATCCGCCGGATGCGGCAGGGCCCTGCCGCGCGGCGACAGCAGGCCGTGGTCCAGGACCCAGGCCGCCGCCGCCAGGTTGCCGACCCCGGCCATGCGCCACACCTGGTCGGCGGTGAGTGATGCGTCCTGTCGGCCACGGCATACATTGGAGGGCAGGCACGGAAATGGTGAATAAACAAGGTAAAACGTCCATAATCAGATGGGTTGTGCAAGCATGCTTAACGGTCCGGGGCAAAGTGTCCGTCACGCCTGGCAGATGCACCTGTCGGCCCACATGCTGTCCCAGGCGATGATCTGGCCTGATGGAGTTCACGGCCTTGGCGAAAATCTCCTCCCTGTCCAACTCTGACTTCAACGGCTCCGTACGCACACATACAATACAGACCAGCATACCACAAAACCCCAACGTCAGCACCAACCGCCCCCGACTCACCTTCCCTGCCGCCCACAATGTGCCCACGGCCCACTGGATGGTTTCCTCGCTCCCGCCGGCCGCCCCCGCCGCCAGGTCGATGGCGGCGCCGCAGCGCTCGTGCAGCAGCCGCAGCAGCGACAGATCGGCACCTTGTCCCGCCGCGCAACTGAAAACTTCGTCCCAGTCACCATCGTCGCCACTGCCCGCTGCGATCCCGGTGCTGTTGCTGCCGCTGGTTTGCTGCCCGCCACCGTGCGCCTGCACCCACGTGTTGACTAGGTATTGCAGAGCTGGCATGCGGTTCGACTCGCCAGCAGCCATGATATCCTCGATCCCAAACGCGCCAGCGCCAAAGCGCTCTACCAGCAGCTCCAGCACGGGCACGTGGCCCCAGCTCACGGCCTGCCCCAGGAGCTCACTGATCTCCCTCTGTGCAGCAGCCGTGGACCCTGCGAGAACGGACATGCAAGAGCAGTGCGCGACCGGGTCCGGGGGCATTGTCACAGAAGCGCCGGCACAAGTACGCGTCGACGTACGTTGGCAAACGCATCAATAGAATTTGCTTGCTTTTTCATTGCAGCACAACACCGTTCCCTTGTTTTGGAAGGGTGGGGCCGTGACAACATGCCCCAGGCAGAACCCAGTCCGATGCGTTGGACCTCCCTGTCGCGCCCCCCAGGCACCAGCCCCACCTGCAGCAGCCGGGTTCCACTCATTCAGTAGCTGCCTCAGCGCAACCGCGTTGCCCGCAGCCGCAAGTGCCGTGGCGACCTGCGCTGACCTGCGGCTCCCACTCCCCGCTCGGCAGGCCCAGAGCGGTGAGGTAGCGCATGCGCTCCATGAAGTCTGGAACATTCTTGGACGGCCAGTACTCTGCGAAGTGGTAGTAATTCTTCATGTCCTGCAAGGCTCTGCGCGCCGCAAGCGTGGGTGCGTCAGGCACTGCGCCGCCGTCTGGCTCCGCCGCTCGCTCCTCCTCAAGCGCTGCCGCCAGCTTCTTCAGCATGTAATCGCACTTCTCCCGCCAGTCGGCGGTGGTGCCGCGCAGAGCTGCAATTGTCAGCTCCTCCTCCGCGACCCGGATGACTTTGGGCACCCAGGCTGCGTGGTAGTGCTGCAGGGTCGCTACCGGGCAAAAGGAAGCGATGCACAGGAGAAGCTCCTTGACCATGTAGTTTGCAAGCCCCTCAAATGCGTCCGTGTAGCGGCCGCTTGGGTGCTGCTGCAGCAGCCGGTCCAGCAGCCCTGTACGGCCGTGCACCGCGGCCTCAATTGCCATCGCGAAGAAGGAAGACTCCAGGCTCTCACACACCCGGACGTGGTCCAGACCTCCACGGTTGCTGTTATGCTTGCTGCCAGTCGCCGCAGCCCCTGCTGCCCCCACCGCGGCTGCCGTCGGCGGCGGCTGGGCCGGCGGATCGGCGAGGCTCTCCAGCCACGTCAGCACGTGGCCCTGCCCGCCCGCGCAAGCTGACACTGCCAGCTGGCGCACCTCCTCGGGGCCGCAGCCGAACGCCTGCCGCAGCCTTATCCCCTCCAGACTGTAGTACCAGGCGCACTGCAGGATGTGCAGGTGGCCGCAGTGTGCCGCCGCCTCGAGGGCGGCCATTGCGCAATTGCAGCCCTCCGACACCAGGCGAAGGAAAGCGTCCAGGTCGCCGGCCGCCGCCGCGGCCTCGATGACCGTAGGTGCCAGACCCACGCCAGAGTGGGTGAGTGCGGCGTCCAGGCTGGGCGGGTGGTGGCTGGAGGCGGCGAGGCACAGCAGGCGGAGGCGCCGCGGGAAGGGCAGCGACCGCCAGGGCTCGGGGCAGCCCCAGTGCCGCGCGAAGGCGTCGCCGGGCCAGGTCTCCGCGCATGCGATGTAGACGCTCCGATACGGGAGGGGCTTGCGATGTTCTAGGCGAATAGTGCTGTAGCTTCCGCGCAGGGCGGCTGCGGCCTTGCTGTTGAGCAGTTTCAAATTGGTCACAACCTCGTTTGGGTGGAGTCGCCCGGCGATGTCTTCAATGAGTTCAGGTGAAAGCTTGAAGTCGTCATCGGTCTTGAGAGGCATTCTTGCCAGGCAAAGAGGCCGGTGGCAGCGATAGGAGCACTCGCGGGAATATATGTACTGTTCAAGGTTCAAGCCATGTGAACGCGTGTGCATGGATTCACATAATGCAGATGTGCCGGGGGGTTTGTACTTTGTAGGGGCAGGCGCGACGACAGGTAGCCCGCTGGATTCTTGGATCGCAGTGTTCACGTTTCCGCTTGCAGACACCGCAGGACACAGCGGGATTACGGGAAATGATCATCTTAATGTCCCTCCTTGACACCGCTTTCACACATACTGTATGCCGTATCTGTCACCGCCGGCTGCTGACATCCTGGCCATGCTAGCCATGCCGCAGGCCCCCCTGCCCGCCAGGCCCGCTTCCAACCCGGCTTTCTCGCCTCTCGGCCCCTAACGACAAAAAGCATGGCATGTCATGGCTGCGATATTGGAGTATCGTACAGGCCGTCATCTGGCGTTTGGTAGCGTGCTGCGTGGTCTATAGCCTGGTGGAGCGGATCTTGGAGCGGATGCGCCCTGTGGCCTCGCCTGGATGCCTCGGAGCAATTAGACGCAATGGCCTCGGGGCAATTAGGCGCAGTTACCGCCGCAACATGCTAAACCAAGAAAACACGCCAGGCCTCGCCAATCCTTTGATAGCATGTCACTGCGCCCCGCTGTCACCTTGGCGGCGGCTGGAGCTATGATGTCGCCCTTTGTGTCGCATTAGTCCGCATCAAACGTAAACGGCACGGCCACATATATCATGCCCTCACAGGCCTCACTCACTTTCTTGGTCTACCCAGACGGGTCAACCAGACGACCTAATCTGCATGCACGCACGACCGATACCGTACCGCAAGCCGTTTGCGCGTTAGCTCATTTCCACCTTCGACACTCGCACGCTTTCACCTCTAGTTGCGCAATCCCTGCATTGCCATTTCTCGTCACTTCTGCTGCCCCTGCCATAGCCACAGTCCATGTGACGCCAACTACGGTACACGTCTAAACAAACTGTGCACTTTCACGTCATCCGGAAAACACTGCGGCCTTGTGCATGATCTAAGAAGCCGCCAGAAGGCTGGCAAAGCCCGAAGCCCACGACCTGAGGACGGCAGCCTTGCTGCGCCCTTGTGTGCAGCCCCGGCTCCCATCTAACGCCGACGGCTCGACCGCGTCTTCACCTTTGCCTGCGGCTGCTGCGGCTGCGCGGGCTTCTTCTTCTTCTTCTCCTTCTCCTCCTCCTCCTCATACGCCGCCACTGCCTGCTGTAGCTCCTGCGGCCGCTGCCGACGCAGCCACGCCTTCTGGTGCGGCATGCCATTCGCCACCAACGCCTCCAGCCGCACCCACTCCTTAGCCTGGTGAGCCCTCGAGCCCGCCGGTGCTGCGGCCGCCGCCATGGCGCGGCGTGCCACCCACAGTCGAATGCAGTTGACCGGACCCCGGTCTCCAATGGTCCAGCATTCGTAGTCGCCAGCAGGCTTGAACGCAGAGATGCAGGGGCAATCCGCCGGGTGCGGCAGGGCCCTGCCGCGCGGCGACAGCAGGCCGTGGTCCAGGACCCAGGCCGCCGCCGCCAGGTTGCCGAACTCGGCAATGCGCCACACCTGGTCGGCGGTGAGTGATGCGTCCTGTCGGCCACGGCATTGGAGGGCAGCAGGCAGGGAAATGGCGGAACATCAGGGAAGCGTGCCCATTCTACTGTAGGTGTCTCGAGCAAGCGTGCTAGGTGGCTCCGTACGCTATGTCGTGTCCGTCAAGCAAGAAGGGCTTGGACGTACCCACAAAACAAAGAACCTCGCTCGTGCCACCCCGATCGGCGTCCGGCTTTGTGCTTGCACACATACCACATCCAGGCCCTTCCCTGACCAAATGCCCACGTGGGTTGGGAATGGCTAAACTTGGGATTGGAATGAACTAACCCCCCCTACGCCCATGCCAGATCCGCCCCGGGCTCACCCTCCTTGCCGCTCTCAATGTGCCCACGGCCCACTGGATGCTGTCCTCGCTCCCCCCGGTCGCCACCGCCGCCAGGTCGATGGCCGCGCCGCAGCGCTCGTGCAGCAGCCGCAGCAGCGACAGGTCGGCACCCTGTTCCGCTGCGCAGCTGAGAGCTTTACCCCAGCCGCGCGCGCCGCCACTGCCCGCCGCGATCTTGCTGCCGCTGCTGTCCTGCTGCCCGGCGGCATGCGCCTGCACCCACGTGTTGACCAGGTACTGCAGAGCTGGCATGCGGTATGACTCGCCAGCAGCAATGATATCCTCGAGCCCAAACACGCCGGCGCCAAAGCGCTCCACCAGCAGCTCCAGCACGGGCACGTGGTAACCGTATTTGCGCTGCCACTCGGAGTGCTCTCGTCGTCCTGCAGGCATGGATGGGGAAACTGCTGTCACGGACAAGGCCAGGCCAGATGGCAGGCGCGCAGATACTAGCACATGCACGTGCAGTGCTACACCAAAGCTGCAGAGGATAGATCGACAGCCAAGCCGTTGATTGCATATTACGGTACCATCTGACACGCACACATCCTGACGCAACCAATCAACCAGTGCGCCCCCTGTCGCGCCCAGACCCACCTGCAGCAGCCGGGTTCCACATATCCAGTAGCTGCCTCAGCGTCACCGCGTTGCCCGTAGCCGCGAGTGCCGTGGCGACCTGCGGCTCCCACTCCCCGCTTGGCAGGCCCAGAGCGGTGAGGTAGCGCATGCGCTCCATGAAGTCTGGAACATTCTTGGACGGCCAGTGCTCCGCAAACTGACCCCAACCGCGCATGTATGACCGTGCCACCCGCACCACAAGCGCGGCGGGCCCCTCCTGCGCCTCTGGCCCCTCCAGCACCCCCCCGCCAGCTTGCTGCCCCATGGCTTCAGCTGCCGCCCGCTCCTCCTCAAGCGCCGCCGCCAGCTTCTCCAGCATGCAATCGCACTTCTCCCGCCAGTCGGCGGTGGTGCCTTGCAGTGCTACGACAACCATCTCCTCCTCCGAAACATGGGGAGCCCAGGTTGCGTGGTAGCGCTGCAGGGTTGCTAGCGGGCAAAAGGAACCGATGTGCAGGAAAAGCTCCTTGACCATGTAGTTTGCAAGCCCCTCAAATGCGTCCGCGTAACGGCCATCGGGCTGCAGCAGCCGGTCCAGCAGCCCTGTACGGCCGTGCACCGCGGCCTGGTTTGCCATTGCGAAGAAGGAAGACTCCAGCCTCTCACGCACCCGGACGTGGTCCAGACCTCCACGGTTGCTGCTGTGCTTGCTGCCAGTCGCCGCAGCCCCTGCTGCCCCCGCCGCGGCTGCTGCCGTCGTCGGCGGCTGGGTCGGCGGATCGGCGAGGCTCTCCAGCCACGTCAGCACGTGGCCCTGCCCGCCCGCGCAAGCCGACATTGCCAGATGGCCAAGCTCGTCGGTACCGCAGTCAAACGCCTGCCGCAGCTGCAGCCCCGGCTCCAGCTCCTCCCACACCCACTGCAGGACGTGCAGCTGGCCGCAGTGCGCCGCCGCCTCGAGGGCGGCCATGGCACAATCGCAGCCCTCCGACACCAGGCGAAGGAAAGCGTCAAGGTCGCCGGCCGCCGCCGCGGCCTCAATGACCGCAGGTGCCAGACCCACGCCAGAGTGGGTAAGTGCGGCGCCCAGGCTGGGCGGGTGGTGGCTGGAGGCGGCCAGGCACAGCAGGCGGAGGCGCCGGGGGAAGGGCAGCGAGCGCCACGGCTCGGGGCG
Source organism: Chlamydomonas reinhardtii (assembly GCF_000002595.2). Classification (NCBI taxonomy): domain Eukaryota; kingdom Viridiplantae; phylum Chlorophyta; class Chlorophyceae; order Chlamydomonadales; family Chlamydomonadaceae; genus Chlamydomonas; species Chlamydomonas reinhardtii. The sequence goes on from NC_057012.1 coordinate 5,635,035, forward strand.
GCCCCAGTGCCGCGCGAAAGCGTCGCCAGGCCAGGTCTCCGCGCACGCGATGTAGACGTTCCGATACGGGACGGGCTTGCGATGTTCTAGGCGAATAGTGCTGTAGCTCCCGCGCAGAGCCGCTGCGGCCTTGCTGTTGAGCAGTTTCAAATTGGTCACAACCTCGTTTCGGTGGAGTCGCCCGGCGATGTCTTCAATGAGTTCAGGTGAAAGCTTGAAGTCGTCATCGGTCTTGAGAGGCATCTCTTCCGCTTGCAGCTTGCAGCCACGCGGCGGAAAGGTCGCGGGCGCGGGAAGCCGCGGGGATTGCGCGCGGGAAGAGCGGGAAAGGTCGTCCTGCAGTGACAAGCTATGAGGCTGTCTACGCCGTGCGGACTGCTCGCCGTGTCTGTCAAGTTATAAGGAAGTGGCTGCGCAGACAGGAGTTTGGGCCGGGGCTTGGGACCGAGGGCAGTAAGGCTGCGCGATCCAGGCTGGATCGCAATTTTGGTCGCATGGCATGGGGGGCGGGGCACGTGGGGTCCATCTTGTTTCACTGGCTTGACCAACTAACTTCATCACGCCGTCCGTCCGGCACCTTAAAAGTTATTGTTACAATGTGACCAGCCAAGCTGGATCTCAAAGAACCTGGCAGAAACCGATCCAAGGGGATCATCACCAGATAGAGACTGCCTACTAGCCACACCGCCTCATCCATGCACCCGAACTACTACGGCACCTGAAGTACAGCCCCGGGCCTTTTGCGCTGCAGCAGTGGATGAGCGAGCCGCCGGATCCAGGCTCGGGTACGTGTGCAGACGGACACACCACACTGTGTGCGCAGACTTGCGGGCAGATTAGGAATCATTCGGCCGGGCCGGGGTCAGGACTTGGCAGCGGGGACCTTTCTTATCTATGCATCTCCGACTAACGCCCCCACCAACGCCCTCTGCAACACGATGACCATCCCGCCGCCAGCCGCCTTCCATCTATACAAAGCCGCGGGCATCAGAGCTTGACCATTCAGTGATCAGTAGTGACCGCAAACATTGTTGCACACAGCTACCGCGCGCAACAGCCCAACACGCTGCCCTGGCGAGCGCACGCAAGCCAATGATTCAGTGTGAGACGTCAGGTAGGCACCAGCCTGCCAACACCTCCAAGTGAACGAAGCCGCCACGCACCAGCCATGTTTGGTAACATGCAATACGGTGATGCGCAATCCATATGCAGCGACTCCTGCTCCTCCTGCTCCCACCGCCACTCCTCCTCGACCTCCATCTCCTTGCCCTCCACCCCTTCATCAGACGTGTGCATCAACCAGCAGGACCAGAACCGGCTACTGCTGCTGCTCCAAGATCCAGTTAGCCACTGAGCCACATTAGATTGCCGCGCAACAAACTTGCATTCCGTCACTTGTAAGCTGCTGCGTGTGGCCAGCGAACGGGCAGTAGTGCGGACACGTGTATGAGAGCGAGGCGAACATCACGAGGGGGAGGACAGAAGATAGGACTGCACCTCCCTCTCCACAGCTTCCACGCCGGCGCCCACCGCCAGATTGCGCAGCAGGCTCGGGTCCGCGCGGCCGCTACCGCACAGCTCCCGCACCTCCCTAGCCAGCACCTCTGCGTCAACCCCCCGCACCGCAGCAATGCGAAAGAGCGCTGCCCAGTCGGGCTGGCACCAGCCCGCGGCCTCGCCCCCGCCCTCGCCCTCGCCACCACCCCGGCTGCTGCCTTCTCCGGCAGCACCGCTGCTGTCACTGCCGTGTCCTCCATCGCCGGCTCCATCCTCGCCCCGAGCCCTCCCGCCGCCGCCCGCCGCCGATGCCTGCTGGGCCCGCGCCGCCTGCCGCGCCGGCGTCGCTGCCGCTGCCCCTGCCCTGACCCCTTTCCCCTTGCCCATCCAGGCGGCTATGAGGAACCGCAGTGCGCCGCTGTGCCCGCCATCGGCCGCGGCCATCAGGCAGTGCTCGACAAACACCCGCGGCCCGAAGCGCTCCGCCAGCAGGGCCAGCACCGGGACATGGCCACCACCTGCGGCGGCGCGGGCTGCAGCGGACAGCAGCCGGGCATCCCGGGGGCCTGCGAGGACGGCACGCGGAAGGCAGGGGTTGTGTGTGTGTGTGTGTGTGTGTGTGTGTATGTGTGTGTATGTGCGTGTGTGTGCGTGTGTGTGTGTGTGTGTGTGTATGTCATGCAGTGTTGGCACGCGTGTGGTCCGCAATCCGCATGCTTCGGCACCGCATAGCATAGCTCATGCCACGCATAGCTCATGTCGCGAACCGTACTGAGTCTGCCGCATGACCCATCCCCATGCCCATGCCGAACTGACCCGCCCCGTCTCCACCACCCACCTGACACGCCCCACCCGTCCAGCAGCTGCGCCAGCGCCGCCACATCGCCCGCCGCCGCCAGCGCCTCTGCAAAGGCCGTCTCGACCTCGCCCACCCGCACGCCCCGCGCATGAAGGTAGTGCAGGCGCTGCAGGAAGCCGGGCCGGTCCGCCACCCGCCTCAGGTCCAGCTCGGCACGCTCCCGGACAGCCGCCACTGCCTCGCGCACGGCCCTGCGCACCGCCGCCCCCTCCTCCAGCTGCTGCTGCTGCTCCTGATCCTCCTCCTGTCCACCCTCTTCCGAGTCCTCCGAGTCCTCCCACTCCTCCGCGCCGCCCCTTGGCCCCCTCGCCCTTCCCCTCTCCACCACCGACAACAGCGCCGCCTCGCCCGCCGCCGTCATCTCCAGCGCAAAGTCACAATTGCGCTCCCAATCCGGCGACGTGCCCAGCAGCGCGTGCCGAAACAGCGACTCCTCAGGGGCGCCCAGCAGGCTCGCCGGCACCCAGGCGCGAAAGAGGCGCTCAAGGGCCGCATGGGGGCAGCCAAAGGCCACCTTGGGAAGCAGTACACTGGCGTACACCGCGGGCGTGCAGCCCTCGTGATCCCGCCGGCTGGTCCTGGTGTTATACTCGCCGTATGGTCCGCCCGGCTGCAGCAACCGCTCCAGAATGCCCACGTGACCGTTGGCGGCGGCGGCGGCCGCCATGTCTAAGAAGGCATACCGCGTCAGGCCCACCACACGCCGCGGCCACGGAACAGGAAGAGCAAAAGCATCAGGAACAGCAGCAGGGCGGCTGCGCCCGGGCTCGGAGCCGGTGCTGATTTGGATGCTGCACCTGGCGATGCCATGGGCGCCCCCCGCCGCACCTGCCGCAGCCGCCACGCCCGCTGCCGCTGCGGCTGCTGTGCTGGGCGCGTGGGCTGCAGGGCGCCCTTGCGCCAATGGCTGCTGGTCCTGCTGGTTCGGCTGCATTTGCATTTGCAACTGCGGCTGCAGCTGCGACTGCTCACACTGCCACTGCTGCTCCTGGATCTGGTACTGGTCCTGCTGGTGTTGGGCCGCCAGCAGCCCCTCCAGCCACGTCAGCACGCGGCCCTGCCCGCCCGCGCAGGCGCTGACGGCGAGCGGCACATGCTGGCGGCGCTGGTGGCGCGCCCAGCCGAACGCCTGCCGCAGATGAAGATTCGGATCCGGATCCGACCACACCCATTGCAGGAGGTGTAGGTGGCCACAGTGGGCGGCTGCTTCGAGGGCGGCCATTGCGCAATCGCAGCCCTCCGACAACAGGCGAAGGAAAGCGTTCAGGTCGCCGGCCGCCGCCGCGGCCTGCAAAACTTCAAAGGACAGCCGCACGCCAGAGTGGGTGAGCGCGGCATCTAGGCTGGGCGGGTGGTGGCTGGAGGCGGCCAGGCACAGCAGGCGGAGGCGCCGAGGGAGGGGCAGCGAGCGCCACGGCTCGGGGCAGCCCCAGTGCCGCGCGAAGGCGTCGCCAGGCCAGGTCTCCGCGCACGCGATGGCGACACCCCTGGACGGGATGGCGTTGCATCGGTCTAGACGAATAATGTTGTAGCGCTCGCGCAGGGCGGCTGCCGTCTCCGCGTTAAGCAAGCGCAGGTTAATTGCTGCATCGTTAGGCGACAAATGCTTGGCTACTTCACGTATTAGTTCCGGAGTCAGTTTGGACCAGTCTTCATTAGCATCACCGTCGTTAGGAAGGCTGCCGCGGTCAACGTCCATCGATATCATGCAAACCGCAGTATCAACAGCAAACTCAAGTAAGAGCGTATGTTAAGTTACATTTGCTATTTAGAGTGCATACCATAGCATTGACGTCTGCAATCCTCGGGCTCAAGATTGCTTTGAGCAGCTCCGAAGTGCCGTACTGCGTGCCCGCCATCAAGGTCTGGACCGCGCCTTATGATAATGACACACCCATCCTACATGTCAAGCCAGCACACTCGTCATACGCACCAAGCGATCGAGGACCGCCGCTCATGCCCCTGATTAAGCGCTGCCTTGCGCTGGCATGCTCCTCACACCTGACACGGTCATGCCACCACACCATACCATCTGTATCCGAAACTCGCCCGTTACCACCCGATTTACTTGCAGTGCTGCAATCATTGCCTCGGTGACAGCCGCTCGCCATGATGCACAAGCAGTCAATGTCTGCCTCGTTCGTTCTCGTCCGCGACGCCAATCACACCATTCGAACACGGACCGCGTCTCCTGGCGCCCTGCGCTCAGCCAGCCATCCAATCGTCCCCAGCTGCCGGGCTGTTAAATTACTACTACTGATCATCTAAATTACTCCAATCAGCCTCTCCCGCCACTCAACTCCCCCCCTCCCTGGCCACCAAACCTTGCCCCCTCATTTCTTTTTCTTGCTGCCCGCACCCGCCGTGCCTTTCCCGCCCTCCGCGCCCTCCTCCCGCACGCCATCCCCAGCACCCGCCGCCCCCGCCGCCTCTGAGCCGCTGCCACCCAGGCCGGCCGTCACCACGCGCCCGGGCCGCCCGCCCGCCGCCTCCACCATCACGCCCAGCTGCTGCGTGGCCTGCTGGAGCGCCCGCGCCTGGCCGCCGTCGGCCGCCACACCCATGACGAAGAAAATGGCGGCGCCGGCCGCACACACGATTGCGGCCAGCGGCGGCGCAAAGGTGGCGTGCGGGTGGAGCGACTTGCCCAGCAGCGCCATGAGCTGGGCGAAGAAGCAGAAGCCAATCGCCTGCGTGGTGTTGTGTGTGGGGTTTGAAAGGATGTTTGGGAAAGCGGTGCACGATGCACTGAAGACTGCAGACGAAGCTAGGTACATTTGGGTGGTGGCTATTCACCGGTACTGTGAAGCCAATGAAAGTGGCCTGCGGGCACGGCTCTCTACGTCCCGCCCAACTGGACGGACGCTCCCTCCTGTCCTCCAAGTATCACCGAGCGCGCACAGCCCCCCCTCTGATGTTCGGCCTTCCCCGCAACCAAGCCCAAAGCACCCTGCAGATCCATCCACCCCAACCAATCTTTCTGTCTATCAATATCTCACCTGCACGGCCATGATCGCGCTGAACATGATGTGCCCCGAAGACGCCTGCGCCGCCCGCTCCAGGCCGCCGCCCACCACCCGCTCCGCCGCCGCTAGCAGCGCCAGCCGCCGGGCAGGCGCGGGCGCGGGCGGCGGCGCGGCGGCGGGCGCGCCGGGCGCGGGCAGCCGCAGCTGCGCCCGCACCGCCACGTGGTCGGAGTAGGAGTGGCCCTCGGAGGTGTGCTGGGGTGGGGGACACGAGGGAGGAAGAGGAGAACGAGGAGGAGGAGGGGCGGTCAGCACCAAACGCCCAAGCCCATTCCGCACGCACGCACACACCTGACTACGTTACCCTGAAACCCCCTACCTCCAGCTTGATGCCGCGGGCAGCCCCTGCTCCCGCTGCTGCACCAGCCCTCCGTCCCCCACTCTTCCTGGCCCCCTCCGCTCCCATCCTCCTCCCCCCTCCTCCCCTCTCCCCCCTCCGCCTCCCCTCCCCCCCTACTTCGCTACACTTCTCTGTACCAATCCTTGCAACCCCCCCCCTCTCCCTCCCCCTCACCTCTAACTTGATGTCGCATGCGGCCACGCCCAGGGTGGTGAGCACGTAGTCGATGCGCTCCGGCGGCTGGCGGCGCGGCGGGAAGGTGTTGCCGGGCGCCTTGCACGTGTAGCCGGCCTCCCCGGGGGCGTGCGTCTCAGACCAGGAGTCGCGCAGCTGCGGCAGCAGCGCCTGCGGGGCGGGGAGGGGGGAGGGGAGGAGAGGGAGGGGGAGCGGGGTGGGCAAGCGGGGGCGGAGGGGGGAAGTGCGGAAGGAAGGTCAGATATGGGACGAGGATAAGCGTGTGTGGATGCAGCTTCTCTTGCAGAGCGACTGTTTCCTCACCGGATTTCCACCCACTCGACCCCCCACCCACTCACCCTCAGCACCTCCTGCTCCAGTGTTCCGGGCTTGGAGTTGAGGTCTCCGCCCAGCACCACACCTGCAGCACCCGAGGCGCGACTGGTGGTGTTGACGTAGCGGGCCAGCTCCAGGATCTGTAGTAGCAGCAGTAGGAGGAGTGTGTGTGTGTGTGTGTGTTAAAGAGCACAAGGAAAACATTACGCGTGTGTGTGTGTGTGTGTGTGTGTGTGTGTGTGTGTTTGTGTGTGTGTGTGTGCAGGTGTGTGCAAGGGAAAGGTGCGTCGCGTGTGTATGCAGGTGTGTGTACGGGAAAGGTGCGGTACGTGTGGATGCGAGTGAGAGAAAGTGTGTCACAGATTACGTGCAAGAGCGTGTATACGTGTTCACGAGGCCACACACACACATGGGCTCGGGGTGTCAAATCCTACCCGCAAGCCCAGTGCCCAGTGCCACGAGCCCATGCCCGCCCCGCCCCGCCCCGCCCCGCCCCGCCCCGC